>NC_073691.1:12016859-12356190 GCF_029784155.1 Uranotaenia lowii | reverse complement strand
TTATTGACCTCGAACTAAGCAATTTATGCAAGAAAAAAATCAAAATTTTTTTTTTCAGTAGTTTTTATTGTTAAAATAGTGTAAGAAAAGAGAAACATTTTAAAATTATCTTTTTAAGTTCTATCATTTCTAATTGAACTTTTGATGCATTAAAATTGTTTGACTCTTTTATAGTACTGATTCACAACTGAATTGTGCTAGAAAATGTAAAAAAAAGCTTCCAGGATATATATGGGCTCGAATGCAGTAGATGGCCAAAGACACCCTACATTGAAAAAAACTTATCGAAATTTTAAAATGGTTAGTCCAAACGTCCAAACTTTCCTGTTTTATCTTCCTTTTCCTCTTTATTTTGTGATTTGTTCTCTTCGCCAAGGGCCCATACAATGGCAATAAATTGCGCAACACTTTGGGTGAAATCGTTCTCCATTTTGAAGTATACTCTCTATTTTTCGTGAAATGTTGCATTATGTATGGGGCCTTAAATAGGCGCCAAACCTTAAGCGGGCCATAGACTACACAAATGGCTTGAGCAAATTCTATGATTCCACGACGATTGTTTGATGCTACACTCGCCCACACACTATACAAACATATTTCATGCAAGCACAAACGATTTCTGGCGGAAACAGCAACAGCAACAAAAAAAAAACCATCTCCACCCCGGATGGAGGATGGTTTGTACAAAATATTTCGATCCCGCCCCATTTTACTCCAACCGTTTGGGCGCTCATTCAAGCAGTGCCATACACGATGCAAATCGTGATCACAGCGATAAAATTTCATCGAATTTCATCGCATTTGTACAAATGTTGTGTTGTCTGTGGCCCGCTTTATGCGCATTTTACGAAAATTAGGAGAGGAAACCGCAAAATTTAGAGATAATAAGTTTAAAGCGAGCCATAGACTACACAAATAGCGTGTGCAAATTCGATGATTCCACGACGATTGTTTGATCTAGCTCGCCCACACAAGACACAAACAAATTTCGCGCAAACACAAACGATTTCTGGCGGAAACAGCAACAGCAACAACAAAAAGCCCTCTCCACCCCGGCTTAGTAAATGACCTGAATTTTGTACAAACAGCACCATACGCCATGCCACAGAGGGTGGTTCGTTCAAAATATTTCGTTTTCATGTTGTGTAGTCTTTAGGCACACAGTACACAAATTTCTACCCGGATCGTATTTAAACAACGCGAATGTGGTGTAGGTAGTAGTATATGGTCTCCTTTTTTCACATATTTTGCGCAGATGAGGGAGAAAGTCACATAAAAGTAGTAAGGACATAATACACAAATTCCGATTTGAATCGATTAAATTTAACCGATTTATGCAGCCGTTTTCCAATGTGTGGGATCCATAATGGGCGGCCCATCAATCGGCCCCGTACATTGGCAATTATCTGTGCAAATCGGTGTGGATCTAAATTTTTGTTGATTTTCTCCATTTTTTTTCTTGTTCAATTTTTTCCAATAGAAATAAATCCGGATTAAGAATTCGGGTTGGAAAAACATGGGATATAATATTATTTCTGGTCCCAGATTTATTTTAAAAATACATATTTATATTTAGATTTTTTACCGTTACCGCTGTGTTGGGTATGGCAAGATGGACCATAATGGTCTCAGCCGTCCCCTAGCGGGACAAGCAAATAAAAAAAAAAGAATATTTTATATGGCACTTATTGAAACTTCTATCAGTGCTGATATCGTTGAATATGCAGGAAGAATTAAAGGAATCTTTTTTGGTTATGGACTTACCCGGGTTTTTTCAGTGATGTAGGAATTTTCCTTTTGTTTCTTTCCGATGGCATTTCACAATTGAACACATGTTAGAAATCATCACAATACACTTTGTAGGAATTTGGCAGGCGCAAGCGCCAAAAATTTCCACCGACTTTTCCGCAAACGCGACTTTTCTACGCACCATTCTCTCTCACTAAACCGTTAAAACTTTTATCTCATTCTCTCGTGTTGAGAGAGCGTGTTGCTAAACTCTCAAAGCTCTCAACTCTCATGAAGAGGAGAAGCTCTAGCGTAACATTTAAAAAGGGCGAAACTAGCAGTTAGCTCGAAACGAGAAAATCGCGTTGGAAATTTCGGAACATCTAATCAAATCCTATTTAAAAAATCGACCACTTTTTATTCAACAAAATCAAAAAAAGTGCGTTATATTCACTTATTGTTCGTTGGTTATCGAAATCTTTAACTTTTTTCACTAAATTTCCGAGATTTTCGAGTTTCGCCTTTTTATGTTTTCGATTTCAGTTACGCCTGCAAGTCTGCAAGTTTCGCCTAATTGATCGGCCGTTTTTGTTTTGGTTTTGAAGTTACGCCCATGGGCGATGGGCGCGCTCGCAATCCCAGTATACGATTTCTCGTGTGTTAAACAGAGAAAGCAATAGCCTTCACTCCAATTTCACTCCGATTAGCTGTCATTCTTATAGAAATCTATGTAAGAGTGAAGAGCAAGCTTTATTCTTTTTAGCAGGCCCAATCCCAATTGGTCTCACACGCAAAAACTAATTAGGCCGTTTTGTCACACACGGTCAACTCAGTTACCGCCTATTGGCACTACACGAATAGAAAAATTAACCCCATTTTGAATAGGCGTAACTTCACGTTTCAACGAAAATGCATCAGCATGAAGTTTCGCCCATTTTAATTTTATCAATTTTTTGAAAGTTTTAAGCGATTTTAAGATGAAACCGCGTTTATTAGGTAAAGTGCAACTGCGTAAATCCGGAATGACCGTTAACTCGATTTGTTTACATTTGGCAGTTTCGCCCTTTTTAAATGTTACGCTAGAGCTCTCCTTTTGCTCGCCAGTGCTACCAGATATAATATACTTCTGTTCAGAAACCTATTTCCGGGATTAAGGCAGCGTGAGCCCCTTAATTGGCAATGAAATTGGAAACGAGTTAGGGCGATTGTTTTCCATGTGCGAGAGTTATATGTAGATAGATGTAGATAAAATTTAGCTAAAAATGCTTTTCGTTTTGCTTCCATCCCCATATGGTCCTTTCAGATAAACTGAATTGTAATTGTTCTTTATTGATTTAACGTCAGCCCATCGATATAAAATCAAAGTTAGGGTCAAAGAAATAGAATATGTAATGAAAAAAAAAACTGTTTCCGTCCGATTAAACCCCCCTTCCCAATCTCAGTCCCCTTTCAGTTTCCTGCTGAATCTGAACGAAAACATTGTCTCCAACTGGGATCTGTATCTGATAACGGTTCTGACCGTACTTTTCGGAGCTGCCCTTTACTTCCGAAGGCCTCAGCCACCGACAGCGGAAGGTGGAGGTGCCAACGATCATCATAACCACAACCCCCGACAGCCGACGCCACAGCCACCGGAACCCGATGAAGACGATAACCAGCAACAGCAACCGACGGATGAGCATATCGACGGAACATCATCGGAAAGAACCCGTCAACGAACTTCCGGAACGCCACAGCGGGAACAACAACGTGAAGATGGTCCCCAGTAGATAAACGGGAAGGGGGAGAGACCGAAACGGTGACGAACGCAACAACAATCTAGTTTATCGGCATCGATTGCGTATATTGCGAGAGAGAAAAGTTTCTTGCAGTTGTTGGGTGGGTGAATTAACAACTTTTTCATTTGAGAACCACTCGATTAAAGTGTTGCCAATAATTCGTGCCCGACACAGCTTATTTTTTTCCAAGGTCTGTGTTTAGTCATTTAACAAGTGAAGCGGTGTGTTCCGTCGATTAGTTTATAAAATTCGAAAGAAGAGAAATATTTTGTATTTTTATAATCGCATTTCCTTTATTGTTTTGTTTTATTATTTTACTATTAAATCGAAAATCTTTCTGATAATCAACAGAAAGGGAAACACTTCGTAAACTGAAAAGGATGGTGGTAAATATAAGCGTGTAGAGCAATATGCTTCTCTAAGTTGACATCACCTGTTAGATTGATTCGGTGATAATTTCTTTCCTAAATCTGTAAAACACAAGCGATTTTTTGTTTTGTGATTCCTGATTGATAATGAGTTCCCGAGCGCCTCTGGATTAAAAGAATATTAAATAAAATCAGCTGAGTTGCGAGCAACTCTTCAAAGTAACTATATTATGGTGGAAATGGAGCAGCAAGATTGAATGCATTGAAACAGTTGAACGAGAATGAAAAATCATTAATAAAAAATAGTCTTTAATTATTTTTCCATATTTTTTTTTTTGATCCGAAAGCGCTGTCGTTGAATTTGCATTTAAAAAACACCAAGAACAGAAAGATGTTTTAGTTATGGTATTGTGCCTTGCATTGAAAGTTTTAACTGAGGAATGTTTTGCAGTGCGGCTGCAAAGTCAGTGAAAATTTTAAAGAGCTTCTTAGTGTGTGTAAACTATAAACTCTTATACACTGATTTGACAGATCGAACTTATAAATAAGTGCTTATATGGCAGAAAGCGCATTTAATGACTGTGGGAAAACTCATCTTCACAAATTAGCTTTACTCAAGTCTTACCTTAGTTACCCTTGAATAGAATTTAATTGGATTCTTGATTATTTTCTATAAAGGATTTTAAATCTGGTTCATACTTCATCCGAGATTGATTAAAAAACTTTTTAAGTAGATATTTTCCAGCACCGAATGTAGCCATTGAACAGACCTATGAAAGAGTCCGATTCGTCAAATAGTAGATCAAAAAGTCCGAACCCACTCATTGTTTTGTTTATTTTCGGTTACTGAAAATCCCGGATTTTGACAGCACACGCACAGCGGATGACGGCCAGGCATTTTCCGAAAGTCATCATCAACACTCGAATTTTGCTTTGTGGTTGCGGTCTGGCTGTCTGGCGATCGTGTAATTTCCAAAGTTTTCGATCCTAAATCGACGTTTTCGTTCTCAGTAAGTGTTCGTAACGGTTCGCTCAAATTGTTAAGAAAGTTGAGAAGTAGAATTTAGAGTCGCTAACCCTCGCAACAATGGCTGGAACGCTTGAGGATAAATCTATCTGGGAGGATGGCGAGGAAACGCTGGGTGAGGAAGTTCTCCGAATGCCCACGGATGAGATTATTAGCCGAACTCGCTTGATGGACAATGAAATTAAGATCATGAAGAGTGAGGTCATGAGGATCACGCATGAACTGCAAACACAAAACGAGAAAATTAAGGATAACACCGAGAAAATCAAGGTTAACAAGACGTTACCCTATCTGGTGTCGAATGTCATAGAGCTGCTGGATGTAGATCCCCAGGTGAGATTACCTCCATTTTCTTAATTTTTTCAAATATGAATAACTTTTGTATATAATACTCAACAGGAAGAGGAAGACGATGGGGCAGTTGTGGTTCTGGACTCGCAGAGGAAGGGCAAATGTGCTGTTATCAAAACTTCCACCAGACAAACCTACTTCCTGCCGGTGATCGGCTTGGTTGATCCGGAGAAGTTGAAACCCGGCGATTTGGTCGGCGTTAATAAGGATTCTTACTTGATTTTGGAAACACTTCCAGCAGAGTATGACGCCCGTGTCAAGGCCATGGAGGTGGATGAACGACCGACTGAACAGTATTCCGATATCGGAGGTTTGGATAAGCAGATTCAGGAACTGATCGAGGCCGTTGTGTTGCCCATGACCCACAAGGAAAAGTTCAAGAATCTGGGCATTCATCCACCGAAGGGAGTTCTTCTATATGGTCCACCTGGTAATTATAAGTCAAAAGATTTACTCAATTTAAAATACTGAAAGTTTAATTTTTTTCAGGAACGGGAAAAACTCTTCTGGCTCGAGCTTGTGCCGCTCAGACCAAGTCCACCTTCCTAAAGCTGGCCGGACCTCAGCTGGTGCAGATGTTCATCGGAGATGGAGCCAAGCTGGTACGGGATGCATTCGCCCTAGCCAAGGAGAAATCCCCTGCAATCATCTTCATCGACGAGCTGGACGCCATCGGTACGAAACGTTTCGATTCGGAAAAGGCCGGTGATCGTGAGGTGCAGCGAACTATGTTGGAACTGTTGAACCAGCTGGATGGTTTCAGTTCTACGGCCGATATCAAAGTCATTGCCGCAACCAATCGGGTGGACATCCTTGATCCTGCGCTGCTCCGTTCCGGTCGGTTGGATCGTAAGATCGAATTTCCGCACCCGAACGAGGAAGCGCGGGCCCGTATCATGCAGATCCATTCGCGTAAGATGAATGTCAGCCCGGATGTGAACTTCGAGGAGCTAGCCCGCTCGACGGACGATTTCAACGGGGCCCAATGCAAAGCCGTTTGCGTGGAAGCCGGTATGATCGCGCTGCGTCGTTCGGCCGTCACCGTCACCCATGAGGACTTTATGGATGCCATCATGGAGGTGCAGGCCAAAAAGAAAGCCAACCTCAACTACTATGCCTAGTGTGTTGGGGTTCCGATAATCTTTTTTAATAACAAATAAGTAAGTTTGCTTGAACTGTAACACACAATGTGGTTATTTAGAATTTAAAATATACATCATAAAAATAAGCTATGTTGATTACTTCGCCAGAGAAACCGATTCTTTTACTTTTGACTTAGTTTTTCAAGAAACTTTTATTTGAGATCAAAATCATTATCAAAATATTTAAAACAGGATCCAAGTTTTAAAGATATCAAAGACAAAACACAAAAATAAATCAGTTTATGATTCTCAGTATGATATTGTATTCTAGTCATTGTTTACTTCCGTTTGTGATCATGTCAAAATTGAAATTTGAAAATTTAGCAATTTCAATTTGACCATTTTTACAGTTAATATGAAGATTAAATCAATGTTTTAAAGTTTTGCAACTTGGACTTCTTTGAAAAAAATCATTGATAATTTTAGATTTTTTTTATTTCAACAATTTTATATAACTTCAATAATATTTTTCAGATTAAGTTAATTTCGGCAATTTTGAAAATTTTGTAAAATTTGAATATTTTTGTGCTTTTGAAAAAAAAAATTCTAGTTGGATTCAACAATTCGGAATTTTTAATAAATCTTTATTAATTTTCTAATCAATTTCAAATTAAAATATTTTAGTCTTTCAATTTGGTCATTTTTGAAGCTTTAATTATTTCGTCAGTATTTATAAGTTAAATAATTTTATTTGTTGACGATTTTTGTTTTTTTAGTTGAAACTGATTTTAAATTTTGACGGTTTTATCAAGTTGTACTTTAGTATGGTTCAACAATTTTGGGCAACATTCAAGTTTAAAAAATTGAAATATTAATTAATTTATTTATTTATTTATTTATTTATTTATTTCTGATCAACGGATCACATGTTGATCCCAATGATTACTTAAAATTAAGGTTAAAAACAAAACATTTAAATCTAACTATGGGGATCTCAAGGCCCTAATCACTTTTCTTCGGAAAACATCCCTCGAAATGTCGAAGTCAAAATGCACCGAAAAACGGTTGAAAGATTTCATTGCACCGATGAGGGCGCTGTTAGCTCCGTAATTGTTCATTCGAAAGGGAATGTACAATTGAAGATCCTGATTCCTGAATCCACGGGGTCGTACACTAAGCGGAATAGCCTCCAATAGCGTGGGACAGTCGATTCGCGATGTCAGGAGGTCGGCGACAAATGAGGCACGTGTTGCTTGTCTGCGGGCTTGAAGGGTGTCGATATCTATGAGGCGGCATCGATTTTCGTAGCTAGGCAAGCGAAAAGGGTCTTGCCAGTTCAGGTGTCTAAGGGCATATCGCAAGAATCGCCGCTGAATGGTCTCGAGCCGATCGACACCGTTCTGGTAGTAGGGACACCAGACAGCTGAAGCGTATTCAAGGATGGAACGAACAATGCTGCAGTATAAGCTTTTCAAGCAAAACACGTCCTTGAAGTCCTTCGCCACTCTAAAAATGAAACCGAGGCTTCTGGATGCTTTGTCAATCACATAGTTGGTGTGTGCCTTGAATTCCAGGCGCTGATCTAGGATTACGCCAAGATCGTTAACGTGGTTCACACGTGCGATGGGTTCGTCTCCGAGGAAGTACTCCGCAATTAAAGGCTGCCGCTTACGAGAAAAGCTGATGATTGCACATTTGCTGCGGTTTAATGGCAGGCAGTTAATGTCACACCACTCAGCGAAGAGGTTGAATTGACGTTGCAGGAAATTGATGTCGTCGTTGTCGTTTATGGTGTAAAATAGTTTTAGGTCATCAGCATAGCCAAGTTTGGGGACGTCGAGGAGTGACAACACGTCGTTGAAGTAAATTAGGAAAATAATCGGTCCGAGATGGCTACCTTGAGGCACACCGGAGGTAGCAGGAAATTGCCTGGAAAAGGTGTCACCCGTTCGAACAATCAATTTACGACCAGTTAAATAACTGCGGAACCAGCCGAGTAGAGTACCACAGAATCCTAAGCGTTCGAGTTTACCGATGGCAATTTCATGGTTCACCTTGTCGAAAGCAGCAGACAGATCGGTATAGATTGCATCGGTTTGAGATTTGGCAACAAAACTTTCATGCACAAAAGAAGTGAACGTTAGCAGTCAAGTGAACGTAATAGTCATTATTTTTAGACACCGATGCATTTTGCAATTTTGACCAATTTGGTGATTTAAAATTTTATCAGTTTCAACAATGTGACTATAATGATAATTTTTATCGTTTTAAAAATTTGAACAATGTTGACTGCTTTAAAAAATTATAATTCTGATATTTTAATATTTAATTTTTGTATAAGCATTTTGCAATAAGCGTATCAATGGTTAGAAAAATTTTCTAAGAAAGAGAAAAAGATAACAAAAGGGTCATATTCGAATTTGTATTATTATGAATCTGGTTTAATTATTATATGTTTCGGAAATAGTTTGGACAGCTGCGACAATTAATAAAAACTGAAATTCTAGAAATGCCGTAATTTATACTACTAAGACAATTTGTTAATTCTATACATTTGGCAATTTTCACTCGACAAATGACAAACGCCAATTTCGGTAAATATTCTACAACTATTTTTTCAAACAACAAACTAAAATTAAAGTTTTGATTTTATGTCTATTTATTGTTAAAAGGTGGCATCCCTACTTCCTTGTTCCGTTTGTTGATTATTTGGAGAAAAAATCCCGGGAACCAAACCCTTCGTTAAGTTTTTTTCCGTTATTCGCAAAAAACTGTCAAAACGATTCCTTCTCTTTCTCGCCAAGTGTTTTTCCGCTTTGAAACCATAAGCAAGAAAGAAATAGAATTCAAAGACGAACCTCCAAAAGCAGCGAGCGAACTGACAGCAGCGCAGTGAAACGGGAAAAAATTTAGCAAAATCAATCGATAAACAAGTGGAGTGGCGATTGCACCTACGAAGACGACGATACGCAAGTGGTTCGCTGAATAGTTTCTCACGAAATTATCGGTTTTTCGGGCGAAAAAGACGGTCTTGTTCCGGGAAAACGAGTAAAAAGGTGCTTGTTTTAGTGGTTTTCGGGAACGGTGGTTTAATATTTTTTTGAAACGTAGAGTAATGGTTATTTTTCTTGGGGGGACTTGCGAAGAATTTGCACAACTGGTCCACATTGGGGTCATCCATTGATTGGTTACATCTGGCTTTACGGGAGTGATTGTGGGGAAACATAGCCTGTAAGCGAAAAGTTGTGATTTTTGTGTTGTAAGAATTGGTTCAATATGGGGCATCGTTAGGGTACATTAATGGATGGGAAGCCTGAATTCCTCCAGGCCACAGTTGCTAATTACCCGTTATAAAATCTGCGAAAAAAATCTCGACTACTGTGATAGTGTTGGAAATCTTTTCCCCTTCCAGTCTTCCAGGTTAAGGGTCAATGTGTAAATAATGGGGAGTTCCACTCGTTCCACTAATTGAAATATTTCAGTTTAATAGGGTAGATGATTTTATAAAAAGTTTTTTTCTTACAGCAGTGAAGCAATTTTCAAACATGTGAAAAATGTGAAATCTTCAACCAATGATTGGGAAGAAAAAATGCTAGCAGTCATACAACACTGAATACGGAAAAGGCGGAAGAACGAACGACGACACATCGAGGATTGTCACTCGCTCGATAATTCCCTTTTTCGGATCTCCAGAAAGAACAAAAAGTGCCGAGAAAGGGGAGGAAGCTTTTGTGGGATTGTGCGTGGGTGGTAACCCCTCTTCTGGGTGGAGGACCACAAAACTATACCCAATAGTGATTTACACAACCCACTTGGCACTTGGGGTTTTTTTTCTCTGTACTTGGCTCAATAACATTTCGATCCAGTCGGCCCTTCCTGGAGAGCTAAAGGGTTACGCAAAATCAGCTCTAGCGTTCTACTCTCGAAGGTAAGTCACTCGAACTAATTACACCACTCATTATTCCGTCTACCTGTATACATTTCTATTCCATACGCAAATTTAGCTGAGACCTACGTTTTACAAGGGTTCAGATTTCAACCTTGACATGTGACCCACTTTTGAGAATTCCATTGATGAAAGAAATAAAAAAACAGCTACGCACAGTTCAAAGAGTATTTCTAGTTAAAGTTAAAAATGGAACTGAACTAAAAATAATATAAAATATTTCTTGTACTGTTAAATTGTTTCTTGCGCGAAACGAAGGAGGGCCTCCAAAATGTCGCGCCAGGTGCCAAAACCTACCTGAAGCACCTACCCATGTAGATTTTATACATTCTTTTGCCATAACAAACGAAACACACCTCATCCGAAGATAGTGCTGCTGCAATAATAAAAACTGCCATTGCCATATTCCCTCTTGGCAGCATACAGCAGCTTTGCATGAGGCATGGCGTACGGTTTTGTGTTTTGGCTATGATTGATTTCTCCGTAATTCAGCAAACTGACAACCCTTTCCTTCTCCACCACCGCCTCTGAAATTCCATGAAGGCGCCTGCCGTTTTGGGAAGAAAATGCAGCCGCGACCACCTTTTGCCGTTCGGAATTGACTTCACCTTCGTATAAGGGCTCTGTGGGGACTCTAGAGTGGATCGAACAGAATTAGGAATTAGTAATCACTTGATTCAAACTAACAGACTTATTTCGCTTGAATTAATTATTTATTGGACTGGTAATGCACAGTTGTACAAACTTCACTGTTTGAACTTTATTGGTTGACTTTTATATAAAATTAAGAATACATATATTAAAAAAATCTAATTTATTCATCGACAATTCTTCCCAAATTTTTTACAGTAGTTGTTACGTAGTATTTAAAATGTGACAATTTGAAGTCTGGGAAATCAAATTTTCTTAGAACTGCTATATCTCAAGACTAGAGATGCCAATGTGCCTGATTTTTCATAATTTGCCCGACTTTTTGAGGTTTTGCCTGACAACCTGATAAACCATTTCTAGCGTAACATTTCATAGCAGTTGACTCAAACGAGAAAAACGCGTTTGTAATTTCAGAACATCTAATTAAATACTATTTAAAAAATTCTAGAGTTTGTTTTGATTAGGTCGTATGAACCATTATAAACAAAATTGAGTTTTAGACTGCAAACGATTGTAAAAAGTGTATTCTATGTTTACTGAAAACATAAAATCATTTAGTCATTAATTAACTTTAACAAAACTATTTGAATTTTAGACGCATAATGACTTCCTCATTTTTGAGTGCAATTTGGTTTTAACGACCTTTTGCGTTGCGCTAAATTGACGTGCATGCAAAAGGACCTAAACAACAGTTCGGCTGATTGGTTGTTCGGTCCTTTTGCATTTTCGAAGGAAGTGCATGAAATTTTGTGAAACAAATGCGAATAAATGATATAAAAATCGGTTGTTAGAGTGTGTGAGCTGGCTTAGAAGCACGAGTGGCTTAAAATTTTGCTGGGTAAGTGAGATATGTGATAATTTATACCAGCAGATACATTCATACATTTTTTTTACTACAACAGATACTTCCTGAACAATTTGTAAGTCCTGGAAACGTTTACGCTGTACTTGCTGGATCAACTGAGACACAGGTGGTAACTAATAGCACAGCTTATAGTGTCCTGACTCAATGAAACATTTCGCCGAAGGACAGTCCGGTGCAGCACCGATTCAAAGAACCATTGAGCAGGAACTTCTAAGAGGTATTTGTGTTTCCGATTATTCTTATCTTTACTACACACAATTCAAACGGAATAGCGAAGTTTTGAGCAAATTTAATCAATTATCAAGATTGAATTCAAAAGTTGACAAAATGACGTGTGCGCCAAACCATCAATGCCAAAGGTTGTAAGTACATGTTGATTTCTAAGAACAAAAGTAATGCTCATATCGAATACACAGGCATATTCTTTATCATTTTAACGATTGAAAACCAAGTTTTCAGACAATTCTGAACAATAGTTTTAATACTAGAATTAAAAAGGTGTTTTGAAACTTTCCTCGCGATTTCCTCGAAACTCGTTTAGTGGCTCTTACGACCTAATCAAAACAAACTCTAGAATTGACTACTTTTTGTTCAAGAAAATCAAGAAATGTACATTTTTTTCACTTATTGTTTGTTGTTTATCAAGAACTTTAACTTTTCCAACGAAAATACATTCACAGGAATTTCGGCCAGTTAAATTTTATCAATTTTTTGAAAGTTTTAAGTGATTTTAAGATGAAACCGCGTTTATTTGGTAAAGTGCAACCGCGTACATCTGGAATGACGGGAATGACCGTTAACTCGATTTGTTTACATTTGGCAGTTTTGCCCTTTTGAAATGTTACGCTAGATTTGTTCTTCGAATCGATCCACCCTAAGCGGACAACTCGAAAGGTTTGGCCCACCAACGAATGCCGGCAATTCACCCATTAGATGGAGCTGGTAAAGGGTGTTGGGTTAGGAGAATTCATCAATTTCCTACGTTGATTGAGAGCTCATCTCCATACCGAGACCGATTGATGGGCCTACAACTAGCTAGCTATCCGCCTTTGTTGTAAGTGTATTTTGATTTGATTGACTAATGCTAGGGCTATTTCTTTCCATTATCTTCTCATCTTGCTTAAGGATTGATTGATTCCAGCGAAGCTCGACTTCTTACAAACGAATACGATCGATTGAAATGACACAAGGTTACAACAACTATTTGGGGGAGGGTGATTCGGACGGTTTGATTAGTAATCGGATGACTACCGCCCTTGTATAATTTTTGTGACACCTTGGATATAAACACCGTTATAAGAATCATTTCCAAATTGGCAAAATAATTTCTTAGAAAAGGGGAAACGTAAGAAACCATACAATCCGGCTGTCTTCCATTGCGAATTCCATTCCCCATTTGCGATTATTGTACACTTTTGTTGCCTTACTAGAATAACTTCCGATAACTTGATAGTATCGTCAGAAATGAGTACCCACATTTTTGGTTGGCCCAACGTAATTCCAAACGCATGCGCATTCGCAAAAATTTCACACGCGAAGGGGTTCTCTGGGATCCATCCATCCAAGCTAGGTATGTGACTTGCATTGCAATTGCGGTTTCTTTTCCTTCTTCAGATTTCTTTGTTTTTGTATCCAGTTGCTGCTGCTCCGTTCCTTCGATTCGCATGACCGCCACCAAGTTTTGCTATCGGTCGCGTATTTTGGCTGCTATTTTTTTTTCTATATCGTCTTGCCGATTTACTTCCTTCCGCAAAATTGCTTTTTGTTGTAGGAACTTGGATTTCTTTAGAAAGAACCTTCAAAGAAGGTGGCACCCAGTTTTAACACGAGAACAGAGGGAGTTGTTCAGTTTTCGTTTCGACCATCGATTGTTGCGACGCTCATACTCAGCTTTAGACAAGTTACATGGTACACTATGAAATAGGTAGTTTTTTTTATTGTATTCAGAGCCCAGCTATAAATTCTATGCTACTTTAACTTTTTTTGCGATTCCTTGCTTTCGTTGATTCTGTGTCTTTCCAGAATAAAGAGCTCTAACTATAAATTAACACTCTGAATAGAAGAGGAATGATAAATAAACAAAATACAATAGTATACAATGCTTCACACTGAATACAATTACACAACAATAACGAAAAAAAACTCTTCTTCACCATAAGTCACCATCTCCAAAATTGCCAAAATAATCAAAATTACCTACCTAAATGATAGAAATGTTAGAGGTTTAATAAAATTAAAAAAAATAGGAAAAAAAGACAAAAATAACAAAAGATTCTTTAATAGAAATGTTAAAAATTACAAATAAGTCAAAGATAATTAAAAAAGACGAATATCTTAAATGCCAAAACGACATAACTTTGAAAAAAATGACAAAAAAAACAGAAAAAAAAATTACAAAAATAACAAAAATTATAAAAATCACAAAAATTACAAAAATGACAAAAGACAAAAATGATAAAACTGACAAAAATGGAAAAAATATCAAAAATTAAAAATATGAAAAAAAATACAAAATAGATAAAAATGACAAAAATTACAAAAATTACAAAAATGACAAAAATGACAAAAATGACAAAAATGACAAAAAAGACAAAAATGACAAAAGACAAAAATTACTAAAATTACAAAAAGGACAAAAATGAAAAAAAATTACAAAAAGGACAAAAAATACACAAACATGAAGAAATTACAAAAATGACCAACATGACAAAAATTACAAAAATCACAAAAATTACTAATATTACAAAAATGACAATAATTACAAAAAGAACAAAAATGATAATAATTCAAAAATGACAAAAATGACAAAAATGACAAAAATGACAAAAATGACAAAAATGACAAAAATGACAAAAATGACAAAAATGACAAAAATGACAAAAATGACAAAAATGACAAAAATGACAAAAATGACAAAAATGACAAAAATGACAAAAATGACAAAAATGATAAAAATGACAAAAATGACAAAAATGACAAAAATGACAAAAATGACAAAAATGACAAAAATGACAAAAATGACAAAATGGACAAAAATGAAAAAAATGACAAAAATGACAAAAATGACAAAAATGACAAAAATGACAAAAATGACAAAAATGACAAAAATGACAAAAATGACAAAAATGACAAAAATGACAAAAATGACAAAAATGACAAAAATGACAAAAATGACAAAAATGACAAAAATGACAAAAATGACAAAAATGACAAAAATGACAAAAATGACAAAAATGACAAAAATGACAAAAATGACAAAAATGATGAAAATGACAAAAATGACAAAAATGACAAAAATGACAAAAATGACAAAAATGACAAAAATGACAAAAATGACAAAAATGACAAAAACGACAAAAATGACAAAAATGACAAAAATGACAAAAATGACAAAAATGACAAAAATGACAAAAATGACAAAAATGACAAAAATGACAAAAATGACAAAAATGTCAAAAATGACAAAAATGACAAAAATGACAAAAATGACAAAAATGACAAAAATGACAAAAATGACAATAATGACAAAAATGACAAAAATGACAAAAATGACAAAAATGACAAAAATGACAAAAATGACAAAAATGACAAAAATGACAAAAATGACAAAATGGACAAAAATGACAAAAATGACAAAAATGACAAAAATGACAAAAATGACAAAAACGACAAAAATGACAAAAATGACAAAAATGACAAAAATGACAAAAATGACAAAAATGACAAAATGGACAAAAATGACAAAAATAACAAAAATGACAAAAATGACAAAAATGACAAAAATGACAAAAATGACAAAAATGACAAAAATGACAAAAATGACAAAAATGACAAAAATGAGAAAAATAACAAAAAGGCAAAAAGGCAAAAATTACAAAAATGACAAAAATGAGAAAAATAACAAAAATGACAAAAAGGCAAAAATTACAAAAATGACAAAAATGACAAAAAGGCAAAAATTACAAAAATTACAAAAATTACAAAAATTACAAAAATTACAAAAATTACAAAAATTACAAAAATTACAAAAATTACAAAAATTACAAAAATTACAAAAATGACAAAAATGATAAAAATTACGAAAATTACAAAAATTACAAAAAATGACAAAAATGACAAAAATGATAAAAATGATAAAAATGATAAAAATGACATAAATGACAAAAATGACAAAAATGACAAAAATGACAGAAATGACAACAAGACAAAAATAACTAGAATGACAAAAATGACAAAAATGACGATAACGAAAAAAATGACAAAAATGACAAAAATGACAAAAATGACGAAAATGACGAAAATGACGAAAATGACAAAAATTATAAAAATTACAAAAATTTAAAAAAAATGACAAAAATGACAAAAATTACAAAAATGATAAAAATGACAAAAATGATGAAAATGACAATAATGGAAAAGATGGCAGGCAAAGATGACAAAAATAACAAAATTCACAAAAATTACAAAAAACGACAAAAATGATAAAAATGACAAAAAATGACGAAAATGCCAAAAAATGAAAAAATGAAGAAATTACAAAAATGACCAAAATGACAAAAACGGCAAAGATGACAAAAATGACAAAAATTATAAAAATTACGAAAATGACGAAATTGACAAAAATGACCAAAATGGCAAAAATGACAAAAATGACAAAAATGACAAAAATGACAAAAATGACAAAAATGACAAAAATGACAAAAATGACAAAAATGACAAAAATGACAAAAATGACAAAAATGACAAAAATGACAAAAATGACAAAAATGACAAAAATGACAAAAATGACAAAAATGACAAAAATGACAAAAATGACAAAAATGACAAAAATGACAAAAATAACAAAAATGACAAAAATAACAAAAATGACAAAAATGACAAAAATGACAAAAATGACATAAATGACATAAATGACAAAAATTGCAATATTAAAAAAAATGAAAAAAATGACAAAAATGATGAAAATGACAAAAATGACGAAAATTACAAAAATGACAGAAAATGACAAAAAGTGACAAAAATTGCAATAATTAAAAAAATGACAAAAATTACAAAAATTACAAAAATTACAAAAATTAAAAAATGACAAAAATGACAAAAAATGACAAAAATGACGAAAATTACAAAAATGGCCAAAAAGGCATAGATGGCAAAGATGACAAAAATGACAAAAATTACAAAAAATGACAAAAATGTAAAAATGAGCAATAAAAATTACAAAAATTACCATAATTACAAAAATGACAAAAACGACAAAAATGACAAAAACGACAAAAATGACAAATGTCGAAAATGACATAAATGTCGAAAATGACATAAATGTCGAAAATGTCGAAAATGTCAAAAATGACATAAATGACAAAAATGAAAAAAAAATGACAAAAATGACATTAAATTACAAAAATGATAAAAAATGACAAAAATTACAAAAACGATAAAATTTTTTAAAAAGACAAAAATCACAGAACGATAAAAATGACAAAATGGCAAAAAATTTTAAAATGATGCAACTTACAAATATTGACAAAATTATTTAAAAATAGACAAAAATTACAGTTTTGAGTCAAACTATAAAGTTGCAGTAATGACAAAAATTATGTTATGTTTTTTTAATTTTTACAATGTTTTTTTAAATTTTTTTTTAATTGATTTAGGTTTTCTGTCATTTCGTATGCTTAATTTAAATTAATTGAATTTAATTTTTGAAATCTAAGTAACTACATACTTCTAATACAAATAATGCAAGAAACTAAATCTGAAAATGATTAAATTCGTTTTGTCTTTGACAGTAAATCTTATTTTTAATTTTACATATTTTTTTTTGAAAATAAAAGGCTTATTGCCAAAGTTTTGTGAAATATTGCTATGCAAATTTGGTCTTATTCAAATTCGCCCCACAATATAGGCAACTTTATACAAATTGCCTACATTAGGGGGCACTCCTTTATGAGTTGCCTACATTGTGGCGTAAGTTCCACATTTTCCACTCATCCATCGTGAGAGCCACCGGCAACTCAATTGAGGTTCACGGAAGCAGCAGTACCAAACAAATAAAAAAGAACAATTTTTGCGAAACCATCCCTACACCATCCGGCGAGAAACGGAAGGATATGAAGAAGCAGCGTCCTTTTCCTTTTTTTAGCCTACGGCATGATAATGATTGTGTATAACAAAATGTAGGTATATCGTATAACAGAATTTGAGCAACATACGCTGTTGTAGGACGGAAACACTCTGCCACTGCCAGTGTGAGTGATTCATACTTTGTTGTGTTCCGAAGCGCAAACGAGTGCTTTAGGTGGTGGTTTTACAAAAATGGAATATTTTTGTGCGATTTTGTGTTTTAGGATTGTTGAAAATCCTATGGAGTTTGGAATTTCTGAAAAAGCTGGATTTTTGAACCCCAATGTAAGTTTTGATTTGTTCTCAAACTTTAAGGCGTAGTTTGTTGTGTTTTCACGAATGGCTCCGGAGAGTTTTCAACCTTGCGTGTTATATGAGCAGATATTTGCAAAACACACGGTAGGAACTGTCACTGTAAATAGAACCATATCGAGTGACGATGTGGTCCAGGTCAAGTTTTCCGGCAAAAACTGTTTAAGTGTAGCCAGAAAAAAAACAATCCAACCTTCTGCCAGCCAAAATTAGAGGACACGAAATGGGTGAGCAAGCATTGTTTTTCATTCCTCCACGCTCTCCCTTCGAGTTTGTTTTAGGTTGCGTGAACTAAACAATCGACCCCATTGAGGGCCATAACTGGATGGCCAGAGTGCCATGAATGGGAGGTAACCTTTTTTTCGGCTGCTCCCTTCCTCGGGAATAAAGAGCTTCATTATGACCCGGTTTTACGATCGATGTACCCGTATACTGTCGTCCTCCTGCTCCAAAAGGGCCGCGATTGGCTGAAGTCGAAAGAACTTTCAAAAACTCCAGTTCCCGGGGATTTGAGAAAATGGCAACATTATGTAAATTGGACTTTTGAAACTGAACCATTCAGGCAGCGTATTCTGAATGGTGGTTTAAACAGAATTTCACTTTTCTCGAAAATACATTCCAGTCAGGTTCGCCTGAATCGACACGAGAGACCCGCTCAAGTCAAGTCATGATTGAACTTTGATCTAGAAAACTTTGGCTCGATGCTCCCCAAGTAGTTAGGTAGGTACGCGAAGATTCTGTCGATGTCCTAAGTTATGGGCCAGGCCAGAAAAGGAAGGCAATCAATACTGGCGGATGGTGCAATTTTTCATGCAAAACAACCAAGTCGCCATACAATCGAATGTGCTTGTGTCTATTTCGTCGTCTTTCGTCTTTGGCCATAGATTTGTGGGTTGAAGTTGTGAATAATCGTGCTCGCTTGAAGTTTTTGGAACGTTTTACCAATAGAAGTTTGAAGTCGACGCCGGCCTGATTGAAAGTTGTTGGTTAAAAATTACATTCGGTTTGCGCTGGCTGACGCCATCGTTGCAAAGTGAATATGGGTAATATGGAAAACGAAACGATAAATCACAATTAAGATGACGGGCCGTGTGGATGTGTTTAAATTTTAAGAGTACATGTGGTTGTATGGAAACTCAAAACCAAACGGTTTAATTAAAAATACGCATTCCGAAGCTGAAATTAAATTACGTCAACTCGTTTTAATTTGGAATCTGAATTCGGATCTCAAATCTGGCTTCTGAAAAGAATGCTAAACAGATGTTTGCAGGGTTAACATTCAGATTAATCTTCTAAATGTTGAATCATTTTCCAAAGCACTTACCTTCCCTTTATTAACATTTTAATTGGATGTGTATATGCTGAAGGCATCCAGGGCAAGCGTCAACATTCATATCAGCTCTACCTTCAGTTAAATCCATACATCTTTCCCGAGAACCCTAAAAAACTTTTGAGAGAATACTATTAATCTTTAATGATGTTGGTGGACAGTCATTGAAAAACTTTTCCAATACAACTGCGATGTTTATTCCTGAATTCGACGTCATGGACATTGGCCCAGCAGACAAGTGTTCTATCAACTGAGCTTTATCATCAGCTCAACATATCAAGCCATTTGAGCTCTTTTAGCCCCCTAAAAAATCCTTTAATTCTTCGATGAAATTTGATGAAGAATGAATGCGAAGAAATTAAGTAGACTGCTACAAATTTTGAACCGACTAAAAGACTAAACAGAATTACAGACTAAGATTCTTTGTCTGTAATTCTTTTTATTTTCATATTTCACTTTCTACCCTCCTTTTTCTTCTAAAGAAGTGTTAAGCTACTTATACAAATTGTAAAAATATAAAACGAGTTTGGCTCCTTAAAGCCTAAAGTTATGAGCCGTTTCAAATAAAGAATTTACAAAAATATGTCCAAAGGCTTAGAAAAAAACGCAGAAAAACAAATAATCAGGCAAACTTTTGAAGTGCGTTTTCAACAGCTGAAAACCGCAAACATAAGCATAACATATCTTTAAAACACAGAATACAATTCCCGGAAGAAATAATGTGATAGCGGACGCGTTATCACGCATTTCGATTTCCGATCTAAAAACTATGACAGAAACAACAATGACAATGATAACACGGTCAAAATCAAAACAAATCAATGAAACCACTGACACGGAAGGAACTGATCAGCCTCAAGAGTCAAATGTGGAATATATGGAAATGGAAGTTTGTCCAAATATAAAAGAAATTGAAATAACCCCACAAAAAATAAGAATACCGCAAACTCAAACGTTAACTCACCTACGGGGAGTAATGAAAAAGGTAGCGGATTATATAAAAAATTTAAAAATGAAGAATACCGCAAATTCAAACATTAACTCATCTACGGGGAGTAATGAAAAAGGATTATATAAAAATTTAAAAATAAAGAACGTATGCATACTATTAAAAAGAAAAAAGAGCGCTCAACATCTAATGGAAAATATCCATGAAATAAAAATGAAGGATATACCGGATATAATTATTATAGGGGAGCACATAAAAGTGATAAAAGAAGACATACAGAAAAAGATAATAATGAACGATTATCATGTACTACCAACGGCAGGCCATGCAGGCATCAATAGAACTCTGCACACTATCCAGCAAAGATTCTATTGGAAGAATATGAAAAAAGATATCAAAGTTTTCATTGATTCGTGCCAGTTATGCCAGAAAAACAGAATCATAAATAAACCCAAAACACCAATGATAATCACAACAACAGCTGAAACTGCGTTTGAAATAATTTACTTAGATCTAGTTGGTCCTTTACTGCCTAGTGCAGAAGGTAACCGATATATATTAACAACGCAATGCGACCTGACAAAGTTTATTACGGCAACAGCCATTAAAAACAAAGAGACAGAAACGGTAGCGAAAGCTTTTGTAGAAACCATTGTTTTGAACTATGGGATTCCAAAAAGAATCGTAACAGATAGAGGCAAAGAATTCATGTCGAATCTATTTTCGGATATATGCAAATTACTCGAAATAGAAAAACTGAATTCAACAGCATATCACCACGAAACAATCGGTGGACTAGAAAATTCTCATAAAAACTTGGGAAATTTCTTACGTATATATAGTGAGAAATCACCATTGTATTGGGACAGTTGGTTAAAATACTACCAGTTTGCGTTCAATACTACAGTCCACACAACGACAAGCAAAACACCATTTGAACTAGTTTTCGGTAAAATCTGTAATTTGCCATCCAACCTATCTGACACCGAGACAGTTGACCCAATATATGACATTGAGGATTATTCAAAAAATTTAAAAATTAAATTGAAATCTTCACAACAAGCAATCAGGGACAAAATAATACAAGAGAAAATAAAACGAGTTGAAAAATTCAACACCTTAGCGAAACAAATGAACTTTAACAAAGGAGACTTAGTGTTATTAAAAAATGAAACTGGGTCCAAGATGGAAAATATATATGTAGGACCATACCAAGTAGTTGAAGATTTAGATTCAAATTTGAAAATAATAATTAAAAATAAAGAAGAAATAGTTCATAAATCTAGGATAAAGATATTTAGAAAATAAAACCAGAGCGTGTGGTGGATAGAATGAAACTATTCCATTAGAGTAAATTGCTACGATAGTTTATTTTAAAGAGAGAATTATTTGAATATTACAAATACATACATGCAACTACCGATACTACTACATAAAATATATAAAATAAACATAAATGAAAAACGTCTATTTTAAATCATGGAATACTATAGGATACATAAATACGTCGATAACACAATCTAAGATATATCATTATTACACAGCATTTCTATTAATGTTAAATTGTTTAAGAGAAAGAAAACAAAAATCTAATGTTAGAGGTTATAAAAATTATGGCTTAGGAGACACAATTTTTATAAACAAATAAACAGGGCGTGTGGTGGATGCCGGACTTGCCATCGCATGTCGCAACATTGTTGCAAGAATTGCCACACGGTGCGATGTGAATGTTTATGCGAGCTAAGCATTCTTGATAAACATCCTACATCGACCCATGGGCAATGAACTGCTTATGCTGACGCGACGGATCATGTTCAGTCTGTCACCGCTCGATAGATTTAAGTAAACGAATAATAAAGAGTTCTGTACCAACCACCAACGAGTTAAGTCTACATTTTATCACGTCCCCAAAAAGTATAGTTCATGGTTGACGGAACCAGTTCATGACAGTGGAAAGCTCAACAGCTCAGCGAGCTCAAAAACGCTTTCACAGGAACAAAACACAAAACAGTCATTCATGCAACAAGCTTTAAGAATATTTTTTCAAGACAAGACGTTCGTCGATCCAATGAGGCTCCAAAATCTCCAAATCATGATAAAGGTAATAAGAACATTCGAAAAATACAAACAAAAAGCGCAAAAAAAACAAAGAAAATTGAGAAAAATCAAATTAAAAAAAAACAATAGGAAAAATAATTCAAAAGTAAGAAGTTCAATAATTTAAACGAAATAACGTTAAAAACAAAAAAAAGCAAACAAAAAATCAGAAATAAAAATGATAGATTATAAAAAAAAACAAAACAAAAAAAAATAACAAAAAAATTTAAACATAAAAAGAACAAAAACAATTTTTTTAAACTAAAAAGAACAAAACGAATTTAGAAATAAAAAGAACAAAGAAGAATTGAAAAAAAGAATTTACAAATAAAAAGAACAAAAAAGAAGTTACAAATAAAAAGAACAAAAAAAAAGGTTAAAAATAAAAAAGAACAAAAAAGAATTTTAAAATAACAAAAAAACAAAAATAAATCGAGAAAAATCGGAAAAAAATAAAAAAAGGAGAAAAAAAATAAAAAAAAATGGTTAATAATAAATAAAAAAATGGATAATAATAAATAAAAAAATGGATAATAATAAATAAAAAAAATGGATAATAATAAATAAAAATGGAAAAAAATAAAAAAAAAATAAAAAAATGGAAAAAATGGAAAAAAAATAAAAAAATGGAAAAAAAATAAAAAAAATGGAAAAAAACTAAAAAATGAAGAAAAAAAATAAAAAAAATGGAAAAAAATAAAAAATATAAAAAAATAAAAAACGAAAAAAATAAAAAAAATGGGAGAAATATAAAAATTAAAAAAAATGGAAAAACATTAAAAAAAAAATGAAAAAAAAATTTAAAAATGTAAAAAAAAATTTAAAAATGTAAAAAAATGTAAAAAAATGGAAAATTGAAAAAAAATTAACAAAATGGAAAAAATGGAAAAAATTTAAAAAATTAAAAAAAAAATAAAAAAATGAAAAAATAAGAAAAAAATTGAAAACAAATAAAAAAAGGGAAAAAACCAAATAGACATGAAAAAAATTAAAAAATGGAAAAAAATTAAAAAATGGAAAAAAATGAAAAAATGGAATAAAAAAAAATGAAAATATAAAATAAAATGGCAAAAATAATAAAAGAAATTAAATAATGGAAAACAAATGGAATAAAATAAAAAAAGGAAAACAAATTAAAAAGAGAAATAAAATTAAAAAAATTGAAAAAATACAAAAAAGTGGAAAAAATAAAAAAATGGAAAAAATAAAAGAAATGGAAAAAAATTATAATAAAAATGGAAAAAATAAAAAATATAAAGAAAAAGGAATAAAAATAAAAATAAAGAAATGGAAAAAAAGGAAAACGGAAATAAAAAAATGGAAAAAATTGAAAAAAATTGAAAAAAATAGAAAAAAAAATTAAATAAATTGTTTGAAAGTTAAAAAAAAATAAAAAGTAAAATACAGACCCCGTTCGATTTTGGCAACATTCGATTTTGGCAAAATCCGAGCAAAAACCGTTCGTTTTTGGCAACATTAAAAAAAGACGGTTTTTTTTGTCACTTTTTTTATTTTTTATTTTCATTTCAAATTAATCAAAATTAATGTAAAACGTAATATGAGCATGAAATTTTTTTATTCGGCTTTATTATAATAGTTTCAAACAGTAAAAACATCAATTTGTCCATGTTTTACTGCTTAAATCTTATATAATTGAGCCAAATTGAAAAATGTTATGCTTATATCAGGTTTTACATCAATTTTGACTAATTTGAAATAAAAATTTAAAATAAAAAAGTGACAAAAAAAAAACCGTTCGATTTTGGCAACATTCAATTTTGGCAACATAAAATTTTCGGGCGTGTTGCCAAAAACAAACGAGGTCTGTAATGGAAAAAATATTAAAAAAAAAGTGAAAAAAGTATAAAAAATGGAAAAAATTAAGAACAGGGAAAAAGGAAAAAAATTCAAAAAAATGAAAGAATTAAAAAAAATGAAAAAATAATTAAACGCATCAAAATCTTAAATGTTTGAAATATTTTCAAAATGTAAAAATTGCTTACTTATCTCAATGCTTGAACAACAACATTGTTTAGATCGGAAAAATATGGCGTTGAAAACGTAACGAAATAAACACGATTTACAACTTTAGGAACGAGGAAACGAAACTTATACCAGATTATACAAAAAGTTAAAATGACAAACGGCGGGATATGAACTGGCAACTTTCGATCATAATAGTAAGGTTATCGTTTTGGTCAAGAATGAATGTTTTGTCGCGCTTATCTCTTGGAAAATAACGAATCTGATCTTTGTACCTAATCACTTTCGAAATGGTATACTTTTGTTTTTTTCCTAATCTTATTTATTTATTTATTTGGTGTTCCTTCTCACGACATAACCTGATGAACAATTTTTTTTCTGATAATTATTTCTACTTTACTTGTGAGTACGAAATTGAATTGTGGTACTTTTTGTAAATTTTGAGTATAAGACATAAATTTGTTAGGCATAAATGATGTTTTAATGTTTTTTTTTCAAACATTGCCTTATAATCCCCTCTTAGCGCTCCAAAAATTACCGTCATTCCGTGAGTCACACTTGATATTGACTGTTGTCGCCAACGTCGTTGTCGTCGCTTAATTGTTTTCGGTCTGGAAATTAGAGACAAATCCATACTCTTGCTGTTATTGCAGCAGCTCCTTCAAGACAAAACAAAACTGAAACACAGCAACTATAATAACTTGATGTTTTTTTTCGGTTATGGATTTCATTGGGCACGAATGAATGAACGAGCCGAAGCAGCAACTGTCTTGAGGTTGGATCTCTACTTTTGGGGCAGCTTGGCTGAGAGAAGGTTCCGCCATTGTGCCGCATCATATTTGGCAATGGGCCAGTTTCGTTTGTGGTTCTGCTTTATGCGGGTTTTAAGTGTTGTCGAGTTCGAAAACATTTACTGGATTGTCGGAATCTATTACAAAAATGTTGGTTTGATTATTGACGCATATTTGAAGGGGTTCCGATTAGAATTATTGGATCCGGATTTCATTCTTGTTTAAGAATATTTTTTCATAATTTCAATTTTCATTTAAAAAGTATGGGGCTCGAGAGGTCAAATTCCAATCGTTCAACATTCCATTCATAAATTTACGCGTCTTCCAAAAATGGTTCTTCAAAGTTCTCAACCGGAGGTAAACCATAAAAGGTTTTCGAAACACCAACCGTATAGCAGGCAGTTCAAGTTCAATGTCATCAGAGGCATTACATGATCTGATGCCCTGTACCAGTATTTATAACAACAGCTCGGATTGTGACGGATGTGTTACCTTATTTGTGGTTCACCACCTTTGATGGGTTCTGTTACTTATAAGCTCTGTACCTATATGTACTTATATCTGCACCTTTGATCCGCGAGGGCTCGCGTAATGCTAAAACCACTTGGGAATAACAACATCAATTGCAGTTTTTTTTCCTCTCTCGTTCCGAACATTATGTCACATTTTGCAGTATCCCCCGACTATGTGTGTCTACTTATGGGCACTTCATTAGCTGTGTGTATACATTTTAAGTATGGTGTTTGAAACTTGTTTTGATGGCCGAATGCGGCTTGAAACTCTAGATTGTTTTTTCTTTCTTTTCTATTCAATAGGGTGTTTCAGTTTGAATTGCTTCAAAATTACAGATTGAACATTATGAATCGACCTAGTAGTGTCCCAGACGGGATCTCCCAGCCTCTTCTTGTGAGTTGTGATCATTCAGCACCATTTCGAACCCTACCCCATCAAGTGGTTGTTTCATTCACCGCAAAGTTTCATCACTTGTGGTGATCCAATATTACTTACTTAATAGTTGCAGCAGCAAGCTGAAATCGGTGCGATTAGAAGAACGGATGGGATATTCATAGTCTTGAAAAGCTAGAAATACTATATCTATAGACAACACTGGCAGATTGTGTGCTCCGTCTGTCGAAATGCGTTTCTGAATGAAACGAAAAATTAGATCAAAAACCTGTCTCCGACCTGTGCTCGACATTATCATCAACAACATCATCATCATCGTCGTGCAAGTTCGTGATGTCACACGCCAGGCAGCGCCAGAACGCTAGATCTTCACTGAACTACTCACTTGCTAGACGATGGCGATGAGCGTGACCTTGCTGTGGCGACGTTTTTTTTATTTCGCGGAATTGTGTAAAATCTCCACGACGAAACTTTCTATTATGAAAGAAATTGGTACCGAAAATACTTCAGAAATACTTAAAATATTTTACAAATGGAAATAAGTTTATGGTAATTTTAGTGTCTTGCAGCTATATCTAGAGACATGGAAAATGCAATTGACGTCATTTAATCGATAATTAGTTTATTGTAAAAAAAATTATTCGTATTGCTAAAAACACCAAAATATCTATAAATAAGAAATAGAAAAAAGCAAAAATGCAAATGTAAAAATGGACATTTAAAAACGCTTTCATTTATGAATATCGTATCATTGTACTTTCAATGCAAGCCCCTTGGAAAACGGAAGGTGAAATCCAATTCTGAGCTGTGAATAAGTTTTTAAATTTGTCTATGCGTTTCTTTACGAAACCTGTTTCTTATGAGAATATGTCAATACCTACAAAGTTTACACATCTTTATGCGTACAATAATTTCAATCATAAAACAGTGTGGGACAACGTCTTACGGCGAAACGAAACAACCATTCGTCGCCATATTTTCGGTCGATTTCGATTACCATAATCGATCAACGGCTGCACGTCACTCACAAACTAATCAAATATTTTAATCAAAAATTTTTAACACGGAATACAGTACACAGCAGAAACAAAACAAAAAATAACAGGATCGTGTTTATTAATTTGGCAACCGGCAGTAAAATTTTTATAGCATCTCCTCCTGGCTTCTTTTAAAAGGGGTGTGAATTTGAGGAAGAAAAATCTAAATAAGAGTACGAATTTCGGGAGCTAAGCTATGTACCGCTAAATCAAAAGCATCAAAAACAGAAACAGCAGAAACAATTTGATTGATCATACTTTGTGGATTGTGTTCTTCGCGCAATAAGTTCTTATAGAGCTTTGCGTGTTTTCACGAGATTATCTTTATTCCAAGAAAGAGCCGTGTCACTAATGTTTTACCTTGGTCGGTGCTACCGGCTGTTTAAGTGAGTGTTTTTTTTGTTTTCCTTGAAACATGAGCACTGTTTCTGCAATTGTCGGGAGAGATAAAATGGCAAATGGTTGAACCGATAACTTTTCGCCAAAAAATACGAAAGTTGGCTGCTTTAGGATCCATAAAGAAAAAAATTACTTTTAGAATTCATGAATTCGTTATTTGTTACCATAAGATTATCAAAATGAACGACTTCAAAAGATTCGTATGGTCGTATGGAACTGACACGAATGAGCAGATCATGGCAGAATTTGACAAATGATGCAAATGAGCGAAATTATAAAAACTGACGAAAGAGAAAAAATCAAACCCGAAACAAATAAGAAAAATGAAAAAACATGCAATATTAAATTGAATATCAAAAATACCAAAAAAGACAGGAGAACAAAACGAAAAGTTATAAAGAGTTCGCAAACGATATACATGGCTTAAATGACTAGATTGCATGCAATAATAAAAAAGTAAAAACTAACACAAAAGCAAAAAATTATAACAAAATTATCAAAAAGGCAAAAAAAAATCCAACTCATCAATATTATAAAATTGATTAAAAAAAACAATAACAGTGAAGAACAAAAAAAAATGCTACAAAAAACAATAATTTTTATTGGTTAAAAATAATAAGAATGTCATAATGATCAAATCTACTAAGAATATCAAAATGACCAAGGAACAGTAACAATAAAAATAAAAATAAATGATTGATCGCTTGAAGTCCGTTTATTTGGGAGGGCTCAGAAATGAACGAGATTATAAAATAATAAAAAGCGACAAAGATAACATAAATGCTCTATAACAGAAATTAAAAAGCAAAAAAAAAAAATGAAGAAGTTCAAAATGAGAGAAAATATTCAAAAACTATACAAGGAAAAAAACAGAAAAAATTGAAAAAAGAAATAAAATAGAAGAATTTACATAAAAGAAAATATTTAGATAAATTGAAAAAAGAATATATTAAGATTAAATAAATAAAGAAAAACAAAAAAAAAATATTCAAAAGGAAAGATTGATTAAGAAATTTTAAAAAAATTAAAAAGAATATAAATATAAAAAAAATGAAAACATAAAACAGAAGTACAAAATTTTAAATTTTGAAACAAATTAAAAAAAAAATACTTAAAAAAATTTAAAAAATAAAAAAAAACAAACAAACAGACAAATAAAAAAAATTAAAAATAATAAAATAATAAAAATGTTGATGCTCCGCATCGCATCGCCATAAAAAATCTAAAAAAAATATTTAGAAGGATTAAAAAAAAATTAAATATAAAAAATGAAAAATAAAAAATAAAAAATAAAAGAAAACAATAAAATAAATATAAAAATTAGAAAGAGAAAAAAAATAAAAAAAAATTAGAAAATGAAAAATAGAAAATAAAAAAATAAAAAATTGTTAGAAAATAAAAAATAATTACAAAATGAAAAAAAATTAGAATATAATTAATCAAATAAAAACATTAAAAAGAGGTTAAAAAAACAAAAAATAAAAATTAAAAAAAAATTTAAATAACAAAAAAATAAAAAAAAAATAAAAAATTTAAAAAATAATTTAAAAAAGTTGAAAAAAACAAAAAAATAAAGAAAAAAGAAAAAAAATAAAAAAAACAATTAAATTGTAAATAAAAAAAAGTTAAATAAAAAAATTAAAAAATATAAAAAAAAAAATTAAAATTATAGTATGTACTTAAATAAATTAAAAATAAAATACATTGAAGTAATATAATTAAAAATTAAACAATTATAAAAAGTTGAAAATCAATAAACATTATTTAAAAAAAAATAATAAAAAAAAATAAAAAAAACACAAAAAAAATTCAAAAAGAATTTAAAATTTGATAATAATAAAAAATAATTAACGTAAAAAATGAAAAAAACTATAGAAAATATAAAAACTAGAAAATATTTAAAAAAAAAAAAAAAAAGAGGATTTATTAAAAAATTTAAATACATAAAATAATTGAAAAATATTATAAAAATTTAAATAAATTAAAAGTTAATAAAAAAACAAAAATAAAAAAATGCAGACCCCGTTCGTTTCTGGCAACATTCGATTTTGGCATCATCCGATTTTGGATCATGTGCCAAAATCGAACGGTTTGTTGGAACGACATTACCATATAGTTTTCGCTTTACCAGGACCAATATAATTTAGACAAACGCCATAATTACGTTTTAACGTACTTGAATGATGATAAAATATAACAACAACAAAAAAAAATAAAGCACTCAAAAATGACAAAAAAACAAAAAAAAATTAAAAAAAAAATTAAAATGATTAACAATGTTTAAAAAGATGCAAAATGACAAAAATAACAAATATAATAAAAATAACAGATAATCTAAACAAAACAAAAAAAGTTCTACATGTGTCAAAAACATGATAAAAAATAATAAAAAATGACAAACAATTAACAAAAAAATTTTGAACAATTGAGTTAATAATTATAACAATGGTTCATTTACATCAATAGGTAAAAAAAAGTTAATTCAAAAACCGTTTGATTTTGGTATAACAAAATTCCCGAACGTGTTGCCAAAAACAAAAGGGGCCTGTATTAGAACAAACATTTTAAATTTTTTTTAAAAATAAAAATATATAGATAATATAAAGTAGGATGTAATGAAAAATAGTAATACATATATTTAAAAAAGTTAGAAAACAAATACAAAATTATGTCTCTATTTTTAATAATAATAAATTATAAAAAAAATCTAAAAATAATAAAAAATAAAAGGGACAATCAAGATCATAAAAAAAGAAAAAAAATCAATACAAATATGAGATAAATAACAAAAGTACAAAAATTAAAAAGAGTTTTTGTTAAGGATAAATTTTATGCTGTTTTTAGCCTACAGAATATGCGGTTTTGTGATGCGATTAACATTATTTTATTCAAAGCTAGTAATTCTGCCCTTTTGGTTTTTTCAACCAAAAATAATAGCTTCCAGTTAGCGTGTGCCTACCTCGGCGTGTAATTGTGTTAACTCGAGGAAATAAACCAAAAACTTTTCCATTTACCGGTGTCATTTATCATTCGGCAAGATTTTTGCCAAGGCACTAGGTACCCAGGAACGAAAGCGGGTTTCGCTTTGCGGTGTTCCTCGACACCGCCAAACAGGCAACAATCTGAATGAGCCAATCTTGGCGCGTTTCACAGGGCACAATAATAATTATGATGCGGCTTTTGCCTGCCTGCCTGGACGTGACCCTGTTAAATGGGAAAATCGATACCATTTAAAGTGCCACCATCCCTATGCATAGTCCAAAACTCATACAGAGCTGCGCGCCGAAATCGATGTAAATTATGACGGAGATAATAAAGAAAATGGTATCAACGTTTCGTTCCGCTTTGCGAAAATAACTTTATAATGTCGTTTACAGTTTTTCAGCTTTACTAGAAAAGAAACGAAATGAGATCTCTTCGCGTTAAGTTTTTATCGTCACACTCATTACCATTAAAAGAGAGCCATTAAAATGGAATGTCACATTGCAAGAAATAAACCGAAATCACATACGTACAGGCACAAGAAAACCAATTGAAGGAATCATCTCCGGCCTCAGGGCAAAAAATTACAACGGCGGTATCGCTTCACAGCTTCGGGTTGGTTGGTTTTGCATCGTAAATTCGGATGACAGTTTTTTTCGTCTCCGTCAAAATCTTAAGAATATGTTTTTCTTTCTTCATTTCCCATCGATGCACGTGTTTACTGATCCGATTTGGTTAAGATGGTAGGATGCTTTCTCGGTTTCTACTGTTTTCTCTCTTTTCCTAAACCCTATAAGCCACTAACTAAAGAAGGTACGAAGAAGCATAACAACAAATTATGAGCAGCGTGCGGTTTGTTTTTGTCACTTTGTGAGAGGTTTTTGGTGTGTTTTCGGTTGGGTTTTTTATGATTATTTACGACTAGCAACATCATGCCGGCGACCGAAAGATTCGTCACCTTCTAGAGTCATAAATTTATTAATAGGTACGCCACATGTGAGGATGTGCTAAATGACAAGTGAATTGTGACATTTTTTACTTGCTCTCTCTCTCTAGTTGGTTTCAATCGGTTCCAAGAGTGCTTCTCCTCAGTTTTTTGTATCCTTTTGGGAGTCATTTCAGGGTGTTAATGTTGTTTTGATGGATATCTGTCTAGAGAAACGACATGAATATCTGATAGAATCGCTAAGCTAGATTTGAAAAATGATAAAATAAACAGTCTGAACTTTGTTATATTAAATTTGAAGCAAGGAGCTCGATGCCGAAATGTGGTGAGGTCTAGAAACGTGAATCTTAAGCTTGTAGGAAACCAATAAGCTTTTTGATTCTTTGGAGACAAAAATAGGAAGCTAGAAATTTACCGAACCGCTGCACATGCATATTTCTGGCATAACTTTCACAGACAACTGACATAATATGACAGGTGTATCTGCCATCTATTGCTCAAAGGAGGTTGAAGATTAACCGTTTTTGCGTAATCTCATGCCAAAATCTCCATCTTATCTTATGTGCATTATGCTTATTTGTAATCTTTATCTACTAACATAGAGTAGCAGAGAGTTCGAAATTGCTTGAATGATCAGAATTCCAAAAATCTTTTAGAAGTTGTATTATTCGCAAATCGCCTGCTAAATGAGTATATTTCAAAATGAACTTAAATACTTATTATTTTAAGCAATTAAAAAGGGAACCTTCAGTTGAGCTTCTTCAAATTCACATAACCTTTGACAACAGTCAATGAAAATCACAAAATCACCTCTAATTAGTCAAGTTAAGTTCGACAGTTCCGAACAACTTCAACCGGTAACAAAACAACCGTTGATTGTTACTCGTTAGCCAAACCTAATTAGGAATGTCCGCAATTACATAAATTGACGGGTGTTAGCCTTCGTTTTATTACGACTGAAAATTCCTTCCACCTAACCTACAAATTGTTTGTGTTATGAATAAGAGTTCAAGCAATCTTTCAAATCTTTCTATCGGGCCCGGCCCGGTTGATGGTTGTGGTTATTTCATTCAACGATCCAATGATTATGAGACAATGTTTGAAACGAAACGAAAAAAATGCACTCACTGGTCGCCGTCAATCTTAATTTTCAAGATCAAGTCCGCCCCAACCGACAGCTGCCGTGTTCCTAAAACGGTATCATCAAGACCGTCAACCGATTGTTGTTGTTATTGTCGTTGGTGACGACGATTGAGTCCAAAACGACAAAATGGGTAACAGACGTTGCACTGTCTTACTTATTATACCTGAGACACGAAATACAAACGCATAGAAATTCGAATGCAATTGCCAAGGTTAGGGGCGGCTGGAGAGACGGCTTGACAGCCCACGATCACAACCCGTTTCGTTCATGGACTTTTTTCTCTCTCTGTAGGATACAATTGTGTAAGGTGGTGGAACAATTGATAATTTATTCTTATTTCTTCCTTCGTTTAAATGAAATCGTATCTACCGATTAGTGTGGCTCTCTTTTAAGCTGAGAGTTTTCGAACATTCAACGAAACGGTTCTTGATGTTTCGTGGGATCAGAAAATGTTGGACCAAGTTCTGAGAGTGTCATTGAGGTTTTTTATCACCTGGGTTGAAATTCCCGACTTTTTTAAACCGTTAGAAAATTTTCAAGTCTTAGCCACACAATGCATTCTATAATGAAATCCTATCGCGTCTTCATACATACATTGTTGGTATGAAAAATCGAATTCCCCTAGTAGTGTTTAGAGAGCATGAAAAACACTCAATCTAAATACGAAAATACTGTTTATTTTCCTTAAAACGTAATAACGTCGTTAGACGGCTTTTATTTAATTTATTATGTAATTTTAAGTGTCTATTGATTAGAAGTTATGGACGGATTCTACGATATTCTAGTAACGCCAACTATCAAAAAAGGTTAGTCCTTTGTTAAATAAATAAAAAAATAAAATAAAATAAAATGAATTTCTTGCAGCATGAATAAATTTCACGATACTTATTAGGTATTGTTGAAAACGCAGGTTCAGTGGTGGAATAGAGTTATCTTTTATTCACATTTGGTTGTAAAATCCTTAAATAACTACCCATTACATTAGCGATAGCTATTTGTCACTTTCCACTTCTCAAATTCCCTAACCGGGAAAGTACCGATTTCTCAATGAGTATTCTGATATTTCTACTCATTTCTGCCTGCTAACACTGCAGTGTAACTGCTAACCACAGTTTGAGTTATATTGGTCCACAGTGTGATGATGTAAACATTTGTACCGTGTACATCATCACCAGCAGAGAACAAACGGAGAACCAAAACAATGTGTTTTGTATCAGAAGACATGGAAAGTAAACAGAGCTCCGAGAAATCGAATGGACAACAGCCAACGATTACGAAAGTATGTCGAAGGCATCTGCAGGTTACACGGCTTATCCCTGGCCCACAGTAACGCAGGGTTGTCGAATTCACACTCTCAAAAACCTTCCATTCTGCTGCATTAAATATTTAGATCGCTAACCCGATGATAGCAGATGTACTGCTAAGAGATTTTTACATAGTATTCCGTCTTACGACATAACTTACTGCTAAGAGAACTACCACCAAACCCACTAGAGGCTGTGCATCTGGGTATCAGTATCCAGGCGCAAAATGTGTCTGGCACAAGGGGTGTCAGACGGAGACACAAGAGATGATGCAGGTGTCAGGGTCTGAAACGCGTTTGGGGGAGGGAGGAGGGTTTCGAGACCTCGATTCGTGTGTGCGACTAGAGAGTGTGCGGTCGATCACTCGATTGGAGTTTTGGGATATCCTAGACCCGATTCCCAAAAAGAGCAGTTCCAAAAAGTGTGGATCTCAAATCAACACGAGGATCGAAAGGCACAAAAGTTGTCAGACGTAGACGCAAGAGGGTCAATAGTATTAGTGTTGAAAGGCGTTTCGGGGGGTCATGAATCCGATTTGTCCGTGCTACCAGAGAAAGTGCTTTCGAAGACTCGATTTGCGTTTTTGGACCTCCTAGACCCGACTCGAGAAACGAGTATTTAAGCAAATAGTGAATTTCAAGTCAACATGAGGAGAGCTCGGACCTTGATTCGTTAGAGGAAAAGCGGGGCCTTAGGTCGTGGAAAGTTTAGTTCGTTGCTGAGGGAGTGGATTTGTCCAAGTGGACGCACTAGCGCGAGTATGACCTCCTAGAGGATACTACATAAAGATAAAGATCTGTTGTAGGAGAAGCAGCGCCCTTCGTACGGCGGGAGGTACAAGGCGTCGTTCCATGGTATCTGTCGCAGGGCGTATCTGAGGAAGCATCGTTGTACTCTTTCGATCCGGTTTGCCTGTACAACCTGGTATGGAGCCCAGATTTGCACTCCGTACTCGACAATGCTGCGTACAGGAGCACAATAAAGTGCTTTTAGGAGGCTGTAGTAGTCGTTGACAAATTGCGTGTTTCGTCGAATGAAGCCAAGAACCGCAAAGCCCTTAGCTATTGTAGTCGAGATATGCTGCGAGAAAGTGAGCTTGGTGTCCAAAATTATGCCAAGGTCCTTGACGATGGAATTGCGGTTTAAGGTAGTCGATGTCATTTTGTACTCGAAGTTCAAAGTTGACGTTTACGAGTGAAAGATATGACACTACATTTGGAAATATTAAGAGCCATACCATTCTAATGACACCACGTTAGAATTGAATCGATGTCTTTTTGGAGAGCACAGCAGTCAACTAGTGAAGCTATAGAACGAAAAATTTTTAGATCGTCGGCGTATAACATCCGATTCAATGATAGCGCATAGATCGTTGATAAAAAGAACGAAGATCAAAGGTCCCAGATGACTTCCTTGTGGAACTCCAGAAGTGATTCGAAAAGGCGTCGAGTTCACGTTGTTTAGTCGTACGTAAGCATTCCGGTCTACGAGATAAGAGTTGATCCATTTGCAAAACAAATCAGGTAATCCTATCCGACGCATTTTTTTGATGACAAATTTGTGCGAGAGTAGTAGTAGAGTACAAAAGCCTTGCTCAAGTCTACATAAACTGCATCGACTTAGTGACGTTTGTCCAGCCTAGTAACCAACTTCGAAACGTACGTCATAAGATTGGTGGTCGTAGATCTACGTTTCATGAATCCATGTTGATCTTCAAAAATACAGTGATGCACCGATTGATAAAGTACGTCATAAATGAGGCTCTCGAATACCTTAAGCAAACAGCTTAGAATCGAAATCCCTCGGTAGTTTTCTACTCGATGCAAGTCGCCGGATCTGAGGATTGGAGTGATCGATGCGATTTTCCATGCGGTGGGAAAAGTACCTTCCATTAACGATTGGTTAAAAATGATCGAAATTGGATAACGGATCGGCGAATTTCTTAAATAAAATAGGAGGAATACCATCTGACGTAGACAGTTTCCGGAAGACGTCGATCGAGGAAAAATTCAGCAGAAGAAGGTTGAAGCCACGATTTGGCAAGCTACTTAGGTATGATTCGCATAAAGGTGGAACACTCTTGAAGAATGTCGAGAATGCAATCCATAAACGAGGATTGACCACCTGGGTAAAACGACTAATAAAGAATAACTGGGTCAAGAATCGACTCTTGTGGATTACTTCCAGTGTCTTCACCCTCCCTCGTTGGCCATGTGCCGTGTCTGATGATTATGGAAATTGTTTGCTACTCAAGGCTCATGGCTACAACTTGGGACCGGTCATATTCGCCTTAGTGTGTTTCACAAAAAAAGCTCATAGCCGAATCCTTTCTCAGCATATACTTATTTACGGTCACTCCTCAACATCCCTAGGCCTAACTCTTCCTTCAACAACTTTTGATACGATCTCTATCCGTAATGATTTCGATTCTGTCTTCGGCTTATTGTGTGCTGATCAAGTATCCTGAATCCGCGCCTGCCCGAGCATACGCCCAGTACTTTATGCTACTATTCGGAGGATCTCCGACGAAGACGTCATCCTACATCGACTCTATTGACTCGCCTGCGTGAAGAATCACTCTATTTGAAGGGTTTCCCTGTATCGCGGAATAGCTTTTCCCTACAACATTCACTGCGTAAAAGGTCATGTCTCATTCAGTTAGGTATGTACGGCACTACTTGGATACTTCCCGTCGATTGAGTTATTCTACCTACGCACGGGATGGATCCCTTTAACTTTGTACTTTTGGTCATAGAATTGGACGCACTGTAGTCGAAAGGCCCTTCCGATGGTAGAATCATTCTACTCATGTTCGCAATGAACATGTTAAGGTACGTCTATTCATCTTAAAGTCGCTTTTTGAAGGTTCAGGTTGACCTTAAAGTCACTACCAATACCATTCTTATCCATGAGTTTTGACGCATAGTTAGCTCACAAGTTCTGTAGTCTCAGGATAGCACAGGATGAAAAACAGCTAAAGGCGTCTTGTGGAATTTTGGAAAATATGAGCCCTGAAAAATTGAAGCATTCGTTATATACAGTTATATAAAACAAGTTCCTACGATGCAGTGCTCAGTCAAAATAATTCCACGCTCATCTGTTTAGTTAGGAAAGAATTCGCACATTACTATCGCTATTCCTTTACCACAATTGATTGACTTCTGATCGCAGAGGGATTTTTTTCACCCTTTGGCAAAGACGGTTGGCAAACCACCATTTTGTTTACATGACTTCGCCAAAGATATTTTCAATGATTTATACCACAAGCGTTACATCGTTCTTCCATAGGGGGAGAGGTGTTTTTGGCGAAGAATTATATTAACTGATAATTTCTAATGAAATAAAAATGTTAGCAACTTCAAAAATTCATCAAAATATGATAGCTTTTCGAATATTCATTCGCTATTTAATTCCATCGAGAAGAATAGTAAATGAAACAAAACGGTTCCGATGAAAGCCGACATAAGAAGAAGAAGCCGATCACTGGCTACCATCGTAACGATCCATTGACAGTGACATATCCACAAGAAGAAGAGCCGGACTTATTTACGACACATATCTGGCTGTGGAGAAAAGAGGACCTTACAAAAGCAAACTTACGACAACAACAACAATATCAGAAACAAACGACACTAAGCCCTACCGTAACGAGATTATAACGAGCAGCAGCGGCCGGTCCATCTTCCGTCTTCCTTTCCGTTTCTTTTTCGTTTTTGGCTTGGGCCGCAAATATATTAGTCGTTTATATTTCTCCACGCGCGATGAACCCTGTCCTGTCTCCGATAGAGGACCATGATTATACGGAACCACAACCCACAACCTCTTCATGGGCTGTTTCTCCAACTACGCTTTGACATGATACTATTCGGGAAAGGATGCCACCAAACAGTGACGTCAGCTTGTGCCCATCTTCGTAGGCATGACCTTATTACTCCGGAAACTATTTACATCTTGAAGCAGCCGGTTAAATTCGGAAGAATGCCGTCACTAGATTTACCCCTTAGGAAGTTTATCGTTCAATGGGTTGGAACTTTGAGGGTAAGAAATAATTGGAATTTTGGAGCTAGATGAGTCATTTGTTGAAGTTGATGAACAGAAGTTATCTTCCAGAAAAAGGTTCGAATTCTAAAAAAAAATTATTTATATGTTGTTATCTTTAAAACAGTTGATATGAGTTGATTTATTTTTCAAAATCGATCATCGTTTCTAAAAAAAGGCCATTAAAACATGCACGTTCCCTGTTGACACGTGTAGCATCTCCGACTCCCCAACCCCTCTTTGCTTTGGGTGGTAACAGCAAACTGTAAAACTATCATTTGTAATCCAATATCTCGTGAACAAGATCACTGGCTTGAATTATTTATGGTGCGCCACCCCCTCCTGTCGAAATTTTTTCTTACCACCTAAAAACGTACCTACTAGCTTAACTAACAAATTTTTTCCCCTCACTGTCTCGATGTCGTTTCAGATAATTGAATGACTCATGGAATTTAGGTAAGTACCCTAGACCTGATGTATCTCCGTCGGGCACGCACCGACGCCACCAATAAGTGTAATTTAGATTTTTCCCAAATCAAAACTGATACTAGTGGGAGGTTCGGCTGCTTAGTGGGAAACTGCATCTTTGACGGTTACTAATAATAACGTCTTTGAGGAGGGCCACTGAAACAGACTGAGACAAGGACGTCGCCGTTGTCGATTCTCAGCTTTCGGCACGGCCGAAAGCCATTCTTAATCAGCTGTAATGAGAAGCTGTAAAACTAAGGGATGAACCTTTTGTCTCTCGGTTAAAGGACAACAAATTTTGTTTGTTTTGGTTTTGAAAATAAATTGGGGAGAGGGAGGCATCACACACTCACTCAGTTGGTTGATTAACATTCCTGGGCTTCTGAGAAATCACAAACAAACCGACACCGCCGCCCTCGCCTTTCGATTGAAGGCGGCTGCTGGGACATGGCCCCAAGGAATGTGAGTTATTTATTGCCGGTCGCGCGTTGCGTGAACCAACTCTGACTTTGAAATGCAATTTTCGACTCAAATTGAGTCTTGTTGCTACTGCCGGTGCCGCTGCCGAAGATGATGATGTGTCTAAAATAAGTGACCTCCGGTTTTTTTCTCGTTTATGATGTTCCTCATCTTGTAGCAACGAAAATATGACAGCCGACAACGGCTGCACAGAATCAGTTTTCAATGATAAATATAAATGTGAAATGTTTGGTATTTTTTGCGTTTCAACTTTTTCAAATATTTTCGAAATTCTTTTTTTTTTTTTTTTTTTGTTTCGATTATAGTCGTTTTACCATCTTTATGGCATTCGCGACTTTATCAACGTTACAGTTGGCGGATCGTTATTGAAAAACTTATCCGGTACAACTGTGTTCGATGTTTACTCTTGGGCTCGAACTCGCGGACATCGGCTCAGGAGACAACAGACTTGCCAACTGAGCTATATCTCAAGCCCTTCGAAATTCTTTGCTTTCTTCATTTAATGTTAAATGGTAATAGAATCTGATTTTGGTCCTTCGAACCGGATTCAAGACCCAAGGCTACGAATATAATATTACCGCAATGTGTTACCCATAGTTTAAGGGTTCACACAAAAAATAGTAGTGCTTCAGCTGCTTAGTGAGAAGAGAATTGCAAATTGCAAATTTTAAAGTCGAGCATCAAATTCTACCCCGAGTCTGACTCGTGGTAAAAACTTTTAGCTTTCGTAAATATTACGAGCCTGACTGGTGGTAATGATTTTGGGCTATAAGGGATAAGCTATGAGTCTGACCCGTTAGAAAAAAAAAAATTTTCATAAGAAAAGACAACGAGTCAGACCCGTGGTGGGAATTTGGCACACCAGATTCTTGCTTGTTATTGTTTAATTTTCATAAGGGTTAATTCACGTTGAATTGTTGGGGTAGCTCAGAGCGCTTTTGGCATTGGACTTGTTCATGTTCTGGTTCGACCATTATTAAAGATATTTTGTTTATTTGTTTAAATCAGTTGTTAATTTAGTGTTATTATTTATTTCTAAAATGGAATGGCTTCGAAAAATTCTTTGCCTATAAATCAAAGGCGAAGCTGCAAGTCATAATCAAATCTTCAGAATCCAGAAATATGGACTCATAAATTGTTTGCTCTGCAGGAACGCAGCTGTAATTATGTTTCCACAGAATCGATATTACTTTTAAGGCCCCACGAGAAGAAGGGCTTGGCATCGCCAAACACCCGTCGACAAAATTATGAAACTCCATTATTCATCGATTTTCCCTGACCGCACGCCGCTTTTCAAGAATGGAAGGATTATTTCCCACTAATTTTCCACCCCAACCGGCATTTCCCAGAAAAGTGCCGGTTAGGGGAGACACTCCAGTAAAGGGCTTTATTTCAACTAATTCTCGGTTTTAAAGTGAAGATTGATCGTAAAGCTCAAACTCAATATCCAATAACTTTTCATTGCAATCCGTTGAAAGAGATGTTCATCTCTCTTCAGATGAGTGGTTACCGGCTGTTGGAAAATGAGTCTTCACATTTCGGGCGAAAAACCGACCCGCTTCGGCTACCCGAGAGTATTTAAGGTTTCATTTTATTGCCACTTTTCGGGTTATTATTGGTGGTGGCCTTCCTAGAGTACAGAGAGGGTTTGTCGATAAAGATTAATTTTACGAGCTACCATACCGACTATTCTCGCGGTGTTTTTCATCAAAGTTCTTAAGAATTGTCATTTTTAATTTTTTGAACATTTTTTCAGGAAGTTAATTATTTGAAAATCCATACCGAATTAAAACCTCATAAATAAAAAATCATTTTTAATTCTTTAGCACACGAGTTGTTTGAAAAAAAAAAAAAAATCAAACTGAACCAAATTCCGATTTCGTTTTCGATGTTACTGTCAGCACCAGGGGATTTTACTGTCAACCAGGAGGAATTATATGTATTTGGTCCGGAATGGAAAGAAGCCGGGAAAAGCCGGTTCATGTTTTCCCATGACGACGTGACAAGTTCATTTTAGATTTTCCTTCAAATGATGAAGGAGCCAGTGAGTGAGAGAACCAAATAACTGTGCGGGTGCATTGGAAGGAAGATGCTAGGCAAATGAAATATGTACATATGCCGTTAGGCTAGCATCGCAACTCCCACCGGGGAATATTGAGAAATATCTAAAATACATACACCACACACCCATCATAACAAAAACACAATATCTTAAGAGAGGGAAACGTCATCGTTGTCGTCTTCTTGTGCTGCTTAGTTTGTTAAGTAGATGTTTTGAATTTGCTCTCGGAGATCGGTTTATTCTTAGTGGTAACAGTATTGTACAAATTGTTTAATTTACCGAATAATTTTGTTTTTTTTAAAGATCTGTTGCGTTTTAGCCATCTTAGAATGTTTGTGCTCAAAAGGATACTTTTTAGACTCATTACAACGAATAATTAAGTAAAAAATGTTGTAATGATGTTAAAATGTCAACTTTCAAGTCCAAATATTTCTACTTTGAATGAGACGAATTTGACGTATTTTTATGGGAAAGTATGATTAACACCACTTTTTTACATTTGTTGTGGATATGATCTACAAAAAAAAATCGAAGAAATATATCCATTTATGCAACATATAGCTCCTTTAACTTAATTTTTTTACCGATCGGTTCAGAAACAAGAGTGATACATATAGCGATTTCTAGTGGGGAGTGAATGTTGACACCGTAAAACTCCTTCGGGATTTTGTTTGTCTGGGATCTTAGAGGGCGTCCATAAAAATTTTGATACAAAGTTAAAAATTCAACTGGCAGCGAAAATGGGACGAGGATGAGTTGGGTCTCATGTTCAATCATTATTTTTTAGACGATTCCTTGAAATTTATACTTTTCTATATGCTATCGATCTCCATCTGTTATCCTTTATATTATTATAGCAATCAATTTTAAAAATCAAACCGAATTTGGCTCCTTCAAACCTACTGGTTCGAGCCGTTTCAAAAAAATAATTGTAAAAAAAAGTTAAACATCTTATAAATTAATTAGGGTATAGTTGCCAGAATTTTTCAGCAATCATTCGGACCGGACAAATCCGGGAAATTTTTTATAAAAACCCGGCAAAATCCGAGCATTTGATTCCTTATTGACGATAAAAAAATCCGGGCAATTTCTGGGAAAATTTGGTCAAAACCCAGAAAATACTCAACAAAAATGAAGAAAAAAAATCTGGGCAAAATCCGGGATTTTCCGATAAATTTAATTTTTTTTCCTAGCAATTTTTGTTTTTGAAGTTCAAAAGCTAGCTTATGACAATAGGTGAGAATTCATTCAATATTTTGTGCACACTTTTGGTAAAACTGTTGAATATAAATAATATTGAAAATAAAGGTTTTGAATGAATGATGCGAATTATTTTGACTTCTGAGAGAGAAAAAGTCACAGAAGTTTTCATTCTGTTTATTTTACCATTTTTGTAAATAGCCAGAGGACTACTTCAATATTTTCTAAAGCATGATGACTCAAAAATGTACCAATGCTGCCAGTTATAATAATCTTTTATATTAAAAAAAAAAACATGGAATTTTATTTTGCTTAAACTGAATGAAACGTCGAGATATGGTGTTATTTCGAGAAAATTTTCTTCCGAAAACCGATATTTGTACTTTTTTTTTGGAACTCTGATTGATTCATAAAGGCTCGTAAATAAAACGAATCACAACTCGCTCCATACTGTATGTTTATTGGACATCTTAATCATTTAAAAAGGTGCTTTAAATTTGTTTTTTTTTTTGTTTTTAATAACACCAGATCTAGACGTTTCATGCCTTTTAAAGTCATTTGGCATTAAAATAAAATTTTCAGTATTCTTTGGACTAAGAAGGAGTTTTTATGCGGTACGATAAAACTAAATTTGCAGTGTCTAGAACTCAAAACTTTGCAACAGACTTCATAGTGCTGCCATAAATTATAAATTAGCATTTCAAAATGTTTATATTTGACTCTCATTTTGTCCAGGAGACTCCCTACTCTTCTGAAAGGTAAGAGGAAGCTTTCAGTACAATAAATCATCTTGTCATGTCGATATTTGCAAGATTTTATTAAAATAGCTGGAATTTAGGGTCCTCTCACATGTTCAATTGATTTTATATGGAAACCTATAAATGGGAGGAAGTCTCAATACGAAATATCAATTTGTTATGCTAAGACCTGTTTGTGTAAGAAAGTCAATGGGAATCACCAGAAATCTTGATGTGTTAAATTTTTACTGATTTAAGGCTAATGTTCAGAAGAACCTTTTTGCTGAATGACTCCTGATGACTTCTTTTGAATTCAGCCACAGTATTAAAAAAAAAAATAACAAATACTAATATTTCACCAGCTTCTTGCTAGTATCATGTGAGCTATCTAGCTTGGAAAATTTAGGCGAAGGAAATTAGCTGAAATTTGGCATGGGGGTTCGTTATGGGCAGGAATGATGAAAAATGTGTAAATCTTCACTTTTTTCGCGAGCTTGTTGTGATTATGCATCAAATTGAGTTGAAAAATATGCACTTGAGGGTTTTGAGGAACTGACAATTGATTCAGGTATCGAATTTTGGATCACAGGGTGGCAAAAGGGGTCGTCCATATTTAATTTTCCCTGTATTTACAGTATTCAAGATGTAATGCATTGGATTGAGATGAAAATTTACCCACAAGGATTTAAAGAGACGAGAAATCGATTTCAGGTACCATCTTTTGTGTAAAGGGTCGATAAAAATGGTCGTTCATATTACCAGCAAGGTTGCCGAAAACACATAAAATATATTATTTTACGGAATTTTAGGCAAATTTTCATCACAGAATCTGTGTCCCAGATCACAGAATATTGAAAATATTCACAGATTTCAAAACTTTTTGAATATTGTACGTATTTGAGGTGATTTTTTTATATCAATATAAATTTTTGATTTCTTTATTTGAATTGCAAAAATATTATAAGATTGGTAATTTATTTTTCTCAAGTAAAGTGTGAAAAAGCAACAAAGCAAACCATCACAGAATCCTCAAGTGACACCCAGCAAAATAAATTCGCATTAAAAATGATAGCTCAAATCGTTAACAATGTCCTACCAAATAAGTAAACGATCGTAAAAATGGTTACTTAAAGTCGGTATAAATCGGATATGAAAAAAGTCCGCCATGTTTGCAAATTTGTTCTCCCGCGCGGGATTCAAGTATGAAAACAACCTTGTTCTACTCTCTACGATAAGCAGTGCAACCAGATTGCTCAAAATTAGAGGGCTCATTTGTAAGAATTGCCCAATGAGAGAAGCAGCAAACGGTTTGCATGCATTGAGAGCAAAACTTACACTCTCTCGCATACTTTCAAAATGTATGAATACGGTGTTGAATATTGTCCAACTTGTATAATTATTATCGCTTAAGCCAGAAGCTAAAAATATCTATGTATATTGACTCCACGTTGGTAGGTAAATGCTGGTTTTTCTTTCGAGTTTTATGCTATAATTATTATGTTAAAATATATATGAATCGTATAACAAAGTTTGTTGAGAAATACACCGAATCGCAGAAATTCAGAATTTTTAATGAAAATTAAACGGGTAAACTCGCGAATTGTATAACGGGTTTCGAAAAAAAACTTTAATGACGTTTATGAGGATGGACCCTTTTCTTCTTAACTAGAGTGCTCTAAACTTGAAATAAAGGTAATTTCCCTCAGAGTTAGGAATATCGAGATTTTAATTTGTTTAAACAATAACATCTATTCTGATCACATTTTTAATGTTGCTAGCGAAACGAAGTTTTTACAGGATTAGCTAGTAAATATTATAATCAATCCATTTGTTTTTCAAAAGCAATGTATGAAAATTATGACTTAACCCAAAACTAGCGCAAAAGCCCACCATTTACACACCCTGCACAAGTATTTTTATTTCAGCGGATATGGAAATGGACAATGGAAATAAACGGATTTTCATGGATTTGTTGTGAAAAAACTGGAAGTTGTTAAAACCATGAAATTTGTATTTTTGAGCTTAACAATGTATGGGAAATCGCCATTTTTTCCATGGTCATGCTGCATAACAATACCCCTTTTCCATGATTATTTTCGTCAAATCGATGAAATGTATGGTCGCAAATAATGAATTTCAATTTTCATTCACGAGGAAGATAGTTGGAATTGTGTAAACCATACACAATTTCTAGTCTGTGATTATGGAATTCATGGTTTTTTCACGGTGCAATGCTATTCGGGATGTTCATAAATATTATTAAAACGAGAAGGTTGTTAACTCTAGAATCTTGAAATGAGATTGATAAATTGATTTCAATTAAATTTTCTATATTTTGAAAAAAATATGTAGGGTTACCTGAAATTAATTTTCATCAGATGACTTTTTTTTGGCAATAGTTGAACTTAATGGTTGTATGGTTAATTTTTATTTAGTTTCTATATATTTTCCGCTGAGCTTAGTAGATTGATTTAAAGTTAGAACTGTTGAAAGGGAGGAGGAAGTAGGAAGGGTATGATAGAATTAGTCTCAGCTACGTGTGGTTGCTATATCATTCGAGAATTTTTTCGATAAAACTTGATAGACAATTCCTTTGTTTTTGTTTTTTTTTGGAATTGATCAATAAAAACAAATGACTAATTATGATTTCTTGTTTCTTTACAGGTAAGTTCCAAAAAACTGAATAATTATTGAAGAATCGGAATTGTGAGTACCTATAACATATACTAGTCGCAGCTGAAGTCAATGGAAATTTTTCAAGCAGTTTGAGATTCACGCCACTTGTGTTTGCTTGAAAGATTCAAGTACATATTGTTTATACTGATACCGTTTGACCATGTAAAAAATGTCAGAAACATGGTTGCTAAATCTTACGTGAACAATTCATGAGTGAGATTTTCCCTTTTGGCTAATTTTTAAGTTAGACGACTTTCGATTAGATGTAAACAATAGGACGAAAACAGCCAAAAATGACAGTTGATAAAAGTTTGTGAAACGTTTCAACCAATCGACTCAGTGATGTTAGCAAACCAGCACACTGTTGTACGACTGAAATATCCCGCATTGGAATGCTGTTTTCCACTTGGCCCAAGAATAGATCCGGAGTGTTGTTTTCAATTATGACAATGTTGACGAGGAAAACGACGATGTCTGTGGCTGGACAAAACGAGGAACAACTATAATAGACGGTAGCGCTAACAAATGTCTTTCTCATATTCTTAAAAATGCTCCCGATGCGCGTGGAAAACGCATAACGCGATCAAATACATGGGAAAATGCACCCGCAACGAGACTTCTGTTCTCGCGTTCTTCGTCTCTAAATAAAAATAAAAATAACCATGGGTTACAAATGCCTACAGCATGGATAAATTAATGTTACACCGAAAATAATTTTCACTTTAAAGGTAAGTGACATCTGGAGTGAATTTGCGCCATACGTAAATTCATGTGAATTTTAAGTGACCGGTCAAGTGAAATCACTTAAGTGAGCGATCAAGTGAATTTCAAGTGAATGGCAAAGTCAATTTCAAATGTTTGCTCAGGTCAATAATATCTTTCAATTGTAGTGGTTTTTAGGTGAAATTTCGGAATATCAAACATTAATCAACTTTGTTTCTACAAAACAATTATTTATTAAAAATACAACGTAGAAAACGTCACTTTTTCTTCTTCAAAAAGATTTTTCGGCTTCGAAAAATCATTGACTTACTCACTTTGACGAGACATTCGGGTTGATCTTTTCTGAATTAATAATTAAAAAATAAAATAAATTTAACTAGTATTTATTGTTTTGCATGATACTTACTTTAATTGCACTTGAATATTTCCAAAATAAATCATCATCGGAAAACGTATCCCAAACCTGATTGCTTTAAAAAGGGTCTCTGCGACGTGTTAACCGGTTCACACGATGTTTCTGTCGGTCGACCTATGGAAAATATCATTGTCTTATAACATATAAATTACTTTAATTCTGCATCTACCAACTCAAACAAACCTCTGTTGTTTCTTTTCCAAACAACAATGAAACAATCAATACTGACATTGTTGACATTCGCTATGCAAAAAATCACTTGAATTTTAAGTGATGGGCAAGTGAATATTGGCTTAAGTGACCGGTCAAGTGGATTTCAAGTGAGCATCGAAGACATTAAATGCCGGTCACTTAAAACTCAAGTGATGAGCTAGTGTATATTGATTCGGTCACTTAAAACTTAAGTGAGAGGCAAGTGAAATGTACATGAGCCACTTGAAATGAAGAAATTCACTGCGTTTTCACTTTTAAGTGAATCTTCTAGTGTTTTTTAAGTGTGAATTTGGGTTCAGTGTACCAGCATGTACATTAGTGTTAGTTAGGACGACGACGACGACGTCGTCTTCCAAATGATGTTCTGCGGGATGCTGTTTGATTGAATTTGATGTTGACGACGACAAACGGCGGCGCCGCGCTTTCGAAATTTGTGGGCGCGCGCACATTTCAGTACAACGTCAAAAGTCGCGCGTGACGCTACGAGCACTTGTCTCCTCAATAGAAGGAAAGAAGAGCGTTCTGTGCAATTTTCGGCAAACGGAAGAAAACCAACGGAAAATTTTCTTGTTTTTGAAACGCGTGTGTTTGAATAAGTATGTTGTTGTTTTCGGTTTCGAAAAAAAAGAAGGAAAAATACGGTGGAATCATAAATTTCGGAAGCTAAAAGGAATATTTTGACATCGTTTTTTCGCAAACAATGCGTGTTTGTTTTCAAAACTTTTGCTTTGAATGAGGTTTGGGTCGAAGCTGGGAATGCGTAAAGTGGATCAGAAACATGGAAGGAAATTTAGATGGTTCAAAGGAGCAGTGAAGCGTTTTTGTTTTGCAAATAAGTGTTTAAATCTTATGTAAAATTCATAACCTTTATCTTGGGTATATAAATTAGAAGTGAAAAACGTTGTCTCAAGAAAAGCACCAGCTATTATGTTCAGCGAGAAAACGAGATGATGTTTCGCAATCGTTCTAAGTTGATCAAATAAACCCAAAGGAAACTAGCCAAAGAAGAAAACCCAATTTAAAAGTGCCTCAACGATGTGATTCATCGGACTCATTCTCTGGTGGAATGATTTGTTTGTTGTTGGTATTATTTTTTTTTCTTTCGTTTAAAATGTGCATCTCTAAGGCAGTTTATTTTCGTACCAAATCGAAAGAACGATTTACAATTTACTTTTGACGCGAGGCGAGGAGGCTAACGTTCTATCTCGTGATCGTTTGTAGGAATTGAGGCGCTTCTTTAAGCGGGAAAATGGAATACGCATGCCCAGTTCGCCCGAGTTGCAGTCTACTAATTTATTTTCGGTTACACCATCTTTGCGTGAGATCGACAGTCGTCAGATTGAGGTTACCAGTTGTAAATTTTCATATATCCTTTAATATCTTCAAAATAACAACCGCAAATTGATTGTTACATTTTGTCTTTTGAAAAAAATTGTCTTTCCAAACTAGAAATTTTGAATCATAATTCAGAGTTTGAATTCAGAAATTGCATGTCTGAATAAAATTTAAAAACAAGGTTCAGAAATCAGATTTAAAATCACACCTCCTTTTAGCTTTTGATTTTTTTTTTACTTTTATATCAGATATGTATTTTTCCCCTAATTTCTTATTTTTTGTTTTTTCTTTTTTAGAATTTTCAGAAAAAATAGCCTTGAAGAAGTAAAATATATATCTGGCAACAGTGCAGTTTAATTTTTAGGTTCTCTGCATTAAAGAAAAAACTTCATAGTAGCCGATATTTTTTTTCTTGATATGAAGAATTACAAAGATTTCTTTTATCGATGTTTGGATTGAATATATCATTGATTATTGAAATTCGGTGCCGATAAAATGAATAAATTGGAAATACTAATTAATTTATCGAATATGATTTGATGTATTTTTTTATAATAAGTGTAGTTTGAAGAATTATCTTTTATTCTCCAGGGATTTTAAGCATCGATGGTTTATTCATCTTGATTTTTTTTCCAAATCATCATATTCTGATTTTTTTTCCATAAGCCTCTATCATCATTTTATTGGAAAGAGAAGAGGTGTCACCAATATTAGGTATCAGGTATCAGAAAACGGGTAAGCTTAAAGCGGCACGTTATCCAAACAAACGGGAAATTTGTACCTAGCCTTTTTTTGCAGATTTCATCATATACATACCTGAGAAACCAGAAAACCTACAAAAAGGATAAGACAATAAATTCAATGTATTAAACATGGCATGTAGCCTATCCACATGGGGATTCTTAACTAAATATGGCATGAAGCCTACCCACATAGGGATTTTTAAGCATCAATGCTCATATGGGGTAAAAAAAAGGTTACTTTAGTTTAAATTCCTAGAATTCAATCCAATTATTGCATAGGCAGACAGGGTGGATAAATATCAATAATTTTTTTGAAAAAATAAATAAAAATCGGATTTATTTGATTTGAATCGGATTTTTTTTTATTTAAATAGAAGTTTTTTTTTTAAATAAACTGCCTTTTAAGGAAAAAAAATCAACTATCCAAAGTTTCTTTCCGCATGAAATACAGCTGAATAAAGTTGAATAAAGGCTCTATATGTGTAACATTCATTCTATACATTCACCATAGGCAGATAAAGCCAATGCTTTCCAAGCGGAATTAACATCGATTCGAAATTGTATACCTCGGAATCATAGTTCAACCAAACAAGAGATTATACACAGTTTGTTTGTTTTTTACAGACCAGTTAGTACTCTGGTCAGATAACTACTATGAGTTTCTTTGAAGTGAAATTTAAAATGCAGCTTTGAAGAGTGCAAAAGCAGGTGAATTTTGATACATAGCAATCCGATGTGACAGCAAGGGTTTTTTATTACCTTGCGATATATTTATAAACTGGACGTGAGAAGCGATTTGAAAGCCCTTTGGCTATCTGTACAGTAACAAGTAGTTTTAAACATTATTTTTAATTTAAGCAATATTTGCGAAAGCACATGCGATTGCACGAAACTAGTGCAGTAGATTCCAGAACCAGGACTGTCGTATGATAACGAAACATCAGAATATGAAATGAGAGGAGATTCAACTCTTCTAAACCATACAATCAAACAAAAATTGGTGAAATAGGTATAACTGTCGACATGCGATATTAGTTTTGACTTCTTGACTTGAGAGATGAGAGACTTGAGGGAAAGCAAACCTACCTACCTAAGGGTCCGGCGCCGATTGACCGACGCATAGGGAGGGCTGAGATAAAAGATCTCCACTGCTGGCGAGCCAAAGCAATGATATTTGTTAAATAATAGATCATTTTCCAAATTGGCAAAATAAAAAAAAATTTGGAAGAATACAGCTTGTGCAAATGCAATACTACCCACTATTGACATATCCCCCACGAGAAAAAATAGGTCCAAAAGTTCAGCAAATACCAGCATGAATTCAAAACAGATTCAGATTCAAAATCTTGGTTTACAAAATTTCGAACTGGAAACATTTCTGGCCTTGACCTATTTTCTCCCCCTCCCAGATACAACCTCATAGATTTCCAATAAATGTATCTGGGAAGTACTGGATAAGTCGCCTCGTGCGACATGGACCAGTATCCCAGTGGCAGTATTCTCTAGGCCGCTGCCACACAGCACAGCCGCAAATCATCATATTCTGATTTTTTTTTTTCCATAAGCCTCTATTATCATTTTATTGGAAAGGGAAGAGGTGTCACCAATAGCTTAAACCAGAAAAATCTGAAAAATTTTAGTAAAAAAAAATTTAAAATAAAACTGATAAAGAAAGACGTATATAATCATTTTAGCATTTTGTTGAACTGTGTAGGGTTGATGATTTGTTCCAGTTTTAGATTTATGGTAACCCTATGAATCTTAACATTTGTATGTAGTATTAAACGTTAGTCTTTCAATACAAATCAGCATCATTATAACTGTGTGCAGCAAATGCTCATATAGAGGATGCATAAAACCGCGATATCGGTGAAATTTTTTTGTTATTAACTTTTATGTGTTAGTGTGGGTACAATAAACTGTGTGGATTATTAGTATGCATTAACTCGAAAAGAGTGAATGCAACGGGTAAAAATAACACATCATTCGCTTGGGTCGTAACCGAGGTTCAATTCTGAGCCCTAGTCTGCTGTTGACGCTGTGTATTGGAATAAATTTTATGTTTCTTGTTTGCTCTGTGCGTTTAGAATTTGTGTATATGTCCGTCTTTGCTGGCAGATAATTTATGCCTCTCTAATGGTACATGCTCCGAAATACTGTTTTTCGATTAACTGCTGCAACACTTCTGTGAATTCATTCATAGTTCTGCCGTTTGAAATCCGGAGCTCGGATGTCTTGTAAATCGGTATCCAAAGTTAAGTATTCAATCCTACAACCCCAGCCAACGGAAATTTAAACAAGTTGTTAGATCTCGATCAAAAATTTGCTTTACCCAACTAAGCGGGTAGGTTGTGCTTTTGCACTAGATTTTGAAAAGAAAAGCATCGAAAAAGTAGCCAACACCTTTCTCGTATTTGGCGCAGAGGATGGTTGTTTACATTTTCAATTATAAACAACCAACAGCGCTCGGTGTAAAATGGGGTTTGTTTATGCTGTAATAATTGTATGCTAGTGAAGGTGCCGAGCAGCAAAAGTGCATTCATTCACTGATTCATCGGATAGAAAACTGTCTGCTGAGAATCAGATTGAAGTTTATAATCAAAGCTGACGGTTAGCGCCTTGGTTGATATCAAACGACTTTCATTATTGTTGTTGCAAAATGGTACCAGGGCGCCAACGTGTGAATGTTTGTCGAATTAATCACTACCTTTCATTATGCATTCTTCATGGCTCAATTTCGAGATGCATTCTGGTATTCGTGGTAGAAGGTTTTAATCAAAAAGATAACCAAAGTGTAATTAGACGTTGCTCAAATTGGGGGAGGAATCGTTAAGAGCAAAAACTTTAAGCTCATCATAAACAATTTGAGCAGGGTTCATTGGTATTTTTTTTTGGTTTTGACATGACAGTGAGAGGCAGATAATTTAAGAGCTGATGGATTGTACTATGCAAATAAACCTTCACTGTGGTGTGGTTTTGAAGGAAAACATAAACAAGCGAAGAGTTGCTATCGCTCGTGGGAAAAACAACATAAACATCGAAAAGATTTTAACTCTGTTGTTGTTTGTTGAACTTCTTGAATGAGATCGCTTAAAATGAGGTGAGCTTGGTAGTTTAATACTTGCCTCTAATTTTTCTCGTGTTTCCTATCAGGCAAATCCCATTAAAAAATGTTGAGGTTTTGGCATTCAATGATGTCCAAGCACAGCGTACATATATCTTTATAGTTCAATATATTATCGGCGATTTTTTTCATCTTCAACCCATGCACCAATCTGTGGCTTAACTACAGTCATTAGATTAGTAGAGAGTAAACATCCGAAGAAACGCCTCGTAATGGTGGGAAAAAAGTTCTGACAACGAGATGACAAATAGGGAAAACTTTCAACTCCTCACCCATCCATGCAAGCAGTATTTTCCCACCGAAACATCTGCGTGAGACCCCTGCCTTCGGAAGAGTAATTCTTCATCACGTGTGAGGATAATCTTTTTAACTTACGAGTTTCCCATTCGGAGGGCGAGAAAAAAAATGTTTTTTTTTTTTGCTGCATCTTCATCACGCTAAGTACATCCCTATATATTCATTTATTTGTATGTACGAGGGTACCGAGACGTGTCAAGCTAAGTGCAACCTGTGACTTTACACTGTGGCCGTAGTTTTTCAGTTGTATAGTTTTGGGGTGTCATCACGTATGATCTTACGCGTTGAGGGCCTCAAACGAGAGAAAAAAATCGTTAAAACGGCAAACGCCATCAACTTTAAGAGCTGCCGCTTTGCTGAAAGTACGGGGAAAAGCCGAGGGTAATGTATCAAACAGTCCTCTCTAAGCGATATTAAGACATTTTGAGTCGTTTTTAAAATATTTCCTTTGCACAAAACATGTGGTAGTTTTTAGTGAGTGTTTAGGGGTTCTGACACTTGTTTCCCGTTCCCGGAAATAAAAGCGTATGTCATGTAGAACATGTTTTTTGATTGAGCAATGCCATGTATAACATATTTTTTGTATTGAGCAAAACAGGTTGTATATTTTTATCATATAACTTCAAACGACAGATGAATTGAACCTCACAAAATGTTCGGCAAATTTGCACTAGAATTTTGAGAATATTTTTTGAATGCTTACCTACTCTTGTTCCTAAATTTCTTAGAACCATTCAGAGGGTCACAGATGGTTTAAGTTGAAAATGAAGTTAAAATCGAATTCAACTCGCGCCCGATCCAGGCAAGCAGTTCACCGCCTGTCTCCTTTCCAATTTCACGCATCATTGAACGTTACTATCTCATTCATCTGAGCACCAGCAGCGCTCATCGAGCACTGTGGCAGTACGAACGAGGAGTTAATGTAGTGAACATATTGGTAAGCAGAAAAAAATACAGACCCCTTAATCGACCACTTTTCTTCCCCTTAGCCCCCAACAGTGAAGGGTGAGCTTACTAAAGAAAAAAAATAAAACTAAACAAAAAATACTCGTGCGAGACTGCCTCCATTCCATTCGTTCATTCGACAGATCTTGGCAAAACATCTGTCCCGCGGAGTTATCGATCAATGAACACGTCTAGCAGCAACAGCAAAAAACAACATTTGAACCTCGCTACCAACTTTCGCTTTCATTTGCTTAACTTGGAAGGGCATTAGGCGCATTTCGCTGCCGAGAGGCAAAAGTCTCGGGAATCGAGTGTGTTTGAATGTGGTGGAAGGCGTCCGATTTCCTGGCTTCGGAGAATCTCATACAGCCTCCCAATAAAGGTGGAGTTAAGTTACTGATACCGGTCGTTACACCCCGAGATGTTTTATCGTCCCATTCGAATCTGATATTCGGACAGACGTTAGGGGCTCGCGAATCGGCACCATAAACTTGTTGGAGCCTAACGCTTCCGAGCGAAAGATCTGCCAAAGCATCACAACAGTAAAATTTATGTCATCCAACTGGAGTAGGAAGCAGGAGGTCGATCTGCTCTGATTTGATTCACCACACCTCGGTATAAACCTTAAAATTGATCTGTCATGATTTCGTTGCTAGCTCTTTCTTTCGCTAAGCTGTTCCAAACGGTTTCCGAATAAGTTGAACCGAAAGCGGAACTCAAAGTTTGTGGCCCAGATAAATTTGGATTTTTTTCTCTAAATATTTCGAAACCAAGCTGAGCGATGATCTGTCGCGCCGTCGCTAATCGGTTCAACGTTAATTTCACCATAGTTTGCTGTCTCCGAAAATTATGTCAATCCTTTTATTGCGTTAACAAATTTCGTTCAACGGTATTTGGAAATGTGGATATAGTTCTTTATATCGGTTTAAGTTTCAATCCAAAACAACTCTTTAAACCATGAAACATTTATTTTGTGCTATTAAATATACTGTAGAAGGCAGCATTAACAAAAAATTAGTGGAATTTCTTTGAACGACTTCGCATGAAATCTACGTGTTCTTTCATGTACACTAGAGTGCCTCAAATGTCCCGACTATACGATGTAGGCTGAAATTGATCCTAGGTCTAGTACAAGATCTCATGCCAAATTTGGGCCACATCGAATCACGGGAAGAGGTTGCTCAAATTTTTCGTGAGATCTTCTACTAGGCCTAGGATCAATTTTAGCCTGCAGCACATAACATTTCACAAGAAATTTCCCATACAAATTTGGGGCAGTCTAATGTACGCGGAAAGACAAGTATAGTATTTCCAACAATAATCCACATATATTTAATCATATTTCTGATTGATTCTCTACCAACTATAATTATTATGCTTTCATTTTTATGTAATTTATTATCTGTTTGTTTAGAGTATATTACATTCAACTATAAGATTATAGTTGATTGAACTATAGATATGATAGATTCAATTCTATTTTTAGGATTGATTTCATGAGGTCAAATATAGATATTGTGGATTCAACTATAAATATATAGTCGATTTAACTATAGATATGATAGATTAAATTATATTTTTATGATTGATTTCATGAGGCCAACTATATATGTTGTAGATTCACCTAGTATATTTAATGCTATTGCATTATTTTTTTCAAAATAAGAATTTTAGTTTATCACACAATTTATGAAGTTATTGAATAACATTTGCACTTTTCATAATTTTAGTTGTTTTGGTAGCCGCGTTGATCAAGCAATGCGAATATTTTGTTGATGATCACAATGAATAATCACCCCGGAGCTATAGAAGCTTTGCTTACCTTTTCTTCTCGCGTAAGCTTTCATGACGTCGTTTGAAACAAAATGTAAACAAACAGTCCCAAATTCTTTCCATTTATGATGTTTGTAGCTTGAACAACATACTCAATGTGTGAAATACAAATTTTGAAGTTGTGATGATAAGTTTTGCAGCAGTTTTCTGTAAATTCTTTGAATGTTTCATACGACGTAATGAAAGCTCACGCGAGACTTGTCTCCTGTTGCTGGCCTTGCCCGACAAATTGTTTTTTTTTCGTTCTGCTGCTTTGGTGCCGGGAACTGCACAGATCTTAGCAGCAGGATTGGGTAGAACAACAAAAAGATGTTGCATCCGACGAGGATAGACCTTAAGGGTCGAAAAAAAAGTTAAGAAATTCCCCCGCAGAAATATTCCTTAAGATAAAAACATCAACCCCTGGTTTAGTCTGTTATATTTACAGTCGAATGCATAGAATCATTCATACAATTGAAGTTCAATCTATCATATTCACAATTAAATTAATTATACTATCATAGTTGAGTCTATTATATTTATAGTTAATTGCAGGTGGTCAATCAGTAATTTGTATTAAAATCTATCAAATTTATAGTTAAATCAATTATACCATTATAGTTGAATTTATCATATTTATGATTGAATGCCGAAGTTCAATCAACAGTTTATTGTTGAATCTGTTATATTTATAGTTGAATGCCTGAATTCTATCGTATTTATAGTTGAACCAATCATACCATTATTGTTGAATCTATAATATTTATAGTTGATTACATAAGGTCAATCAGCAGTTGAATCTATTTTATTTATACGGCCGGAACAAATTTGCAATACTTCTTTTGTCACTTGGGGTTGAAACATCTCGAGAAAGGATGTTAAAAAATAATCCAAATTTTCAATAAATTTTATTGAATTGGATAAAAGCTTGCATGCAACAAACTTTTATACAATTAGTATTGCCAAAATTAAAAAATCGTATTATTTAAGATCGAAAATTTAAAAAATCTCGAATACAAAAGGTGATACAATTCTTATCTTCCACAGTTTGACTTTCGGTGTTGAAAATTGTTAAATTTTCAAGAAATTATCACTTTTTTTAAATACATTAAACTTTATTTATTCCCATTCGGGATTTTAGGAAAAAGCGAAGGGGGAGAGAAAAGGATTTGGGATTTTGAAATTTGTTCCGGCCTCATTGAATGCGATAAAATCAACTACAATTTGATCGAATCAAAGCAATCGATCTTCTATTGCTTTGATCATCAAAACAACAGTTTCTAAGTCAATCTGAGAATTTTTAAATTCAATCTGATGTTCAGAATAATTCCAAAAAAACTGCTGCATGACAGCAGCCAATTTAGAAATCTATTTTCCACGGTCATAACTCAAAGAATAAAATATTCTAAACGTACATTTTCAACCGTATTCTTGTAACCGAAACAAACATCCCGCCAAGCCAAAGGAGGGATAATTAGGAACGCTCGTTATTTGTTTATAATTTTCAGCCGCCTGTCACAATTTGTGATCCCACGATTGGAAAACACTTGCGCGTTCCTGAGATGATACGGCTTCTCGGTGCAACAATTTATGGAGGAAAAACCATCAAATTAACCCTTTGGAACATAAATCTGCCCGCCTGTGTCGCCGGGGCGAAAATTTATGCTCCGGCAGCAGTTTCTGAACCTGCTACGGCTCGCTTATGTTAAGGAATGGTTCCCGGGATGACTTCAAAGTAGCCTTATGGATCCAGCAAAATGCACTCGTTTACATTATGTTCCGAGACTTTATTACTACGAGTGTCGCTAGCCAGCAGCTAGAAGCGAAAGAACCGGAAAAAATATTTCCCATCCAGGAAGATAAAACAAACATGGCGTTACCAATTTTCAGTTCCTTTCTCTAGTGCCTTTCCCGGTTGGAGAACTCGTTAAGAAGTCTCGGTACCCATTCTTGGTAAAGTAACCGGTTGAGAACTTTGAAAACGCATCAATTGAGTGTTTTTATGAGTATCTGCTGTTGCTGCATCACCGAGAGGAAAAAAAGAGGGGTGAAAGTTGTTACTTCCGTTTTTGTTATTTTCCATTCAAGAAGATTTGGAATAACATATAATGGGAAAACCACACTTGGCTTTTGTGTTATTAATTATCATTCTTAGTAGTGATAATTGAGATATGAAACCCGAAACGGGATCCGATTTCAATTAGGGGTTTACATAAATCTTGACGGCCGAACGCCTGCAACAAAGGGTTCTTGTTTCCCAGTGATCCGAGGAAAAGAATCTGAAAATAATGACATTTGCATCTGGTTTTTATTTCTGCTTTTCTTCCGCTCAAGTGCATTCTTAAATTGAAAAGTTATGACTTCCCGAGGTCAATTCCCTTCCCAAATTCCTACAAATCCACGGGATGGTTTGAAAAATTGACTGCCCCGTCATTCCTAAGTAAGGTCCCGAATGAAAGCACCCACAACTCAATGCAAACTAATATTGATTTATGACTTGGTCCGCGGTAGGATTAGTGGAATTTAACTACTTACCCCAGTACCAGGCAGAAAATCACGCAACAAACCTATACGTGGAACTCAATTTACGACAGCTTCGACTTATCGAGGGGAGTTGATTGGAACAAAGAATAATTTGTCTAGCATTTGAATTGCATATCACTCTAATCCTAATGCATGAAAGAACAAGTTCATTCATTAGTCAAAGAGGAAAGTACTCACATCTAACAAATCGATACTCATTTCTCGGGAAGAAAAATAAATGTTGAAGTGCTCCAAAAGAAGCCGCAATGGAAACAAATTAATCTTCTTCCGAAATACAATCTTACCGAAAAATATGATCTCATGTTTTAGAAAGTCTTATAGACGACCGGGATCTGGAACATAAAACATGAGAACAAAACGTGTGTATGAGTAAAGTCATCGGCCAAAGGGATCGAATCCATGACCATGTAAATAATCCCGGCGAAAGCTGCAAACAAACACAACTTACGGTCTTGGACCGTAGCCAATTGAGCTCAATTTAAATCAGTTAACTAATTCACGCGCTCTGCAGTTGTTGCTGCTGTGCCTACTCTAGTTGGTTCGTGTATCAAATTGCGAGAAAGGGGTCTGTCTGTGACAGTTGTCGACATAAATTGAGACGAAAGCTTGAATTTTTTGCATCAAATTGGACTTTTTTTGTTCCTCAAAAACAAAAAAAAATTATCGAATACATATAATAATACAGAATTGTAAGTGTTACGCTGAAAATACTTATGTTGAATAAATCTGAAACGTTTTATCTTATAGAAACTATTAAGTGAACGCATATTCAACTCATGGGCCCAAAAGACGTCTCAGTTCATCTACATAGCTTTTATTTTGCTTTCATTTACAAACTTCAGAAGTTTCAATCTCATGTAACTGCCTTTCGTATACAGAAATCTCAATCTTTCACTTTCAATTTTATCAGAAGTCCTCATTTGTTACCAACATTTTTAGCTAGCAAAATTCACGTTCCGGCGTCACTACTTTTCATAAGCAGAAATCTCAATCCATTGTAAAAACTCTCCCCATCAGAACTCTCAATTCAATCTTCAGCAAACAAAGATGTCAATCTAAATTTTCGATTAACCAGGTTTATTACAAGCATGTAACATTTTATGATAAACAAGCTATAGTCTCAAACCACTAAAATGGTTGTCTCACTCAAGCGGTTTCAAATTATTTTATAATTTTTGAGCAAGCTGAAGATCAGAAATCCCAATGCGTTGTAGAAAACGTTCTCCGCCAAAAGCCTCAACTCAAAAAAGTTAAATTCCCAGCAAGCAAACTACCCAAACTACAACAATTTGCTAAAAGCAAAAGTTTCAATCAACTGGGAATATTTTTTCACGGGTTGTAACATTTTTACTATATCGGAGGAAGTTTGTCAAAAGTTGCATAGCTGAGTATTTGAATATATTTTGAAATTGATTGAAACTTCCGCTTGTAAAACGTTTGCGTAACTTGATTAGATTTTTGATTCTCACACAAAACTGATTGTTTCCATTCAAGCAAAATGAATAAAAAGGTTGCTTTGAAATCTAGAAATTGATTCAAACTTCCGCTCAAATGAAACTGTTATATTGTGGAACTGGTTGAGACTGCCATTTGTCAGAATCTCTTTTGCTTTGATCAATACTTTGTTTTATTTGACATCTTTTTATAAATTTGGTAATAAACAGAATTTGTTCTTTCAACTTTGGAAGAAAAACACAGTATTCCCAAATATCCTTTTTAAAATGGATTAGGAATGCTGATTGTATCAAATTTACCAATTTTCGACTCGACTAAAATGTTGTTGTTAAAAACCTAAAACGTCCATATACTGATTGCTCCATGATTGAATATAGATTCGCGGACGTACAAACGGTTTCCATAGCTGATGATACTGGCTTATCTCTGCTTCTGACTATGTAAAAATCTTTTTTTTTTAATATGCAGAGACGAGGAGTTGCTAAATGAATAAATAGTGTATCCTACTAACATTCCTTCCTTTTATCCCCATTGACTACAAGGCAAGGTTGCCGAAATCACAGAGAAATCTTTAGTTTCACAGAATTTTGAGCAAAATATCATCACAGAATCTATGTCACAGATCACAGAATTTACGAAAAATGCACAGATTTGGCAAAATTTTAAAATTTTGGTTAATTTTTTCAAAATAATTTTTTTTATGAGTTCAAATTTTAGATTAATTTGACAAAACTTTTGAACAAAGAATTTTTGGTTAAAATCACAGAAAGTTAGATTTTTTTTTCGTTAAAACACAGATTTTTTTTCCTTGCTACTAGGACGTGGCCGGCGCCGTTATTAATCATTGTAAAATGGAAAAGCATCAGCAACCATTGGCGCCTTGGAACTTGTTCTGCTTATCGACGCCAGCGATCGTGGAATTCTTAGTGCATAAATAAAAATGGCAGTAATGATAAATTTGCGCAATTGATAATTGTGAGTTAAATAACACAGTTGTGTAGCACTTCGGGTAAAGTGATTTGAGAAGGATATGAGTAGTCAAATAAGCTAAGCTTAGCATATACTGATTGCTTCGAAATTGACCAAGACTTGAAAAAAAATAGTTATGACTTCTGCTTCCTGAAAATATTATAAACCGATTGAAACTTTGATGAAAGGACACTGATTAAATTTGATGAACATTTTTACCTCTATAAAAGTAAACTCTTTAGGTGAAGAACTCGATGGAACATTGAGATGTTATATCTCTGTTAAAATTTTGGAGAATTGATATTTCCGCATGTAATAGACAAGAAAATTTTCAAATTCCAGACTTCTGTCTGAAGTTACTGATTTTAACCTATTTGGAACTAGATTGTTTTTTAGGATTACTCTTGACTGAAAATTTTAGTTGGTATAAAAATTGTGGAACTGGTTGAGACTTCCGTTTTTTTTTAAATTTTTTTTTTTCAAACTAAGGCATATACGGAAAAAATTGAATCTTCTGACGGACACAACACAAACACAGTGAGAATTTTGTATTTACATAGGACTGACTTATTCCGATTCTCACACCGAAACGTCTAAGTGGGTTTTCAAATTTCGAAAACAAATCAATGAATTGAGTTTGCAAAGCTCACGGACTGAGACTTCTGCACGTATTTATTAACTTTCCCCAACGCGCCGAGGCTGCTATTCGGAACAAAATTTTTTTTAAGTATAATTGGAAGTATGAAACGATGGGTTGTTGTTTTCTTCTTCTAATAACCAGTAAATAGATTGAGACTTCTTTTTTTAATAATGTAAAAAAAATGATTGAGACTTCTGTTAAAAGAAATCTTAGAATATCGAATTGAGTTTTCTACATCTAAACGTGTTCGTTGGAAATAACGAATTTCGTGGTACTTTCTCTTTGGAATTGAAGATAACAACGGGCTGAGACGATTTGAGAGTTCAGCATTGAGACTGTAATGAACTGAATCAGTTCAGTCAAGAGACCTTAAAAAAATGCAATGGATTGGAAAGGATTGCAATTATCACGTATAACCAAATTGAGACTTCTGTTAACATTTAATATTAAAGGACTCTAAAGAAATTTGCCCTTAATAGCTGTTACAATCACCAGTCTGTAGAGGAAAAAGATTGAGTTTAAAATATTGAGGCTTAAATCGTTAGGCTGTTCAAGCCATGTAACCTGCCTCTTCGTTACAACACTTCGAACCCTAAAGGTCTCCATGGAACCAATTTCAAATGGCTTTTGGGGGTTCCCATCCAGCCTCAAATTTGTTGGAATGAGGCCCCTAAATGCCGGTCGAACTAATTTCATTTCAAACAAGAAGGAAAAAATCCACCCAGTAGTGATGCCGTAACATTAGCTATTTCAGACCTCAGTCCGGTTGCGCTTTTTCTGCATTTAGCGTTTTTTTTTCTTCCCAGCTCAAACCAAACTCGACTAATGACTTCGGGGGGTCACCACATCAACATCATTTCATCGACAGCTCCCCTCGGACCGTCGTTGCTTCTTTTTTTTCCTCTCTCTCTTTAGATGTTAGCAGTTTCATGTTGAAGACGTGCAGAAATGTGTGATCGCGGTCTTTGGGGCGCCTCCAGTTCGCGGGTGTTGTATAATATGGACGCGATCTGATCTCGCGACATCGTCGCAGAGCAATATGTCGCACTAAGACTGGCCTTCCCAGAGTTGAAGCGTTTTGGTGACGAGTTGTTGTCTCGCATAAGTTTGCCGGGTAACAGTGAGCCTAACTGGAAAGTAACTACTTTTTTTCTTATCTTGTTTCTTTTTTATTTGGCTCCCTTCAAGTCGATGGATTCATGTTTGATCTGCAACGAGAAATGGGAGCGTTGCGTTCCGAACTGCATAATAGAGTGGTTAGTTAGGTTTGGTATGTGAGATTTGTTTTCCGATGACATAAGTTCACTCACTTAGCTATGTAACTGACCGGAAAAATTGTGAACTTGTTTGATTAATTTTTTTATCACTGGGTAAATGGAAAATACGTTTCTTAATCCCTTTCAAATGGTTTTTTTCCTAACCTGTGTCAAAAATGTTATCTAGTTTTCTTGAAGATTCGGCAATGTAAGTCTTCAGGATACGTTATAAATTGCGAATCCAAATTAACACCTTTCGATTTTGGACTTTTTTTTACATATTCATTTGCATTTTACAAATTAAAAGTACGATAGAAAAAAAAAGTAAATTAAACTAAAGGCTCCTCTACCTTATGATTTAAAAAAATCGTTCTTGGAAATGTTGAAAAAGTTAGTTCTGAATGGCAATTCAACACAGTGTTAGAGCTTCTAATCTAAGACTGTGTCGAGTTGCCGTTCAGAACTAACTTTTTCAATATTTCCAAGAACGATTTTTTTAAACATAAGGTAGAGGAGCCTTTAGTTGAATTTACTTTCTTTTTCTATCGTCAGTTTTACTTTTCGCTATAAAAATTTAATTAAAAAAACATCTCTTTCAATAACTCAAATTTTTTAGCCAAAACTAGGGCCAGTTCTCTTAACCAAATCATATCTTGTACACACACGTCAGCATTCTCAACTTTCTTCCGAAGAAGTCATTTGAGATAGACGATGTCTTGCAAGCGGATAGCGAGAACTGCAATTTCTCAGTTTTGCAAAAACTGGAAAGGAAAAAAATGAATAATATTATGTTGCACTCCGAATCGTGTCGGTCGACAGGAAGCTGTCTGTTAACGCGCTCGAGTGTTTTGTTTCTTTTTTTTATAATTCTACGATTTCTTTCTGGACTTGAATGATTACTAAGAATGAATGCCTCTCCTCAACTTATACACATATGAAGTAGAAATGACGACTAGAATGTTTACTGGTGTTCTACTTGTGATTTTGAAGAACTGTTGTTCGTTTGTTTATGAGTTTTAAGATCCCGCTGGGCGTGAAACAGTCCCCAATTGAGCCGATTTTCATAATTTACAGATCGTTTGTTTTTCTGCTCTTTGTTTTATCGCTTTCTCAGGATTTTTGAAGCCAAGAGATGATGAGATGAAGAGATGATAAGGAGCTGTATTTATTTATTGAAAACACAATTCTCGAAGGAAGGTTTCGAAATTGACATTGAATGAAATTTAAAAAAAATTAGATTCAACAATGCAATTTAAAACTTTATGACATATGAAAAAACTGCTTGTGGTATATTTATTGCAGATAGAGAAAAAAGGTAACAAAAAGTGGGGGTCTTCACACAAAGGTCTAATACTGCCGAAAGTGTCTTGACTGGTTACACAGCAAAAATTATTTCCTGTAAAATTACGCAAATGTCCTGTAACAAAAAGGAGCAGGACATTTACCGTTATTTTACAGGTCGAAAAACTAATTACGGGGCACTTAATTTTCAGTGTACAACTTTTTTACAGGACATTTGCTGTAATAATAAATGAATCTTCGTTAACTTTCAAGGAAAACAATTTAAAATTACAGGTTTTGTTAATTACAGGTTGATTTATTTTAAAGGTTGCGGTTTCAGTGACGCGCAAAAGTCAAAAAAAAAATTTCTGTGTACCTTCTGTGTTTTAGGTTTTTATGTTTATTTGAAAATCTTTTGTCAATATTCTATTCACTGAGGACCACTGAGGATTTTGTTGAAAACGCAGGTTTCAGTGGTGGAATAGAGTTATGTTTATTCAGTGTCGTCTGTGAGGTCCTTAAGTAACTGCTTGTTATATTAGCGATTGCTATTTGTCACTATTACATACATTTATTCCCTAACCGGGAAAGTACTAATATTCTAATGAGTATTCCGATGCATTTACTCATTTTTGTGTGAATATGCTGAGTTATCCACTCAGAATATCTGGCAACACTGCTGAATTACCACGATCTCAGTTTGAGTCGTCTCGCTTAACCGTGTGATAATTTAAACATTTGTACTGCGTTTATCATCATCACCTGTCGTCAGCAATCATTGATCCATTGTTCTCGATTGCAAATTGGACACAAAGCATGTGGAGAACCAAAACAAATCGTGTTTTGGTTCTGCGCGATACAGCAAAAATCTTCGGCTGATGGTTCGTTCTAATCCCTTAGGTAACCTCTTCTGGAGGATCCGAACGGTGAGTTTCAACAGGTTTTACCATGAATTTTTCCTAAGACTAGAAGTTGGAGCATTCTTCAAAGACAAATAAGAGAATAATTTCTAAACTATTATTGCTATCAAGACTTCCGAGGGTTTCTCTGAAGTCGCTTGAAAGCAGGTTTCCGGGCCGAAAATCTCAATATTCGCGATTTATAGACTTGAAATACCTTGGTCGAGTGCATATCACCTGAAGGTTTCTAGACCTAGATACCGCTTTCGCGAGACGCTGATAACCGAAGGTCGCTGGGTAGAGAGTATCGAGGCCAAGGATTTATTTCAGGTCGATGGTCTCTATGTTCTAGGTGTTAAGGCTGAGAGTCTTCAAAGGTTCTGGATTCTTTAAAATAAGAGTATTCGTACAGATGACTTTTAGGGTTTCTACACTTACGGTCTCAAAACCATTAATATTTTGGTCGAGATTCCTTACACCGAGCGCCTCAAAGATAAGTAAGTTTAAAAAATGTTGGCCAGGTTTGTCTTTGTATAGTTGAGGATCTGTTGATCTTAAAATTTCAGCCAACAGCTCGTAATTTTCCAGACCAAGACTCCCGGCTGGGGGTTTTAAATTAAAGGCTCAAAAGTCTCTTGGCCAAAGGTTTATATAGTAAGAGTCTCAACTTTAAGGGTATACAGGGTGACAATAAAGTCTACATTCTTTAAAAAAATGCCCCAAAACCGTTACCTTATTTTATTTTTTTATTTACATAGTATTCCGTCTCACGACATAACTTGACAAAACCGTTACCCTGCCTATTAATTTATCAAATTGAACCACCTGAACAACTAGTGACATTCTAATTGTTATGTCCGGACCAAAGATGGGCTATTTTCGGATGAAAAAGACATTTAGTCTTGTTACCGTCCAAAACTTAAAGAGGGATTTTATTAGGCATCGATTAATTATTACAATTTATTCCGCGTAAAAATTGTATAAAATCATAAAACAGGCAACACTTAATGAATAACAACAAAGACAAACGCTTCAAAAAGTTGAACAATAAAAGTGTGACGTTCGTTCATAGAGTGAGCAAATTGTTGAGAATCAACATACTGGCCACCTAAAACGAATGTTTTATATCTGATCACCCTAGTTTTGTTTGGGTTTCACTGTCTGATATGCACCACAGAGCTATTCCTTACCTAACTATTGGAACTTAGCATTGATCGTCGGAAGGGTCACAACTTTCTACGAGGGTTACTAGATGTGGGGTCTTGAATTCGGGAATCGCAGGCTGGGCCAAAAAACTCTGGACGTGGGACTTCGGATTCTTCAGAACTGGTAGGTACATCGGACATCAAACAGCTTGCCTTCGAATTACATTTTGTGCGAGGTAGTTTGGACTATTCGCTATGCTGCATGTACTGGGCGGACCGCCAGTACTGCATCTACTCGGATGGCTGATGTTGGACCGTAACATCAGTACCGTCCATCCGAGTATCATACCTTATCGGGAACGGGACAGGATTGTCGGCAGCAAAACGGCTGGGAATTTTGAAGAATCGAAGTTGTGTCGGAACGGAGATCAGGATATTGCTTTACGCCAGGCATGTCAAACTGGGGGGCCTAGGTCAATGCGGCCCGCGTAGCCCCGTCTTAAATTGTCACAAAAAAAATTCCACTGATTGTTTTGTAAAATATTACTGCAAAAAAGCTAAAGCTGAATGTACTGATTTAACTGATTTTGGCTGCGGCCCTCTACGTCATAGAAATTTTTTAATGCGGCCCGCACACCTAAACGAGTTTGACATGCCTGCTTTACGCTTATCAGGGGTGACAAACTCCTGGCGAAAGCCTCCTGCATCCTGGTCACGGCACCAAATGTTGTGTCAGACCTTTCCGGAGATACAAAAAAACATCTCTTTTTCTGTTAACAGTTCACCGAACAAGAAGTGTTTTTTTGTATCTCCGGAAAGGTCTGACACAACACTATGAAATTTTGGCAACAACATCAAACAAACCAAAATTCCAAGATTGGCTCGATCTTACCTCTCACGACCTCAGTATATTCCTTCAGTCATTTGCCAATGTTACCGACGTTGCTCGCTGGCACTCCTTCCGTAAATGTCAATCCAGACCTATATCAGTTCCATTTTTAGATCATCTCCATTCTCCGATATCTCATCTGAGAGTTTTTCACTAGGATGTTTTACACCGGATGGTCCTTTAAAAAGAGGCCTGTGCGTTTGTTAGACGAGTATTCTTGACTCCAAAGCCCAAAATACAGCTTTCTACAGATGGCAATGGTCGATTTTGCGGAATTCGTCCAGCTCTAAGCCTGGTGCAGCTGTGAATCCATCTGGACCAGAGTGCAGGGTAGTTAGAAGTATTGGTCTTGAAGTTACACTCAAAAAACTCCACACGTTCGATCTTTTTCATGAAAAAAAAATCCGAAAAAAATATGTTGAGGAAATTTTTTGCTGTAGAAGTCTTCTGCTGACTCTCCTTGAGCAGTTGGCGGAGTCTGAAATCGAAGTTTACCTCAAAGGTCTCTGAGTAGGCAGATGATCGCTGAATTTTACTGGTCAAAAGTTCAGTTTTGATAATCTGAAGCTCCAAAGACCAGGTTTATCGACCGAGAGTTGCCAGAATTTTGCAGAACGTCAGCTCCAGAGTCGGTTTAATGCGAAAGCCTCTTAACCGAGGGTCGGTATATCGAGAGTCCTCGCGTTGCGAAATTTAACCTGAAGATTTGTAATCCAAGAATTTTTTAGGTCCAGAGTCTGTACATTCTCCAAAGTCTTTTAGTCGTGTGTTGGTTTCAAAAATGAAAATCTTCAGGGTTAAGGCTTCTAAATCGAGGGTGTTCAGGATTTATGTGCAGCCCGATAGATTTAAAGTAGAAAACTTCTAATTCGCCTTATTTCCCAAAATTCGCTTGGTCTTCAGTCTGGTAGTCAGGTTTGCTTAATTTATGGTGAAGTTTTGTTACCTTTTTTAGAGCGTATCATAGTACAGAAACTACCTTGATGAAGGTTCACAATGACATTGCTGTTTCTCTCGATAAAAAAGGATCAGCCTTCCTGATACTTATAGATTTTGCAAAAGCATTTGATAGGGTATGTCACAAGAAGCTTATTGCGAAATTGGTATCAAATTTCTCTTTTTCGGGACATGCTGCTAAAATGATAAAATCATACCTTCAAGGACGCGTTCAATCAGTGTTGTTAAATGATAGTTTTTCGAGATTTACTCCCATAGAATCTGGAGTACCCCAAGGATCAATTCTTGGTCCAATGTTATTCTCTCTTTTCATAAACGATCTTCCATCTGTTTTGAAGTACTCTAGCATTCAAATGTTTGCTGATGATGTACAAATTTACTTTGGTTCGGAAAGCTCATTACCAATAGAGATTGCAGGAGACAAAATTAATTATGATCTGAGAAAAATCAATGAATGGTCTTCTCTCAATCTTCTACCTATTAACCCTGCTAAAACTAAGGCTCTTTTTTTCAATAAGTTCAGTAGAAATGTCGAAGCTCCCACACTTTATTTAGCGGATTCGGTCATTACTTTCACTGACTATGCTGAAAATCTGGGTGTTATTTTCGACGATGATTTGTTGTGGAGTAGACAAGTAAATACACAATGTGGCAAAATTTATGGATCATTGAAACAGCTGAATCTCACCACAAGACATCTTGACGTTGAGACAAAGTTAAAACTTTTTAAAAGCTATGTGTATCCGCTATTTATATATGGGGATTTCATTTATTCAAATTGCTCTGCTAGGACTTTAGACCGACTTCGTGTTGCGCTCAATTCATGCGTCCGTTATGTTTACAATTTGTCTAGATTTTCTAGTGTTTCTCATCTCCAAAAGGAGCTACTGGGCTGCCCATTTCATAATTTTTATAAATATAGGTCCTGCGTTATTATCCACAGAATGCTCCATAGAGAAGCTCCCCAACATATTTAAAAGCTATTAATTCCCGTTAGAAATTCTAGAACACTAAATTTAACTATTCCATCACATTATTCGGTATATTATAACAATTCGTTTTTCGTTAGAGGCATCGCGAACTGGAATAATCTTCCTACCCATGGTAAATCCATTAAATCGAAATCAGAGTTCAAGAAGGCTTCACTAGTAAGATTTGCATTGATAAGACAGTAATCGAGTATTTTATAGTTAGATATGAAAGTGCATCAGAAACAAACTATGTGCGAACAAAAATGATACTAAGAAAACCCAATTGTAACAATTCAAAAAGATTGTATCTTACGTTACAGGAATAAAATGAATTATTATTATTATTATTATTATTATAGCTGATGTGTATGCCTTAAAACTTGGAATTTGATTCCATTTGTGTGCTTTTTGAAAATTTCCTCAAGAGTCAAGAGAGTTATTCGGCTCCATAGAGAAGAAAGCAAACTGAATAACCATCAACTAGCGTAAATATACCCTACTTGATTTCCGCATATTCAAATCAACCATATAGCCGTAGATATACATGCGTTAGGTCTGGTCCCCCCTCGTTCCGGTTTGCGTGTGTACGCCTGAGACAGTCAAACCATCGCTCGCGTAGAGCTGTTTTGCGCGATTTGAACCGCAATGATTTGCTGCTACCGATGATTGCTTACCCGCGCTGGGCGAGAGGGCGTAAAGTGTAAAGTGTTCGTTCTAGGGGGTCCCCGAGTTGAGCCGGTTGGTGGGTTGTTTGGTGGATGCTTCAGTTAGGTGGATTGGCAATGCCACAGTCAGTGCAAAATAATTTTCTCGCGAAAAATTGTATCACTCATCTAACTACACCCCGAGAACGGACTAACTGAACTGACTGAGCGGCGGATCGAGCGAGCGAGATTGCTTCAGTTACCATTCGGGGTTTGAATTGTGCGCGAGATTTTCTGCCGCGGCGCGAGTTGCCATCGAGAATTTCTTTAAAAGTGTGACCAATAAAATTTGTTATATCTAAAATGGAACCTTGGATTTGGCACTCAATGACGCTGGAAGGCAAAACTTTCGCTCAACATCCTGATTAATGTTCGACAACAACAAACGGGATCAAGTTCTACCGAGTGAAAAGTTTTCCCAAAAAGAAATATGTTAGAAGGTTACAACTTAATGAAAGCGATCGGAAAAGTTAAAAGAAAAAGCAAAGCGACACACTTGGGTCAGTTTTATTTATAGAGATTCACGTGAAGGAAAAGTGTCCGGGAAAAAATATAGCCACTAGTGAATATTAAATCTGTCCGTCGCTTTATCGTCGTAATCTTATTTATGTGTGAAAGTTGTTCTGTGTGGAAATCGGTTCTGAAGTCCGAATTCGGAGCGACGACGGAAGTCTCGAATGCTAATCCATCAGTTGAAGTTAGTTGGGTTGTCGCCTACGGCAAATCACTTTGAATGGAGAGAACAAAATCTCCTAGATGTGTTTAACATAAGCTAGGGTTGGCAGTTCAGAGAGCGATGTGTTGGTTGGGTTTTTGATCTTTTTTCATCATCAAAGCAGAGTGAAAAAAAATTGCCAATATTTTTTGTGTACATAATAATTTATTAAAAAAAGTATAAACATTAGATGAACCCTCTTATAAATAGTACTCTGCCGTCAATTCTGAGAAAAAGAAAACAAATAGTATTTTTGGCGTTTTTTATTTCTTTCTCAGAAAACTCGCATTCTTCCGTCAGCAGCCGAAAGACGGGAGAAATGCGATCGGTCATTTGTGCTTTTGTTATATTTATTTTATTGCCAACGAAACCGTCATCATCATAATATCAGGCCAATTCCGAAGTTTGTCCCATTTGCTTCTCTCGGGCACACTGAAAAAAAAAAACGGTATCTGAGAATCATGACCATTGGCTGGAAGTTTGTGAGCGAATCTGTAGTAACTCCAAACGGGAGACCATCGAGCTTCAATTGTGGCATTTTTTTTAGAAAGATTGCGTAACTTTACTGCTAAAGATATTCTACCCTTTGTCAGTTGATTTGTTCATTTCCTACTCCTGGGCAAGGTGCCGAAATCATGAAAAAAATCATGAATTTTACAGAATTTCAAGCAAATTTTCTTCACAAAATCTGTGAATTTAAGAATTAAAAAAAAACTTTGAATTGACAAATTCAAATTCCCTTAGCCTATATCTACATTCTCGATCGAGTGACTCTTAACTCTTAATAAAGAAATGTTTGCCCTACATATAAAAACCCTTGGCTAAGAAACTTTTAACTTATTAACTCTGTGTCATGAAACCCTCACCATAGATACTTTAACCTTAACTCTTCAGTGCACAGTCTCTCGGCAAAGCATTTTGAGATACTAAATGATTAAAGCTTGAAGACCTTTGACTGGAAAAACTTTGATCTAGAGATACTTTAACCCGAAACCTCCCTCCGAGACATTAAGTTCGACACCTGGCCTGAAAGCTTTGAACCGTGTTACGCACAGCTAAGATACTCTTAGCCCAGAAACGCTCAAGCTTGTGAAATTGGTTGTAAATATCCTTGGATATTAGGTATGGGAGAGTGGGGAATCATGGGCCACTTTTTTTCGTTGTTCAATAACTTCTTTATTATAGAAGATAAAATGAAAATAAAAAATGGTATGGCTTTCTACATTTTCAAGGTATCATCCGGTATTTTTTCAAATTTTTAATAAGTTATTTTCCCCAAATTCTGACTGTTTGAAAAAAGCAATATTTTTCGGATTTTGAAAAATGGTGGGGAATCGTGGGCCACCAAATCCAAATTGACCAAATAACATGCCAAGTTTATGAGTTGACCCAAAACTGTGATTTCCTAATTCATTTCGTTATTTAAAAGCAATTCAGATGATGAAATAAAAAAGAGAGCTGTGTATGATCGCATAGATTCCAAAACCTGGCTCGCGACCATTTTGGCAAAATTTCTTATATAGGATGGACAAAATATTTTTCATAACTCTTCATTTGACATAAGAAAACTTTGCAGATAAGTAAAACGTATTATAAATTCTGAATGTGTATAAAAACATAAAAATATAGGTGATTCAAGATGTGTGGCCCACGATTCCCCACAAGCTATGATTTGCAAATTGGTTGCGTTTGTGTGACTTATTGATGTTTCATCAAAAATTCCTTTTCCACGTGAAAGATCATGACAAAACTAAGATCATAAGCGTATGAGCATATTTTTGTTATGCACTTTAGGTTCCCTATCGATGAAATTAGCGGGTGTTTTTTTAATTATGTAAGTGAATTTTTCTTACTTTTTTTAGCTCGATAAATAAAAGAAGCATATGATGCATATTTCAGGCAACAACATATAGGAATATATGCTCACGCAAAGCGACGACGATGACAGTTGGTTTGAGATTTTTATCTCGACATACATCTGAGATATTAAAAGTGGCCCACGTTTCCCCATGGCCCACGATACCCCACTCTCCCCTATTATTATGACCTCGATCGGAATCCTCGAAATCCTTGGCCAATAATTATTATATTATTTACATAGTATACCGTCTCACGACATAACTTGACGAACATAATTCCTTTAACTCACTCGGTCCATGGCAACCGTTCTCCAATTCCTCGGGCACCCCATGTTCGCCAGATCACGCTCCACTTAGTTTAACCACCTCGCTCGTTGCGCCCCCGCACGTCTTGTTCCTACCGGATTCGTAACGAACACCTGTTTTGCAGGACAGTCGTCCGGCATTCTCGCAACATATCCCGCCCAGCGTATCCGGCCAGCCTTCACCACCTTCTGGATACTGGGTTCGCCGTAGAGACGCGCGAGCTCGTGGTTCATCATTCGCCTCCGAACTCCGTTCTCCTGTACGTCGCCAAAGATGGTTCTTAACACTCGTCGCTCGAATATTCCGAGTGTACGCAGGTCCTCCTCGAGCAATATCCATGTCTCGTGCCCGTAGAGAACAACCGGTCTAATGAGCGTCATATACAGGTTACACTTCGTGCGAGGGCTAAGTCTTCTCGACCGCAGTTGCTTGTGGAGTCCATAGTAGGCACGACTTCCGCTGATAATTCGCCTCCGGATCTCACGGCTGGTGTCATTGTCTGCGGTCACCAGTGAGCCGAGATAGACAAAGTCTTCGACTATCTCCAGCTCGTCGCCGTCGATCGTGACCTTGTTATTACTGGACAAGCGGGTTCGGTCGGTCTCGGATCCGCAGGCCAGCATGTACTTCGTCTTGGACGTATTAATCATCAACCCAATCCTTCCTGCTTCGCGTTTCAGTTTGCGGTAGATCTCCTCAACCGCCGCAGATGATCTGCCGACTATATCAATGTCATCGGCAAAGCAGATAAGTTGACTGGATCTGTTGAAAATCGTGGCCCGCATTTCGCCTACCGCTCGTCGCCACGTTGAACATCATGCAGGATAGAACATCACCTTGTCGAAGCCCCCTGCGCGATTCGAATGGACTCGACAATTCACCCGAAATCCGCACACAGCACTGCGTTCCATCCATCGTCGCCTTGATCAGTCTGATCAGCTTCCCGGATAAGCCGTTCTCGTCCATGAGCTCTTGGTTTGACAGATGCAGCTTGTTTTTGACTCCGGTTCGGCTTCTTATTTGTCTTTAAACCCAATCTTACCTTGGCACGATGGACGATGCTGAAAGGAGGTTCCACTTTTAGGCCACATCCGGAAATGCAGCAGTCTTCCTACTGGTGTAAGTTTGCATGACTTTCCGGTCCAAAATTTTGTCCACCGGGCCCGGTTTCCGCCCAGAATCGAATTTGAATCCGCTCCAATGCGTACTTCTTCTACTTCCGCTAACTGACTTAGCGAAATGTTGGGACTAATACATTTGTGCACGTTTTTCACGGAAAATGCTTCTCATTTTCAAGAAAATTATGAAAACTGCAGCTCACGATACACAGAGTTTCAAGTTGAACTGTGAACAACAAAACATAGTAAAAATTTGATGTTTAAAAATCATCCGGAATGAGCGGTGTTGTTTCAAATCGTGCTTAGACATAATGGGACACCCTATAGATCAGTGCTTTTCAAACTTTTTTCACTCACCGCCCCCTTTTGGAAATTTTTTGAGTTTATCGCCCCCCGTAGAAAATTTTTAAAAAATCTTTAAAATAAGATGATCAGGATCGTTGAACAACCATTTCAAGAACAAATATTTAAACTGGATTAAATTACTGCAACTGGTGTTTTCATGCGTAATGCTCTTTAAGGTATCGCAAATATATAAATAGCTATAAATTTTCATACGTGTTCATAAGATTTTTCATTGAAAACAAAGTTTGTTGCAAGTTACCCAATTTTCTGAGGAGGGTGAAAATCGCATTTTTTTTTAGAAAATTAAGAATAACTAAAGGAACTGATGATTTTTTAACTACGTCAATTTGATGTCCCATATTCCTCTAAACTTTTGATACATATGGATGACTGTGAACATAAGTGTTTTAGAGGCCATTGAAGTTTGAAAATTGTTGCATGTTTCCCCAGTTGACGGTAATTAATGTCAAGCCAGTGAAATAACGTTTTTCTAAATATCATAAATTTTAATTTTATATTTAAGAAACCTAAAATCTGAATTGGAATGCTGATCAAAGATAAGCAGCATTCGTCGATTTAAGACTTTAAAATAGATAATAATAATGGAACTTTGGCAATGATAGTGATAAACTAAGCATTCCAGATTACTCGTTTTTTCAGGGCTTGTCCGGATTTTCAGAGAAAAAAAATTAGAAAAAGGCCGGATTGTTCCACAATAACACCAAAATCTGAACCAAAAACTCTAATTGAGGTTAACATGACATCTCAGTTTTTTTTTCGACAAATAACGACATTTTTTAGCTTGCCAAATTTTAAAAGTTTTTTTCAATTTAAAATTTAAAGGTGAAATGAGATTTTAACGCCGCTCAAGTGCCTGGATAAACAATAATTTTTCATATGTTTATATTTCACTTTTTTCTCGAATTTTTAAGAATAATACCTGGTTTTTGGGCGGTTTATCGAAATTTTAGACTTGAAAATTTTGAAATCCATTGTCCAAAATTTTGAAAGATTTTTGGAAAAAAAATTCCAGCTACGTTTGGAGAAAAATCTGGAAAGCTTTTTTCATGATTCTTTTTTTTATTTTTTTCTTTTAAATAATTTGAAACAGTCGGAAACAATGTGTACATTGAGAAAAATATTTAAAAATTTTCACTTTTTTTTACACAAAAACTGTTCCAAATTTGTAACTTTATTAAACGAAGGAATAAAAGAATAAATGTTCTCTGTACCAAAATTTCATTTTTCTTTCCATTTTTTTAATAAATATGTTTTAGGAAAATCCAGTTAAAACTGACAAAACCAGATCAAAATCGTAGAAAAAAGACTATTTAAAATAAAATTCTGTTCATGATTGAGATACAAGGGCAAAACTTGCTTTGCAGCTCTGCGAAATTATGTGTATTTTAGTCTTAATCATGGCTGTAGTTTTAAGTTTAGTGATTTAATTTCATTAATTTGCTTCGTGTTTACTCGTTATTATTTCAAATCTACGTTATTTCGTGATTTCGGAACGACCTCACCGCCCCCTGAGCCTTTCCAGCGCCCCTCAAATTCCAAAGTTGAGCTCACCGCCCCTGTGGAAGCTCTCAACGCCCCCCAGGGGGCGGTAGGGACCACTTTGAAAACCACTGCTATAGATAGTTTTAGACTACTGCATGTGGGCCGTGTTAGAAGCATACATTAATCCAATAGTAAGGTAAGCAGCTTAAGAAGGAGCTTAAACCGCAGAAAGAGCTTTAGCTTCGAAAAAACTCGTTGAACAAAAATAGTCAAAGACACTTCTTGAAGAGTGTTTTCGGATGCAATCGATAAATTGCGTGATCTGAGAGGAAATAAGACGCCAGACAATTTATCACGGTTTGACTCCACGAGTATTGGGAACAATGAGTACACAGTTACTTTCTTCTTTTTCACACGCATAAGCACTAGGAATGGTCATTTCAAAGATGAACGATATCTAAAACCAGCTAAACAATCCACAAAATCTGAAAAAAACGTAATGAATTTTGTTTTTCTTTTTAAATTGCATCGGTAGATTCCCATAGAACTTTTGTTGAGTTTTTTTTCAGTGTGCTAGAGAGCTGATCTGAAAGTCAAATCAATTGAGCAGGGTCGCTGTTGTCTGTGTCGATCTTTAATGTGATTCGCCAGCGTCGTTCCGTCCATGATGGGGCACCATGATACGTTATTGGGTCGAATAAAGTAACTCCAGTTGTCCTTTTTTCACCAATCAAATTGGTGGGACGGTTGCCTCCTTTTATGGGGGGCCCACTACACCTCTGCTTCGGGATGAATGTCGGTATCTGTCTGAATTGTGAGAAAATAACATCCTTCCGACTATACTTAATGCACACACAAAGCACAACACGATTTGTTTGATACTGAAACCTTTTTCGAAAACAGTAACAGCGAAAAAAAAGTTATCGAAAGGACTAGCTCTTTCGTTATGGCCGTAATAAATACTATACTCCCAATTTAAGGGATGACGCACGGGTCTTTGAATGTTTTTGTGAATGGCTGCCCCGACCCAGAAGTGGCTTGAATGGGAAGTGACTCATCCATCGTCGTCGGTTAGTTCCAAGGAAAATGGGAATTGATTCCAGTACACCACTCCAGCATGATAGAATGATTGTTTTTTTTGCCTATCCCTCGCTCCTTCAGTAAAACAGGTAGAAAATGGCCCCCGGAATCACTCAGACTGCTGATGATCTAATTAACGTGTCAAGGTTACAAATTGATTTTCTTCGTGTGATTAGTTTCGTTTCTAGTCCCTTATCAAACAGCTGGAATCAGGCTTCTGGAAATATTTTGTTCAAGCTACAACTAACTGGGGACACGAGTCAGTCGTTTCCTAATAATAATAACAAACTTTCATGAATTTCAACTAAGCCAAAACAACCACCGGGGGAGGGTAAAATATTTCATAAATTCGTTTCGCTACATATACTCCAGAAACGAACCATTTGGCGGGCGAAGGAGAAAAAAATACCTAGCCTAACAAAAATTGAGCTTATTATACAAACGACTTCCTCTCGAGGAGGCCCGCCCGGGTGTATAAATTTGGCAAATTTTCTCAGCTCAGCTCAGGATTGGATTTTATTTTTTTGGTTTCGTTTGGGAAAATTATCCCAGAAACCAAAAAAAACTATTCACGCCGTGGTTTAAAAATTCCAGCGCTCTAACAACGCCACCACATGGGAAGCTGGCAATCGAGGGCCTCTTTTCGCAGTTCCGCGAGTGGGGGCAACAGAGTGTTGAAATTATTACTCCTCACGTCGTCGAAGGTACTCCACATCCATATTACTAAGTAAGCGGACGCTACAACCAACTAAGTATGTGCCTGCACTATTTCAACCGGGCGGCGCTGAACGAAAAAAAAAGAAAAATGAATGGAAATAAAAACTAAGTCGATGGGTGGTGCTGACATGCGGTGATTAAACTTCCTGGGTGCTCTTAATTTTGCGCATATTTTCCAAGGGACGACGGCGATTTCCGTGGCCACACTGGCGAAGAGAGCTTGGTCGAATTCTATCGGATGGTGGAAATTTCTTTGCTCCACTGAATCATCGCCCTTTCCCCGCTACTGGGTTAGTGTTGAACAGAAAAATGTTATTCATGGAGGGAAAAGAGAGCACGACTTCCGCTTTTGCACCTCGATTGAGAAGGGCGGACGATGGAATGCTTTCGATTATCGAATAATCACTGGAGGTAGCCAAACTAGATTTGCCCACCAGATTTTTAGAAAACCAACAGGTAGTGATTTGGCTGATCTTTCCTTAAATTCATAACTGATTCGAAAAATGATCATTTCTAAACCTAGACTTAAAATTTCAAGAAAAAAAACTATAAATTCAAATTTGATTTGAAATTCGTTTTAAAAGATTGTTTCAGAAATCCTTACAAATTTAACTACCTAGAGTTGGATGAAAAGTGCCCTTCTTGTTTAGATTTTCCGCAATATGGTTGGTATTAGTTTTGATGACTCCTGGGAAAGGCTCCCTAAAAATCTGCATTTTTTTTTGCAAAAAAAGCATGTAATTTCATGAATTTGATCCATGACAGGTTTCAGTGATGCTATTTCCATGAATTTGATTGGAAAATCAGAGTTAATTTCAAATATTAACTACTATTAATAATTACCGATGTTGTTTCTTAAAATTTATGCTAGTTTCAGTTATGCCAATTTAGAAATTCTGTGTACTAGGTACTAGGTACTAGTACACTTCTAACATCGATTTTTATCATACACAAACCAAACCCTCTCACTCAAGTGTTGCGTAAGCTATAGTAAAAAATCAACAAGATCATACCAGAACCTACTAATAGGTCCTAGAAGAATGTACAAGCAAACATCTCACGTCGAATTTCTTCGTTTGAAAGCCAAACCCTTTTACTGAAGGGGTCGCAAGATATCAACAAAAATCTATTATTTCACACCGATACCGATATACTAAAACACCTCTTACGTCGATTTTTTCATCAACCTAGACTTGTAGATGCGAAAATTGATGTTAGAAGTTTGCTAGTACAAGCTGTTGGTAGAAAGACGGCAAGACAACCTGTTTACCCACTCAATTAAAGTAACCTTAAGGATTTCATTTTAAAAGAATGGAAGTTGAAAAAGTAGCAAAAATCCTGAAATTTTGTTTGCATCTGCAACTTTGAGGGGCAAAAGAAACATTGATTCGTCCTTGAGAATAGCAACGTTTAAAATAGGCATGGAGCAGTTTTTAGTCCGCTCTTGTTGGTCTACTAAATGAGTCCGAAACCTCGATGGAAAGCTTGAAGTTCTCTCTTTCTAGACTTTTACGCTCCGGGAATTTCTTTGAGCCCGGCAAGTTAAACCAACAAAATGCACTTGGAGACGAACGTGTTGAAACAAATTTAACCTTCGAAATAGAATTGATCTGACACAAATCTTCCTACTTTTCCGCAAAAAAAGCTTATTTTTGACTTGTCGCAAGTCTGTTTTTAATAAATTCATCTTTGAATTAAAAAAAAATACTTTTTCCTAATTAATCGTGACGAACAATTCTGTCGACCTACCGCACAAAGTACTAGTGCCGTATGGCGAACTTGACCTGGCGCAAGTCGTCTTTTTTTAATTGATTTTTATGTCTACAATTATTTTTTTTCTGTCAGACTGATTCGGGACCTGTTATAGGGGGTTTCACATCAATTTATAAACGCGATCGCACTTTCTCTTTCAACTGTGTTACCTGTGCATAATTCATGGAATTTAATTTGTCCTGTCAAACTGGACTTGACCTTTTTTTTTAGTTGATCACCCAGGTGGTAAATCCTTTTTACGGATTGCATTCCAAGGCACGGTGAGCGACCGAGTCCCCCCAGTATGCTACTCTGGGTCCATGGGTGCAATTGGACGACTCATGATACTAAGTACCCCTACGCCATAAAATCCACCTGGGGCCGCAGACCTGGTTCCCACCTCGAACTGTTTAGTACACCATGTTTCAATAGTCTATTCGCGCTAATGCGCTCCAAGGCAAGACTCATTAACGAGACCATTTTCAGCAAAACCTCTCCTCCCTACGACTCGACGCCTGAACTCTCTTCTAACGACTTGAGAACCGACATCTCCTCGCAATGACTCGAGATTCCCATACAAACCTCTCCTCTTCGCGACTTGAGGCCTGATCTTTCCTCTAACGACTCGAGATCCGACCCCTCCTCGCATCGACTCGAGGCTACCTCTCCTCTACACGATTCAAGGCCCGATCTCTCCTCTAACGACTTGAAATCTGACCTCTCCTCGCAATGACTCGAGGTGACCACTTGTACCCCTCCTCTTGTTGATAAAGGGGCCTGATCCCTCCTCTTACGACTCGAGACCAGACCCCTTATCATAAAGACTCGGGGTTGACCACACAAACCTCTCCACCTGAAGTCTTCTCTAACGACTCGAGGCCCGACCTCTTATCATCAGGGTTCGAGGTTTGCCACCTTGCCCGACGTGTGCCTGATCGAGAGCAGCTTATCCTAGACTCGCACCTGTCACGGCACACGCGCGGGATTTAACGCAACGACTCGGATGATTCCCGACGAAGACGTCGTCCTACTCCGACTCGAATGGCTCACCCGCCGTCGAGAGCCTCTCTACCCGTGGGTATTCCCCGAACGTGGAATAACCCTTTCCCAACGATTTCCACTGCGAAGAAGGTCAAGTCTTATCCCCGCAGCTTCTGTCATTGAGAACCGCCCAACTCGGATACTCCCCGAAGGTTCAGCATCCTACGCACGAACGTGGCGAACCCACGGCCTCCGCTACGCAGAAGGTATTGCCTTATCTTTGTAACTTCAAACCGTGGGGTCGGACGCACTCTACTCGACAGCCCCCCGTCGATGGGGTCAGTCTACTCCGACCGTTGTCCGGTCTTCTTTATCCTCCTTGGCTGGCAACCCTAGGATTTTTGGCTCGCGGATTTTCCTGCCCGTTGTGTGCCAGATCGAGAGCAGCTTGTCCTGGACTCGCGCCTGTCACGGCACACGTACGGGACTTGGAACGCTACGACTCGGATGTTTCCCGACGGTGACGACATCCTACACCGACTCGAGAGGCTCGCCCGGCATCGAGAGCCTCTCTACCCGTGGGTATCCCCCGACAGTGGTTAACCCTCTTCCTTCGAGGTCCGCTACGAGGAAGGTAAAGTCTTATCCCCGCAGTTTCCCCCTTAGGAAGCAGCACTACTCGGATACCCCCCGACATTGGGGTATCCTACGCACGCAGAAGATGATGCCTTATCTTTGTAGCTTCGATCAAGGGATCGGACGCACACTACTCGGATGCTCCCCGTCGATGGAGTCATCCTACACCGTTCGCGGACTGCCGTTGGTTCCAGCTCCTCTGCAGGGCAGTCATGATCCGGGTGAACCCATCGCTGACCGCATGCCAAGTGTTGAAATCCGCACTCATCCTCTGTACAACGTTGTCTGCTGTCGTATCGGGCCCACAGGCGGCAAATATGGAAGTACGTACCGCCGCAAACCTCGGACAGACAAACACCACATGCTCGGGTGTTTCCTCTGCATCCACACAATCTGGGCAATATGGCGAAGCCACGAGTCCAAACCGGTAGTGGTACTTCATGAAGCATTCATGACCAGTCAGGAATTGCGTCATATAGAAGTCCACTTCATCGTGCCTTCTTCCGATTTAGCTCCCGATGTGCGGAATCAGACGATGGGTCCACCTTCCTCTCGTTGAGCTGTCCCACAGCTGCTGCCAGTTGGACATCAGTCCTCATTGGCGAGATCTCGTACGCTGAGCGTGTCTTTATTGTCATAGCAGTAGACATCCTCCTCTAGCAAAACCGAGATGGGCATGACACCCGCCACTACACAGGCGGCTTCGGACGACATGGTCCGGTATCCGCTGATAACCCGCAGGTTCAACCGCCGCTGAACGCTGCTAAGTCGCAGCGGTTACAGTTTCTTCCCAGGGCCTGTTTCCGTACCGCAAGATTGATGTGGTCACACTTGCCAGGATCTTCCTTTTACTACTTTGGATTGCCGAGGAGTTCGACATGCATCCAGCTTTCCACTGCCTGGATAGCTGTCGTGGCCAGTAGCTCAACCTCCGCTGTTGAGGAGCCTCTCGCCAAGAGGACTACATCATCCGCAAATCCTACAAGTTCAGCTCCCGATGGGAGGCTCGTTCGTAGGAGTTCGTCGTAAGTGATGTTCCACAGAATCGGGCCAAGTATTGACCCCTGTGGAACACCCGCCGAGACCTCTTGTGTTCGCAAACCCTCGCCGGTCATATACTGCAGTTGGCGATTGTGGAACTAACTTTCCACAAGCCTATACAGATATGCTGGGATCCTCATTTGGATGATCGCAATCGCTGTCCAACTGACACTGTTGAAGGCGTTCTTAACATCCAGAGTGACCACCGCGCAAAAGCGGAGCCCTCTCCTCTTGGTTAACCTGGCTCTGTCCGCTACCTCGATGACCGAGCGGATGGCATCTACAGTACTGCGTCCTCTACGGAAACCAAACTGTTTTCCCGAGAGTCCGCCCTCGCTTTCAGTGTATCTCTGAAGTCGGTTCTGAATCACCTTCTCCAGGACCTTACCCGCTGTATCCAGTAGACAGATCAGCCGATACGCCGATGGGACTTGACCTGTCGCAAGTCGCAAGTAGTGATCCAAATTGACTTTGCTGCTATCTACTTAAAGCTAACTGTGAAAATAATCTAGAAAAGTGAAAAGATCCTTCGTCTCAAAGAAGTTTATAAAAAAAAGAAACTTGTTTTAAATATTTTAGATTACTGAAGGAATAATGACTGTTGATCTTATTGTTACACTTTTTTTTAACTTTTTAAAATTTGATTTTTCAAACTGGAAAATCAAACTGCACTAAATTTTCAAATATTTTGCATTGATAGACTTCACTTCATATGGGTTGAAATGCGCTTTGCTGGCATTAACTTTGGTCTACTAGTCGTTCCTAGTTGAGATAAAAGGTGTCCATTTAGTGTTATTGTTTTATTGCTCCTTGCAATAAACAAAAAGAAAACGACACTAACTTGTTATCACTCGTCACTTAAATTCCATTGAATCGGTACATACAAAGTCTACCTGCATTCCTAATCTTTATATAGGTTAATCATCGTTTGGGGCGCCTTCGCTTTTGCCTAACCGTTGTTATGACACATTTCCAGTAGGTATTTTGCTCTTATCGGAAAACGGGCGGGCTACTCACCTTTCGCCTTAAAAACGATAAAAAGTTTCTTAAGCCATTCAACCCGAGATAATGTTGCATCCAACACCCAAGTAGGTAAGATAAATGCAAAACGGTGCATTTGTTTTTTGCTTCCCCCTTTTTTCGCTTTCTTATCGGCCGAGCTGGTTCTTTTCAATTATAAAGATAAAAAACAACATGATTCACAATTTATTCAGACAACGGAAGCACTACTAGCAGCCGCTTTGAAACTGAAAAAGGGTAGGTTGGAATCATGTAACTAATATAATTAATAATTTGCCGTCGTCGACGGTGAAAGTAAAACGCATCGATTACTGGAGCTTACCGTACACAAGTTTACAAGACTTTGATGCAAATTCAAGTGTCCTCTTGTGGGAAGTAACCTCTACAGGTGCAGTTAACCCCCTGTTTTTCGCGAACAAATGAGATTGCACTGATTTTAGGTAGACATTTTTAAGTGTTTGTGCGGTGTAGTTGGTTAACGCTGGTTTACGGAATCGATTGTTGGGGTTTCAAATCCCGTAAAATTCAGTAATTTTTTTGTTTTCTATTTTAAAGTTTTATTTGTAGCTACATTTCTGTAGCCGAGAGGTTCAACTGTAAAAACTCGATACAGTCGAGTTCCCCGTTCCGTTATCAGCGAAACGATTCGTTCTACTGTTGTTGATGATTACTGTTTGTTGGGTTGGGTCATTCGGGGAGACTCGAAAGTGTGTGTGTTCGCCTTTTTATGTTTGAACATGCCTTATCTGGTCGCACATTCCTCCTTTGAACCGTCTTTTTTTGCCTTCTTATGCTTGTTATGCTTCACTTTGACGAAACTGTATGGCAGTTGCAGCGATACTCAATCGAAAGTGGCCGATGTGTGTTTAATCGTCGTCTGTAGACTTTAGGTTGTGGTTTTTCCTCAGATTTGCGCAGAGAGTGTGACGAAAAAAAACTGTGTTAGTGGAAGATAACTTCAAGCAAATATGGAACAATTTTCAAAACTATGATGAAGTGATATAAGTGACCTTATCAGTGGATTACAAATGAAGAAGCCGCATTTTGGAAAGGATCCGGCAAAACGCTCAAGTATCCCATAAATGCTCCTGTGTCTGTTTGTGTTCCTGTGGAAGATCCTGAGAAACATGTCAACAATCTCGGCAACCATCCAGCAGGAGCAACAGCTGGAACTGCTCCGGCTTCAGTTGCTGGAACATCAGCGGCGCAAACTGCGCCATCTACAGAAAATGCAACAGCAACAACAAACTCAAAGAACACAGCAGTGTAATCAGAATGTTGATGTGAAACAGAATCAACAAATTCATTATCAAAAACTACGAAAACTATGTCGCGATAAGCAGTCGGTGAAGGAAAACTTTCTGCTGCACAAGTTTCTGTTCGGTGGAGCTGGAATAAGTGTGAACGACGTCGATCCTTTGATGGAGGAACAACAAATTAGTGGCATTGTGACCAGGATTCATGGTGGAAAAATTGGTGCTACAACTGTTGATAAAACCATGAATGGCAACGGTAACGATAAAGGTATAGTTAAGGGCTTTCGAACTAGCAACCTTCCCTAATAGAAATGACTGTGCCACACAAGATTATTCCAAAAACTATACTAACTCCTTCCAAACAACTAATACTACCTTGTAAACCTAATTGCGTACTTTTAAAGTTTCATATTGGCTGAATAAAAGATCTTTTAGGGAATCACTAACTAATTCACTTAAAGGCACTCAAAATCAAACTTTTGAACATAAAAAGATACAAAGGCGACTTTTAAGTGCGTTCTACGTGACTTCTTAATGAAGATTTTGAGCTAATAACACTTTTAACGAACTCTTTCATGAACATTTCAAAGCTTTCAAAGAGTACCTACTTAATCATTAATCAACGGTTATTCTCAAAACACCTTAACACCAATTGAAGCAAGTGGGAGAAAAATCTATATTTAGAGGAAACAAACAACTGTCAATGAGGCCTTTCCTCCGATCAAGCCATTATATGTTTCTCACATAGTGCGATCGAAAGTGATTGATTAGCGGGTGATACACAACCCATTTCGAGGTGGTGGCGGATCTATTTTAAGGAAGGATTTCGGACTTTGGACCCGCCATAAAACAAACTGGTAGGTACACATCCCAAATCAGTTTGTTTCAGCCGGATTGTTTGATTGATTTCCAAGATTTGGCTCGATTTCGTTCGAGGATTGCAATGCACTTTCTTTGGTGCCAATTCAGATCTTTTTCATGCTTTGTTGAGGCATTATTTTCTCAATTTTGAACCGAAGAATAAATTGCAAAAAAAAATATAATTCCGACGTTTCGACTGTATATTTTTTGACATTTTCAAGGAAGTTGCATAATTTTTTTTAAATTTTACCATATTTTATAAATTGTTAAATTCTGAAATTTATAAATGAAAAGATAAGAACAAAAACCAAAACACAACCGAAGTAACTGAAGTTTCTAAACCTAAGAATAAAGAAAAAAAAATTACAGCAACAAATTTAGCTAAATCACTTTTGCTCCAGTTCAGTTGCCCGCGAATTGACTTTCATTAGTTAGAAGAGGGGAAGCATATAAATTTTTCATGTGTTTTTGCCACTAACCCACAGGCCAGCAACCAGCCAGTTCGTGAATTGGCGATGTTTATTTGAACCGAGCGCAGCAATATAATTAGTTTCATGACTTCATGAGTTGGTGGTTGAAGTGTTTCTTACTTCTGGTTCACTGAGATTGCGGCACAAAGAAAAATGTACATATATGTGTATCGAAGTCACTATCTCGGGAGCAGCTTGAAGCTTCCGATGTGTTCAACAGGCATCGGAAAATTAATAAACCAGATTTATGAATTATTGCACTTGATGTTGGCTTGTTACTTCTTGTAGAGTTTTTTTTTCTTTATCTGTAATCCAATTGAAAATCGACTTTCTGTAAAGCTGTAGAACACTTTTAGAAACATTTGGATGACTAGCGAAAAATCAACAAAATTTCTACACCCAAAATTCAGCCTCTGTGCCAATGGCGTGTAGTCAATTTCATAGCATCATTGGTACAAGAAGATAACGCGACCGGCACTGATTCGATTTGCGCCCACCGGCATTAAGCCCCAGCGCAACCGAATTGCGTATGTCTGAATGAAACAAAATAAAAACGTTTTCGCGTCCCTCCCCATCGCATCACAAGCCGAAGAAGGATGGAAATAAATACCGGCCAACACCAGGCAGCCAGCGAACCGAGCACTGTGCGTGTGAATGTAGCAAAAGCAACAACAAAAACATCCTTCGAATTCAATCAACCGGCAAACACGGCTAAGCTGTGCGTGTGTATGTAGCAAAAGCAACAACAAAAACATTCCTTCAATTTACCGGCAAACAACACCGGCCAAGCTGCCCGGCTTTAGCAGCTGTGTATATGTAGCGTGTGTATGTAATAGCAGGCAGTAAGCAAAGCACAGTTCTCATTCAATGGGTTTCCCGTTCCTTCACTCCCGTTCCCTTTCCCGTTTCCATCGCAAGACAAAGGAATGCATTGAAAGGAGGCCAAACGCCGGGAAGCCGCCGTTGTACGTTTTTTGTGATTGATCGGTAACAGAAAGCCTATGACAAATATACCTCGTCCTGCATGAAGCTCGAATAGTACACTGGTTAGAATGTCGGACTGGCAAGACGATACAATTGGTGATGTGAGTTCGATTCTCACTACAGCGCTGTGGTTTTAATTTTTATTTTCTTGTTTCTGGGATGAATTATCCAATAGGAAGGAAATCCCATAAAATGTTTTTCTTGTTACGCTTGAATGTAGTGGTCATCATTTTGATTGGGAGCCGAGTCCTTATGCCAGTTACGGTTTTTCAAACATACCGTCTTCGGCACAGTGCACATTTCAGCGCATTATCGGCACAGAGATTTGCTAAATAGGCATTGGATTTTTGCAACCTCTTCTATGGGTGTAAAGACCAAAAAAGAAGAAAACAATAGGAAAGACGAAAATGACGGTAATTTTTTTTCATTCCTTTTTTCTGGGATTTTAACGCTTTCGCGTTAATAATGGAAAAGTATTAAAATGACAAAAAATACAAAAATAACAGAAACACATGACGACAAAAATAACAAAAATAACAGACATGACAAATAGGAAAAAATAGAAAAATTACAAAATCCAAAATTTGAAGATACAAATCACAAAACTCAAAAAATCTTAAAAATTACAAAAATTACAAATATGACAAAAATGACACTAATCACAAAAATAACAAGAATGCCAAAAATTACAGAGCTGGCAAAAACGACAAAAATGACAAATGACGAAAATCTAAAATTTACGTTTACTAGAAATGGCAAAAATGACGAGAATGCCAGGAATGGGAAAAATTTTAAGTTTGAAGAAAATGACAAAATGCTAAAAACGGCAAAAATATTTCAAATGAAAAATTTGAGGAAAATTAAAAAAATGGAAAAAATGACTGTAACTAAAAATAATAGAAAGGCGTAATGACAAAAATTACAAACATGACAAAAAAAAAAAAACAATCAAAAATCAAAAATGACATAATCCAAAACTAAAAGATAAAAATGACAAACATCATAAAAACCACAAAAATTACAAAAACTACAAATATGCCAAAAATGACACTTATCACAAAAATGACAAGAATGCACTAAATGACAGAGTTGGCAAAAAGGATAAAAATGACAAAAGCGGAAAAAGGACAAAAATGACAAAAATGACAAAAAAGACAAAAAAGGAAAAAATGACAAAAATGTCAAAAACGACAAAAATGATAAAAAATGACAAAAATGACAAAAATGACAAAAATGACCCAAATGACAAAAATGACAAAAATGACAAAAATGACAAAAATGACAAAAATGACAAAAATAACAAAAATGACAAAAATCACAAAAATGATATAAATGACAAAAATGACAAAAATGACAAAAATCACAAAAATGACAAAAATTACAAAAATGATATAAATGACAAAAATGACAAAATTGACAAAAATGACAAAAATGAGAAAAAATGAGAAAAATGAGAAAAATGAGAAAAATGAAAAAAATCACAAAAATTACAAAAATGACAAAAATGACAAAAATGACAAAAATGACAAAAATGACTAAAATGACTAAATTGACAAAAATGACTAAAATGACTAAAATGACATAAATGACAAAAATCACAAAAGTGACGAAAATCACAAAAATCACAAAAATTACAAAAATGATATATATGACAAAAATGACAAAAATTACACAAATGACAAAAATGACAAAAATGACGAAAATGACATAAATCACAAAAATGGCAAAAATGACATGAATAACAAAAATGACAAAAATGACAAAAATGATATAAATGACAAAAATGACAAAAATTACAAAAATTAAAAAAATCACAAAAATTACAAAAATGATATAAATGACAAAAATGACAAAAATGACAAAAATTTCAAAAATGACAAAAATAACAAAAATGACAAAAATGACAAAAATGACAAAAATGACAAAAATGACAAAAATGACAAAAATGAAAAAAAATACAAAAATGACAAAAATGACAAAAATGACAAAAATGACAAAAATGACAAAAATGACAAAAATGACAAAAATGACAAAAATGACAAAAATGACTAAAATGACTAAAATGACTAAAATGACTAAAATGACAAAAAGGACTTAATTGACTAAAATGACAAAAATGACAAAAATGACTTAAATGACAAAAATGACAAAAATGACAAAAATGACAAAAATGACAAAAATGACAAAAATGACAAAAATGACAAAAATGACAAAAATGACAAAAATGACAAAAATGAGTAAAATGACAAAAATGACAGAAATGACAAAAATGACAAAAATGACAAAAATGACAAAAATGACAAAAATGACAAAAATGACAAAAATGACAAAAATGACAAAAATTACAAAAATTACAAAAATGACAAAAATCACAAAAAGTCACAAAAATGACAAAAATCACAAAAGTCACAAAAATGACGAAAATTATTAAAAACACAGAAATGACAAAAATGACAAAAATGACATAAATGATATAAATGACAAAAATGACAAAAATGACAAAAATGACAAAAAAGGATAAAAATGACAGAATTTGTTTTTTGTCCTAGTATCATTTTCGTTATTTCGAACATTTTTGTCATTCTGATCATTTCTGTATTATTCGTCGTTTTTTTAGGCTTTATTTTTGACATTTTACCAGCATTATGGTATTCGTGTCTAGCTTAATTCTTTTTTGGTTTTGGTCATTTCTGATAGTTTTGTCATTTATGTTTATTCTGATAATTTCTGGAGTTTTTTGTTGTTTTTATCATCTTTGTTATTTTTACAATTTCTTTTTAATATTTGTCACTTTCTCAGTCTTACAGTATTTAAAAATTTTAATTTTTTTTAGTCATTTTGGTATTTAAATCATTTTTGTATTAATTTTTTTTATAATTTTTAATTTTTTTGTTATTTGTTTAAATTTTATCACTTCTGTAAATTCAGTATTTTTTGTTATTCAGGAGAGTTTTGTCATTAAAAAAAAACAACTTTTTGCATACATTTTCGTTTTATTTTTCAGTTTTTTGTTAACTGAAGTCCTTCACTACTTGTTCCATTTTTCAAAGAAAGTTACCATTGTTGTTTTTAGGTCGTAGTTTTTTCGAATTACTCATCCCTATCTGCATATGAAAAGCAACGGAATGATTGTTTTTTTTTATTTTTTTTTGCAACTGTCCATATTTATACCTCCAATGAACAAAAACAGTAAGTACAGGATAACACAACATCATTCGTGTACCTGAAAAATTATGACGGATGATTGACAGCACCAGTGACTACAGACGACAGTTAAGTGTTGCCCCCAGAAAGATCGCGTGTTGTTAATATTTTTTCATTGCGCTTTGCGAGAAGTTGATGTTTTGCAAAAATATCTACACCTGCAAGGTGCTCTGTAGCTCTGTCCACTTTTATTTGATCTCTTTGGATTTTGATTGGATGAATATTTTAAAAGTGCTGTTTTGGAACCCACTCGCTTATTTCTACATTTTTGTGAAATTATCTAGGCTCCAAATTTGGGTTTTTTCTTTCAATTTTGTATCGGTTTCTATTCGAATAGAAACTCAAACTGGTACCGTTTGGTCTTTGTTCACGGCTCCCTCAATAGGAACCGAAGCGAACGGACGTCATTTAAACGATGAACGATGACTGATCCCTCCCCGATTGAACGAGGGCGCATCGTGGGTGGATCATCGGAAAGTGTGACCAACAACGATGAAAAAAAAACTAAACCATTCACCGAGCTGCCGCTGTTGTTAATGGGATGTGGGTGGGCAGGGACGGGAAAAAATGAACTCCAACAAATCAGATTTTGTTTTGTGTACGCTTAGCCGTTGTTTCTCGATCGACGGGTACTTGGAGACTGTTACTTAGTTCGTGGCGACCTCCCGAGATGACGGGCAAGAATTCTGGCAGACCGGGAAAAATTGGGAATCGACACTCCCAAAATAAAGGTTTTTTTTTTATTTTTCTTAAACATTGTTGTGGCCGGGATTCTGTAACGCACCACCCGTAGTCAGTCCGTGGTCTTGCGAAATCCAGGTGAAATAACATTAATCAATCACTGTCGCAGCCGGAGGTAGAATCCGGTACGCAGCAGATCGTATTTGAATCCCGCCCGGGGAATGTTTGTAAACTAGTGCAGGAATTTCGAGAACCACTTTCCGCGCCCATTAATCTTAGATTTCCCATTTTTCTTTCCTCCCATTGCAGACGGTAAATTTCTTCGTATGTCAGAGCACCCAAACATCGAAAGTGCCGAGAAGCCAGCCAGCAAGTTTGTGTTGTCGCATCCTCAGAATCACCATCAGTACCTCTTGAGTCCTCATCCATCGCCGGTCCACCGGAGTAGCGGTAGTCATCGACGGCAACCTCTGCAGCTAGCGGCCAGTCACAACACAAACTTTTGGACCTCGGGCAACAACCAACCAGGGAACGGAAATGGGCTTCTACTTCCCGGAAACGGAACGGGTCCGACGGCAGGAGACGCAGTATCAGGTCCGCAGCTTCCGCTAAACGAGAACAATCTTAAATCCAACGTACAGATTGTTCTGGACAACATCAATCGGAATTACTATGCCCTGCGGGAGCAACTCGTACTAAACAATCAAAACGGAAATAACAATAACAACAACGTCATCAACAACAAACTACTACAGCAACGTTTAAGCGGTAAACAGCAACAACAACAACAGTCCACCATCAACGGTCCGAAAATGGCCAGTCCCGATTCCGACACCAACTGTAACCCGTACTGTCCGGCGCCGCCCCTGAGCTGTTCGATTGCGTCCTCCCAGGACTTTAGCCATGACTATTCGGACTACCAGTGGTTCATGGATTATGGGTAAGTGAACATTTTTTTTTAACCATTTCCACGTCTGTAGACTTTTGTGAGAACGAACATAAACACTAGGGGACCTTGTTAACTTCCCTGAGGGGCACCGGTTGAAATCGCCTCACTTTCGATAGTCAGTTAAGGGGAATTTTCAATTTGTAGTAATGCAGTACGAGATAACCTTCCTAACATAACCTGCCTCACATTTCAAATATAAAAATCAAAAAGTTGCCACCAAATTTCAAATACATGAAAGAAGGACTACCTTAGGAGTTCCATCAGTTGGATCCACTTAAAAAAAATGGTATTAGAATCATAAATTTAAAAGTATTAAACACGAACACAGTACTCGATTTTAAAAAATGAGATGTCAGACAACTCCTGAAGTAGGTAATACATTTAAAATAGGCAGCTAAAATATTTGCAGAAGAATTTGCAAGTATCTGCAATAGTTACCACATTTGATAATCGGGGCATCAGATATCGACAATAAAAAAAGAGGAAAATGGATATTGGAAATCAGGAATCAGTTATTGAAATCAGATAACAATACACAACAAAAAATCCTCGTCGTAACATATCCAAAACCGAGTATTCAAAATTAAAAGATTACACATTCACATTTATCAAAAATTAAAATTCTTAATACGAGAACATCTCAGTAAAAAGTGAAAAATGAAACCATACTATGAAACAAAATAATAAGAATGAAATCTAAAATCAGTAACTGGAAGTCTGTATTTCAGAATTAGAAATTCATTTAAATTTTTATATAGAATCTAATCATTGTTGAAAGTTGAGAAATCTCGAAAAGATAATGAAATCATGAATAAACAGAATGTTGCATCATAAATGCATCACAGAATAAAATTAAGGTAAACATCAAATATCAAAGCATAAAAGCCGTCAAAAGAAATAAAAAAATACCAACTCTTCGGAAATTATTATCAATCGAAATGAAAATTACACGCCCAAAATATAAAAATTCGTTTAAAAATTTTGTTTTTGGAACTTGGAATTGAAAAATTAGTGTCGAAAGAAAAAATAAAAGAAAAAAATTAAAAAAATAAACAAAAAAAAACACAAATAAATAAAAAAAACACTCACAAAAAAAATAAAAAAACACAAAAAAATAAAAAAACACAAAAAAATAAAAAAACACAAAAAAATAAAAAAACACAAAAAAATAAAAAAACACAAAAAAATAAAAAAACACAAAAAAATAAAAAAACACAAAAAAATAAAAAAACACAAAAAAATAAAAAAACACAAAAAAACAAAAATACACAAAAAATACTAAAATACTCAAAATAAAAAAAAAATACACGAAAAAAACAAAAAAAAAACAAAAATACAAAAAAAAAAACTCACAATAAAGTAAAAAACGCAAAAATTAAAGGGAATTTAGAAAAATAATCCAAAACAAACATATCAAAACAATGAAAAAAAAACCTTTTTTTTAAACCCGAAATTTTAGAAAAAACACAAAAAATTTAAAAAAGCACAAGAAACCCACAAAAAATGCACATACAAAAAAAACATACACACAAAACAAACATACACACAAAACAAACACACACACAAAACAAACACACACAAAATATTAAAAGAAACATAATAAATAAAAAAAAAGTAAAATACAAAAAAATTAAAAAACACAAAAATTTAAAAAATATATCAAAAAAACACATACATAAATACAGAGCATAAATTTTTCAAACATCATAGTTGACGTGGTTGCTGATTTTCCTTCACCATCACGTTTTAGATCTCATTTGACTACCAGTCATGCTTCAAGGGACTGAAAATGCTTGACTATCGTCATGGATTTCTGTTCACGTGACGATGTTATTTTTCAAACGACGGTCGTCAAGCAAGATGACGGCGTTGGTTGAAAGCATTTGTGTATGATTCGAAAAATTTCGAGTATATTGCTTGTTTGACTAATTGCCAGTATCGAGGACAAATGAAATTCAGATTTAAATAATACTACTAAACATTTTGAAAGGCTAAATAATAAGCATAAATAAAAGAAGGATCGTACAGCCGCAAGGTCGATTTGTCCTTTTTAGTCCCTACGGAGTTCTCCTCGGTCGAGATAGTTGATGTTTGGTTCGATTTTATCCCGGGCCTTGACTACCCTGAACTGATCTCCAAAAACGGAAACTTAGTTGAAAACGTTTCCATTCCATTGTATGTCTATCTGAACCGAAACCTGGTAACGGGTTTTAGTTTCATTAATGGCATGGCATGACTTCGATTCCTTTTCGATGTCGTCTTAGATTTTTTTTTAATCTAAACCAGGGGTGAGCAACCCGCGGCCCGCGGGCCGCATGTGGCCCGCGAGACCCTTTTGTGCGGCCCGCGAAGCTTTTTTCAAATTTTTATGCCTTACCTTTTTTTCAACAATGGATTGTTAGGAAAATTTAAATGACTTGATCAAAATATGCTTTTATCTGCATTTGCCCCACAATCATTGAGATTCTTAACTTTTTCTGACTTTTAAGCATTTATTATGTTCTGTTCAAGGCATAAATGCAATATTTTTTATCAGCATAACGTAAGTTTGGGTGTTTTTTAAAATTCAGGATACATTTTTCCTAATTATTTAACTCCTACCACCTTGAAAAGCAAAACCCATTAAAGTGAGGAAGAGCAGCTTAAGCTACACATGATCAAAGAAATTTCGAAGTCCGTTAGTGAAGTCATAATTTTCGTTTCAAGCGAAAATAAAGGTGAATGATAAAAAATATGCTCAGCAGATAATTTTCTATCTAATTCGGTAAAAAGGCTTGTTCTGTAAGCATTAAAATACTGGCAAAAAATTCAAATACTGGCAAAAAAATTGAAACCAAAACCTTGTGAAATATTATTTATATCTGAATATTGACAAAAAAACGAAAGTTTAATAATAAAGCCTGGGTGAACGATTTAAGGTTTTGTATTAACATGAATCAGCCGGCATTAAAATTACCGACAAAAATTATTATTTCTTGATAAAACAAAAGATATCTGAAATTCTTCATCTGTGATGCTTTTTTTAGAAATTTGATAGACAATTTTTAACAAACATCGATAAATTGAGTTGTAGCACTTATAACATAGCTTGTGAAATTCTATCCCAATGATATCTAAATAAGATTAAAAATTATGAAAATCTGGATAAAAATTCTAGAATCAAGCATGTAGTTTTGAAGCTAGTGGCATAAAAATATGTGAAATTGAAAATTTTTCTGTGATTTCTATACAATCTTGCTCAACATCTCAATGCAATGATCCAATACAGAACTTCGATTTAAAAAACGAGGTTCTATCGTTTGTTGGAAAAAACTCTAGGACAAGTTTTAATTATGGAAAAACAAAACACAGAAAGTCAATTAGCAATTCAACGTCCAACGCTAAGAAGACGGAGATCGGGTATTTAAAAAGTCGTGTTGAATTACTGTTTTTAAACTAGTGAATTCGGTTTATCTTTCCTTTTTCAGATTTGTCCTCGCCAAAAATTTGTAGCTAAAAAAACTGACGTGAAGTTCTACTAATTAGAAAAAAAGCTATTTTAAGTGCGGCCCGCCGACAAGATTTCAAATTTAAATTGGCCCGTTGGTTCAAAAGGTTGCTCACCCCTGATCTAAACAATATCCCGTCACAGTCAAAAAGACGACGACGGGCTGAAAGCGACTATGATTTTTCCGACGCTTCATTTGACTGAAGGTTGAGACAAGTTTGTTTGCTTGGTTACTCATTTGAAGGCGTCTGTTATGAATGCGACTACTTTATTTTTTTCACAGTCACAGTTTTATGACTGATGACGGTGAAGTTTTTACGCTCTGCATAAATTAAAAAAAAAAACACAAGAAAATTAAGAAAAGCACACAAAAAAAAAAATTGGGCTTGTGATATAGCTCAGTTGGCAAGTCTGTTGTCTCCTGAGCCGATGTCCGCGAGTTCGAGCCCAAGAGTAAACATCGAACACAGTTGTACCGGATAGTTTTTCAATAACAATCCGCCAACTGCAACGTTGATAAAGTCGCGAATGCCATAAAGATGGTAAAACGACTATAATCGAAACAAAAAAAAACACAAAAAAAATTTAAAATGGAAAAAAATTAAAAAATTAAAAAACATAAAAAGTTGAAAAAAAAAAATTAAAAACACAAAAAATTGAAAAAAAAACACAAAAAATTTAAAAAAAATATAAAAACACAAAAAATTGAAAAAAACACATAAAAATAAAAGAAACATAAGAAAATTGAAAATTAAGAAAAAGAAGAAGGAAAGAAAAATTTAAAAAGCAAAAAAAATGCAAAAAGAAAAAAAAGAAAAAATCAAAAAAGCAAAAATGAATATAAAAAAATTGGAAAAAAAGGAAAAAAAGAAAAGAAAAAAAAGAAGAAAAAAATGAAAAAAAGAAAGAAAAAAAAGAAAGAAAAAAAAAGAAAGAAAAAAAAAGAAAGAAAAAAAAAGAAAAAAAAAACAAAAGAAAAAAAAAACAAAAACTAAAAAAAAGAAAAAAGGGACAAAAAGAAATAAATTACAATGAATAAAAAACAAAAAAAAATAGAAAAATGAAAAAAAAAACAAGAATAGAAAAAAAGAAAAAAAAACAAAAATGGAAAAAAGACAAAAAAAAAACAAAAATGGGAAAAATAAAAAAAACAGAAATGGAAAAAAGAAAAACAACTAAAATGGAAAAAAAGAAAAAAACCTGATATGAAAATGAAAAAAAAACAAAAAGCAAATTAAAAACAAAAAAGGACTACAAAACCGGGATTCGATTTCATGACTGTTGGCTTAGAAGATTTGAAGGTTATCATCTACGCCACGGGCTGCGGCCTAAAAATTGCGGCTGAAAATTAGAAAAGACGGAAAATTGAAAAGATGTTAAATAGAACATCTCAAAGTAGGAACATTTTAGTGTTAGGTTGAAGAAAGTTAAAAATTAAAAAGTCGGAAAAAAGTTGGAAATCTAGAATGTTGGAATAGTTTTAAGGGGGGGTAGGGTCTAACGGATATAAAACAAACGCCATTTTCACGATTTTTTCCTGGAGCTATCGTTCAAACAAATGTATTCAAATTTTTTGCATTATACAAAGCATTGTTAAAAGAGCATTTAGTAATTTTTTCGTAGAAAAATATTGAAAAATGAGCCGGGGACGGAGCATTTTCGAGGATGCCTTTTAGAAAACAGCATTTGCGGTGGACACTGTATCTCAGCACAGAATCATCTGAAGTCAAAAAATCAGAGCAAAAATTTTTTAATAGATGTTTTTCTGGACCCCAACGTTTTTATTTAACTTAAAAATATTTTTATGAAATTTTTGTGGCTGTTTGAAGTAAAAACTACGATTTTTCACTTAAAAATCCGCCATTTTTCACCTGTAAAATCTCCCCAAAATAAAAAAATCAAAAAAGAAAAACGTTGGGGTCTGGTATTTTATATATAGAAAATATGTTCCAAATTTGAAAAGAATCGGATAAGTAGTTTTCAAATGACGATGTCCACGGACTTTAAAAATGTGCTTTCGAGAAAAACGCGTTTGAAGTTTCTGCTCTTGCTTTCTTGCAGTATTAGATTGGAGGAGATAAAGACCTATAACATCTACAGTTTTGCATCAATTGACTTGAAAATTTGACACAACATTCTTGAAATGTTTTACAATAAGAAAATAAAAAAATAAAAAAAATCGATTTTTTGGAAATGTTAGACCCTACCCCCCCCCCCCCCCAGCTGAAATGTTAATATGATCGAAAGTTGGAAAATTGTAAATTGGGTATAAGGGAGTATAAGTGCAAATATTTTTTTTCTCTAAATTGTTTATTGATGCTCAAAGAAAACTTTTTTTTTCTTGTGGTAGAAAAAATGGCATTGTGGCACTACAATTTCGAATCATTTTAGTTTTAACAATGAAACTCCTTTTCTATTTCACACTTTTTACTTCATTAGTGATTCTTATTAACTTTTTCGTTTAATTTTAGAAGTTATCGGGATGGTGTCACCCATCAGAGCATCCTGTCGGCGCTCTCGGCTTCGTACAACGGCATCGGGGAGCTATCGTACTACGAGGATCTGGCCAAGAACATCGACGCCAACCTGGCCGAGGTCGACATGGAAAACTTTCGCACCGAGGACATCCATTCGCTGTTGACCACCTTGCCGTCGCTGTGCAACGAAAGTGCCGAGCTGCGAAGCCGCAACCGGAACAATAACCGGGATGAGCTGGTGTTGCCGGGATTGTGCTTGGGTGGTGGCGATGCGACTGGTGGAGGAGTGGGACTTGGAGGTGTCGGAGGCCCAGAGATGGACAATTCGATCTGCAAATCGGAACTGCTGTTCTCGCCTGTGAGGGAGTCGCACATCAGCGTCGACTCGCTGGACATGGACGGGTATCCGGACGAGGAGGATATCATACTGACGTGTCAGGCGAACAAGAACAACTACACGATTGCGTTCGAGCAGAGTGTGCTGTACTCGGATGAGAGTTACTACGGTTTGTATTTCAGAAGACTGTCCCAAGTATAAATTTTAATATCATTTTTATAAATCCTCAGATGGTCCCGAGAATTACGGCAAGCACAAACAGATGAATCTGTTGCAAAATCTAGACTATATCATACGTAAGAAGGCTCAGGACACGGCAATGTCCGCGTCTGAAGTTGGATACACCACTTGGAGCAAACTGAGAAAGAATGGACCAGCTCAAAGGTTAGTGCTAGTCTTATGTTCATCTGAAAATTTAATTCATGTTATTTAATTGTTAACAGGCTCTCATTGGCGACGACAAATCCTTTGATAAACCAGATTTCCCGACATGCCCCTACCTGTTTCGTTCGGAAGAGTTTGAGTATGCCTGATCTTAAGGAGAAATGCTTATCGGTGGCCCCAGGTGGAAACATCGAAAGAGATCATTCGGCAAGAGCTAACCAGCTGAATGTGTCTCAGGCGGCTCACAGCACGGCTTCGGGTGATTCCTACGGGAAGCAGATGAGAACTCTTCTTCCGATGTTCCCCGTTCCGGCTGATTTCGGACGCGACAGTCCAGCTGCCCCGGGAGACTGTAGTTCAGAGTAAGTTGAAGACCTTCAGCGGCCAAATTCTTCAATCAGACTAACGAAATTTCTTTCATATTCTAGTAACAACGAAGAACCATCGGCTCAACAACCCTCCTTCAATCTGGTCAAACTCTTCATAAAGCAGAAGAGCAGCTCGACGGACACCTGCATGGACGTGTCGTCCGGGTGTTGGCCGAGCGATTCCACCAACAGTGCTTCCGGTGGGGAAAACAACAACAGTAACACCAACCTGGCGGCGGCGATGGGGAACCAAGGAACCGGTTCGAAGGACCGCTGCCGGAAGAAGAGCATGAACGATTCGGGCAAATGTTCGACCGTGCTCGGTCGGCACGAAGAGGAGGAATTCCAGTTCGACAGTCTGGACGCACAAATCAACAACAATAACAACAATAACGGATCGGCGGAGGAGCGGGCCAAGTTAAACGATTTCAACTCTCCGGCCCACAAGCGAAACTACAAGGCATTCAACCTGAATATCGCCAACAAAAATTTGCCGGCCGTGAATCCGGTAGTGTACAATCTGATGAATAACAACAACAACAGTAACAGCGGAAGTGGGGGAGCTTTTAATAACAATAACAACAACAACAGCAGCGGAAGTAGCAGTATTAACAATAATAATAATAACCATAGCTTTAAGGATACCAATTCGGATGCTAGTCGTACGTCGGAGAATCTGACGCAAATTTTTAACAACAGTGGCAATAATAACAATATCGGAAGTGGTGGTGGAGGATCCAAAACGAAGGTCCCGATCGAGATGATTACCAAATCCATGCAGACGTCATTTATCGGGACGAAGGAAAAGGTACGTAGTTGGTAGTTTGGTTTTCAAAGCTTAAATCTTTGAAAGGTCTTTTTTCGCTTAGTTGGAAGAAACTACATGAGAATCATTTTTTTTTCTAACTCTAATAAAATTCTTACCCAATTCTAACACAGGTTCGCGTGATACCGCCCTCGTTCCTGGAGCGGCTGAACAAGCTAGGTGACAAGCAGAAAGCACCGGTCTTCGTGGTCTACCCCAACTATGTGCTGCCGGATTTGGGTTTCCTCAATACTCAGCACGATGACGATGTGCACATCTCTCCGATGGCCTTCAAAGATAGTACCGGTGGCCAACGGAGCTCCAACCTGAGGAAACCGCGTCCCGTTTCGATGAACGACATCGAGAACCTCCGAGCCAAGGCCGGCTATAAGCACGTGCTAGATTGGAAGTCGCTGGTGACGCTGCTGCCAGTCGAGTATCGGAAGTTGCTGCGAAACATTCCAGAAGCTGTGGCACACAGTACGGCGGAAGACGGCGCCCCGCAGAAACCTCTATTCTGTATGACTCCTCCGCTGAGACGAAATCGAGGCGTTACCTGTGATTGTATGAATATTTTTAACACTCAAACGTATAACAGTTCCAGTTCGGGTGGCAGTTCTAGTCAACCTCCGAGTTCGGGATATCGTGGATCGTCTACGATGCTCACAGACTCGGAGATGGACCTTCTGGGTCCAAACGCGGGAAGTGGTGGCTTCAACAACAACTTGTACGTCTACCAGTACGACAGCCCTGCGGAAGTAGCTTCTGCGGAGAGACCACCATCAGGTCGTGCACCTCCAAAAGGAATTCTCCGGAGAACCACAAGCTTACAGAAACCACCAGCAAAGGCCAAACGAAACAGTATGTTTGAAGAGAATCATAAAGTAAATCAAAACGTCGAAAAGCGGAGATCTCTCCAGGAGCCATGTTACAACTTTGCGACTGAAGAAAACTTCATCTTGGAGGATTCCATCAATGAACTACCGGAGCTCGGTATTAGAAAAGTCAACAACTCCCCGACCATGTCGCAGCACCACCCCGCGCGTCTTCCCAATACTCCAAAGCTACCCTCAGCGGACGATTACCATCGTTTGAACAAATTGAACGAACTGAACGATATTGAACTGAACAAAGCTGTAAGTAGCAAACTGAACCGGGCTCAGCAGCAGCAAAACGTCGAAGACGATCTCGAGGCCCGAATCCGAGCGGAACACTTCCTCTCTAACGTGCCCAAATCCGAACTGAAGCATTACGCAGAAATTGCCCATATCCTAGAAACCACCACGGCCGAAATGGCCAACGGTCAATCGGAGGATTCCTATGACCGATCCCGACTCCGACACGAAGTCAGCAGGGCCCTCTCTCAGCGTAAAAACGTATCCTTCAATCAACAACCTTCGGCAACGGCTGCCGCCGCCATCAACACCACACCTGTCCGGCAACAGCACCAGCAACTGCTTCGACCAACCGAGATCAAATTCTCAACGCCTCCAAACTCGCCCAACATGTCCGTTACCCATGGCAGCGGCAAACAGAAACCTCCAGCAAAACCGACAGGTCAATCTCCGTCGAGTACCGAGCGTGAAAAACAGGACAAAATCCAATCCAATCGCTTCAAGCGTTTGCAAATTCAATGGGAACTTCTCAGCAAGGAAAACCAACTGCAACAGAACCAGGTCACCACACCTACTGGGGCGATGAAGTCCCGCATCCCTCGACCGGTCAGCTACCCCACTACTCGGTATGTAACTTGCAATTTTTTTTTGAAGAATAACTTGAAGACTTTCTCGTTCCAAATAACAGAGCCAACTCGGACCCGATGGTGAGCAAAACTTTGCTCAAGTCTCCAAGTCGGATTGTGCCCCCAAAACGGTACCATACCGGGTCGGCGGCTAACGTGGCCACGATGGCTTCGTCGCCGGTTACGACACCACCGACGCCTGCTCCCCGGACGCCGAGCAAGTTGCTGCACACTACACCGAAGAAGAGTGCTAGCGCCGGATCGGTGGCATCAGGGGCAGCGGGAGGAGCGGGTGCAGGAATGCCGAGGTGAGTGAGATTATCGATAAACTAGGCAACAGTGTAATGTGTTATTGCAGGCTTGTGACTTCAATGGCTAACAACCCACTTTCGACCTCACGATTTTACGACTACACATGACCTATGACCTTACATGACAGTAACCTCACGGATTTACTACTTTTCAGGTTTTAGATCATAGCATGACGATTACACAAGCTTACGACCGCACAAACTTACAACTTCACGGATTCACATGCTGATAGCTTATAGATTGTGAACCTTCGATATCATAAGATAATGGCACCAATGGTGACCTCACAAACTTGCAATAGTTGATGATTTCACAAGCTTGCTACTCAGAGGATTAAAACATTGCGGACCAAACACGAGATATCTCTTATTTTGTTTTCCGTTAGTATGCTCCACTTGGAAGAATAACCCCCAACGAAAATTGTGAAACTATGATCTCTTAGGCTTACACGCAGAGAAAACTTGGATTTTGAAACAAAACAAAACTGACTTTGATTCAAAACACTCAGTTTTTTTAATCAAACTCCTGTTTTCTTTGAATCAATGAATTCTCGTTCTGATTCAAATGAATAATTTTTGAAAGAAAGAATTAATTTTTTGAACCGAATAATTTTGGAATTTGATTTCAAACAAATTCTTTGATTCAAAAGACATTTTTTCAATTGCATATGTCTTTTAAAACAAAGTAAATTTTCTTTCAACCAAAGAAAAATGTTTTCAACAGAAAGGAATAATTTCTTTAAGTTAAAACTTCAAACTTAAAAGATAATTTGGATTGAGCAAGTACCGAATTTCGAATTAAGTTTCGCCGGTCGTGTTAAAAATCAAAACTAGTGAATCAGAGATAGCTATATTTAGGAGGATTCAGGATGAGGAATGCATACCATGGTAAGTGCGTGTTAATCCATTAGTCAAAAAGTGAATATTTAAGATTTTATATAAACGTTTGCATTGTTACAGGACCACGGCTGATTCCGCCCAAAATCCAGCGGTCTGATTATCTTCGGGCCGATCTTCAGCGGCAATCACCAGTTGGATGACCGGAGTTGCTTCCGGAAGTTTATTGAGCGGTCCAAGAAGAATGCCCTCAGGCCAAAATTTAGGACCGGTTAATTCCATTATAGTGAACCAGTGTTTGTGTTTAGTTTGTAATAAAAATGAATTTAAGATGTAAATTGTTTCTTTTTATTGTTCAAAACTCCTAATTGGAACTTCTGTACAACAGAAAATATTTTTTCCAATTGGAATAATAGGAAAATATTTCAATGAACCAATCCTTTTAAATCTAAATCTAAATTACATTGTAGCAAACGAAAACAACTTTGCATCAAATGAAACTGTTTTTTGTTTCAAAGCATTAAGATTTTGACTCAAAGATTTTTCAAAAGAAAAATTCTTTGAAACAAAGGAAAATGTCCTTGAACCAATGGAATTTTTATTTATCCCAAAATCAAAGGAAAAAATCCTTTGTTTTTGCGGCACTTTCCTTTGAAATAAAAAATCTTTTTTCTGCGTGTACGACATCAATGGTTAACGACCTCACAGTTTTAAAAGCAAATTACATACCAGTCCAATGCACTCATGACTTATGATCTCAAAGTCTTGCAACCTTACAAGTTTTTGTCCCCTAACAGACTGAACCCTAAGGCTGAAAATTTCAAAGGCTCACGACTACAAAAGCTTACGACTACAGAGGTTTACGGACTCTCAAGCTTAAGATTACAAAGGTTAATGATCTAAGGTCAAGCTAACAGGATTAGGCGATTAAAGCCTCATAAACTTACAACTTCACAGGCTAGTGATCTAACAAGTTAAATATTGCATCCATGTTAAACAAAAAAATTTTAAATGTTTTAAGATTTTTTATAACAAAGATTTTCCTCTTTTCCTTTTTTTTCGTTTCAGACCGGCAACTCGCACACGGTGAAGAGACAAATTTTCCGATCATCATAAGCGAACGATTATTTTAACCTAGTTTTTCTTTTTTATTTTCTCCCCCCGGATACCAACAACAATCTCTGTCTGTCTGCCTGTAATGTGTCCCAATCTTTCTGTTCCCGTTTTTGTGTTGTGTTCTATCTGACTCCGTTTCTTCGTTTGTCGAATTTTCTTATCCTGCCCTATCTCCTCTCCCATTTTAAATTGACGAATTTATGTTTTCATCGGGATGGCTTGTTACATTTTTCGCTCCGGGATCCTTTTTTGTATTATTTCATGAACTCCTCGAAAATCTTCCTACAATCCACATCATCGGATCCACTTGTGTTTGCTTTCATCTGTTCGTTGCGCTTAACAACAAAATTGCTTACTTACTACCACCACTACGAAACGATAACCAGATTACCACTAGGTCAGACTGATCCCAGCCCGAAGGCGACTTCTGTTGCTGGTGGAAAGTTGAAACCGGCAACTCCATCGTCGAAAATTCCATCGGCAGCAGTTCGAACTCCAGTCAAACAACATCAACAATCGACTTCGACGCCCGCCAACCGTAAGTTTGCCACCCCAACTTCGATCAGCAAACTACGTCGATCTGCGGCCGTTTCGGTGGGAAAAGCACTGTCCACGTAACCTTCTGTACGGAAGCAACCGGCTTGGAAGCCGTAAGTAGTCAAGTTTGCGCTTTTGAGCTTTGAAGCTTGCTCGTTGCTGTGCTCTCTAGGAAACAAAAAGCCAATCTTGAAGAAAAACATCACTCAACATCCCACAACCCTTCAGAGTTCTGTATAGTAGAATTAAATAGGCGAAAGAGTTGCCGAGAAAAAGAGTAGAGCTAGTAGGTTTAAGGTGAGGTTTCCCCTTTTCTAACCAGAGAAAAAAGTATGATCCTCGAATATTACTAGTTTCCAAGCTAAAAATGTTACTGTCCCTTTAGGTAATAAGAAATTCAAAAAATGATAAACTGTACACAAAACAAGAATATTTTTGTAAAAATCACACGACTAAACTGAGAAAGTTTAAGTTTAGATGGTAGTAGAAGAGATGTAGAAAGGGGAAACCGAAGCAGAAAAAGTTGTAAAATAGTAGGCAAACCACAACAAGAAGTAGGAAATTCGTATTATACACATCTTCGAGAGGAAAATTTAATACTTATACCTGTGTAGGAATTTCCAACTCAGCAAAAGGATTTCTCACGGTCGCCTAAGAAATTCTAACAAGTAGATGTGAAAAACTTCGTTAGCTTCGCTGCGTGCGCTTGCGCATGCCTGTGTGTGTCTTGATCGCTTTCTAACATGAACAATAGGAGCGTATTTGGCGCTAAGGTTGCTCATGTTTTTTTTGTTTTTAACTATTCCAAACAATTACCTACTCTATAGCATAAGATAGCAGACGCCATCAACATCTATACTCACTAGCACTAGCACACAACCAACAACAGTGTTGATAACCATTGTTTGATTGCTAAAGCCAACACTATCATATACTTATAGATTAATATAAATATTTAAAGTGAAAGAGATAGCCATTACTAGCATATGTACATGTATAGGCAAAAACAGAAAGCAAAAAGTTGTTAATTCCAGCCGGTCTCGGTCGTGGAGTAGTAGACGGCTAACATAATAAATACATACATATAAGAGAGTAAAGCTTCCATCCTCTCCATTACACTTGCTAAAACACACATCTACTATTTGAAGAGCAAAAGTACATATAAAGAACACAAATCAAATCAAATCAAATAACACATCAGAGTCAGTGAGTATAATCTCTTATAAAAACAGGCAAAAACAAAAAATAAACTAAAACAAACAACATCCCAAGCTAAGTCATTAGGTCGTAAGAAGAAATCATTTTAGTGCATATTGCATTATACATATATTGGCGCAACACAAAGACACACATGTAATAAAATTTTCATCCTCACTCACACGTGTCGCTCTTTTCGGAGAAAATGTTATTCAACACACATCAGAGGCACCCCAAGCTCACATCATTCATTACTTCGTTTTAATTTGATTTTTTTTAGAGAGATCAATCAATTTAGACTCCTTCTACCTTTACTAGTTTATAGTACATAAGTTTTTCGTATTTTTTTTTAATGTGCGTGAGTTTGAGTTAGTCGGTTGTTGTTCTAAACTTTAAATAACACTTGTATCTAATTAAAATCGATTCCAAAATTTGAAAACAAAATAGGATGAAAAATCAGTTCTGAAGAAAATGGTTTGGAAGATTTTTTCCTTCTAAAAAGACTAATACTTTCAAATCACCAATTTAAGTATGCTCCCATTTGAGATGATCAAATTGATACCCAGTAGTACTTTTTTTGGCGTTCACCTCTAAGAGAGGAAAAATTTGTTCAAACACAGTTTCTTGGCTGAAGTTTTCTCACTTATTTTTCAAAAATTTCGAATCGTTAGTTGAAAAGTTTTTGTTGTTTTTCCTAGAACGATTTCCAATTTACGATACAGATCGAAGTCTAACGAAACGATGTTACTGTATTTTAACATTAATTTTACAAATTGAGAACTGTGGAGCGTGTTCAATCTTTCTTATTTGTGTTAGTTAGCTCATAAAAACTGTTTCCTAAACTAACTTAAAACGAATATTCCACGATACTGCTTTAGTAGGAACTCGATAACGAGGTTGATTCGAATAAATCTGTATTGACAGCAACGAAAATGTGATTCGCTTCTCAAATATAATTCGAACACGAGCTTAATCCGTACTTCATAGTTTTTAACTAAGTTTAATCTTTAAAATAAAAGCATAAATCGAACTGAGGGAATTTGTTAAGTATATTAATTGAATTGAAAGAGCCTCTTTTGTAGCATTTTGCATTGACACGAATCTGACAACAAACTCAAGCTATGATAAATTTCAATTTTGTTGTCAATAGCTTCAGATACTCACCACCAGATGTGGTTGTCAGTTGATGACTCAACAACGACCATTTGCAAAAACTCACTCGAACTCGAAACGACGCACGACAAATCCGATTAGAAAAACTCAAAATATGGTGCCATAAAACTTCTTTAAAATTCTATTTGAATGTTTTTTTTTGTTTTCAAGTTCAATTTTCCGTTTCTTTGGGTTTTCATCTTTTGTTTTCGAACGATTTTTATTGAATTTTTCCGAAGCCGAATTATGAAAAAAAAATTAAGTTAAAAGTTAAAATCAATCATCAAACATCATACGCTTAACAAAAGAGTTGGTTGGAAATGAAAAAGAATCGCTTTCATCGTTAGAATTAAGTAACGAACAGTCTTGCTTAAAAGAAAGGAATGCGCGCGTGTTTTTTTAATGTGAGTGTTATTATAGTGAGATTTCATTTCAGTAGTAGTTGCTTGAATTTTCCTTCAAATGCTATAAGGATCAGTTGTGAAACAAAAGAAAACTAGAAGAAACGATTAATTGAAGCTTAATAAAAACAAACAACCAATTTCGAACGAATTTATACAACTTCCAAACCATCGCCGATTGATGATAAAAATTTTAGTTTCCAATAAAAGTTTGAGAGAAAAACACGTTAGAATAACTGTGAGACACAACGCCATCTATTAGTGAAACCTCAACAGTTCATCAATCATTTTTTAAATTTCAGTGAATAAAATCATCTTCATTGCAACAACATGGACAAGAAAAAAAATTATACTCATCAAACTTTCGGTTTCAATAAATCTAGACTGTAAGAGATTCCGGTCCAAGTCTTCAACTAATAAAACAAATAAACAATTTCAACTAAAGCCACTAAAAACCAAAGTTAAATTGTTTCCGGCAGTAGTTTTGTTTTTGATTTTTTTTTTGAATAATAAACTAATCCGTTAAACAGATAAACAATAAGACAACAACTGTGCGTTGGTCAGATGGTGTTGTATAACTTAAAATGTGTTATTTCTTTTAGGTATCTACACTTTTGAAGAAAAAAATTGGTAAAAAATTTAAAAGGACAATATTCAACCAGTCGCACATTCTCTGCAAATCTTTTTTTGGGCGAAATAGCTTACCTATCAAAATCAACAGAAAAATTATTACTGATGAATGATGTGTGTGAATCCAGAATGATTCATTAGGATTGAGGGCTCGTATTTAAAAGCAAGAAAAAATATTAAAAACACAAAGTAATACACTCACATGTTTGAAAAAAAAAAATGAAATCTATGAGCATTGAAACACCACCGCTTTTTTCCAAATTATTTTTCTCGAATTCAATTTTTAAATTTGCGCTTCTGAAAAGTATTTATTATCATTTTTTTTTTGTTTTCATATTTCGCAAAAGTGCGTTAGGGGAGAAAAATTGAAAAAAGATATTCAAGAAAATAAAACAAAAATCATTTAAATTATATATTGTATGTATATTTAAAGGAACATATTATATATTACATATACACCTGGAAGAAATGAAAAAAAACTAATAAAATCCATTAACTAAAAACACAACAAACGCTGCGGTTTATATAGTCAAAAGAGAAAGGAAGCGTGGATACCGTGGAATTGCAAAAGAAAAGAAACAACAGACAAAACGTGTTGCGTTAACAGAACAACGGTTAATATACCCGCGGTATCAATATGAATGACTCACCGCCCCTTCGGTATGTATTGGGGCAGGATTAAAACCAACAATAAAAGAACAAAACAAAAATCTGATATTATTGTCTAGATTCGTTCGGGGTTTTCATTGTTTTCTGAGTATCCGAACGCCATTTGATTAGTGGTACTTCTTCATCTAAAGTATTACCAGTTAGTTTCGTCCAGAAATCAACTTTCTGTAACTCAACCATTCAAATCTCGTTTTGTACATCTTCCAAAGAACTGGGCCAAGAATGAAACCCTGTGGACCACCAAGGTTATACAACTCAGCAGGTTTAGTACTCAGCAGATTGGTTTGGTTAAAGTGACCCTAAGAACTGAACTGAAAATCTTGATGCAAGACCTTGATTGGAACATACGTCCTTGACATTTTCCTGTCTAAAACGCTGACCTCAAAACTACAGAGGTTTCTTGAAAAAATCTGTTTTTCGAGTTTTACTCGGTGATATAAGGACTCAGTAGCCAGTGGCCGGTTTTGAACCAACTAAGTCAGTTGTGGGCGCCAGGCACTTTGGATCGTTAGTTACGTACTGAAGTATCATCGTGAGATCATCTGTCAGAGCATATGCTCCGTAGCTTATGAGGATTAAGGTACACCGGGGCAAGTGCAAACTCGGGGCAAGTGCAAACGATCAACTTTCCTCTGTTACAAAAAAATTAAAAAATATTTCTTCTTCTAGAAGTTGTTGTTGTTGTCCAAACCAACAATCTGACATAGATAAACTAAACTTTCTTTCAATTATTCACTAAAAACACGGCACTGTTTGATTACACACGAATTCAAGTACGTACTAGACATGAAAAGTGTGTTTTTGTTTTGCTTTTTTTGGCTACAAAAAAGGGCATTCAAATCCGATTTTTCGTCGAAAGGTGAGTGTTTGGGACTGATATTCAGGTGAAAGCCGAAAATTTATGATAAATTTTCAGTAGACCCTAAAAATTGTGAAAATAATATTCACTCCTGTCAACCCACACTGCGGGGCAAGTGCAAACGACACTACCGGGGTAAGTGCAAACGCACCTTTAAGCCATGTAACATCAGACATTAAAAAAAATCATCTCAAAAATGGTTCAGCATTATATTAGAGTGGTCAGAAAGGGTATCCAAAGTGTTGTATCTGAAGCGGATATTCAAAATTCCGTAATGCCTTGGCAAATGAAGGTCTTTTGCTTCAAACAACAGTCAGCAAAACTGAAGTTCCAAAAAGTAATTAATATAGCAGAAAAACAGCAAATACATCAAAAAAGTTGATAAAACATACCGGAACATGTATTAAATTCGTTTTAGTAACGATACACTGACGCATCTTTGAATAAGTTTGGAAAAAGCATTGCGTTTGCACTTGCCCCCATAAAAGGGGCAGGTGCAAACTTAGAAATTTTTTCACAAAAGTGCCGTTACTTTTTATCAACATTTTTTAATTTTTCACTTTCTACGGGAATTTGTTGAGAACCATTTTAATGATGCAACGAACGATAATTGATAATTTTTGAAGATTTACATATTTTTCTAGGACATGTGAAAGTTGAACTATGGTGAAAACCGTTTGCACTTGCCCCGGTGTACCTTATATCTTTTTGATTTGCCTTTGCGCCTTGTTAATATCAACGTTATTCCACGCCAGTTGCCACACTCTGTTGGGTCATTTTTCCTGAGGACCTCTACATAGCCTGGAAATGACGCTGTATCCGCAGGGTGGCTTTTAGCATTTCAACAGAAACGCAATCGATTCAAGGTAGCTTTTCGGGACTCAGAAGAGTTGATTGAAGGCTCAGTCCTATATTCGAACAGATCTGCTTGGTCTTTTGCGATATTCAAACATTCGTTTGCTGAGGCGACTAGAAATGTCATATCACTATCGGATATCTTTATTGTCAGCGGCTCTTCTTCTCCTCTCCAGCTAGAGAGTTCGTTCAGTTCTACCCTTGTTCCAGTATCTTTCGCGTCCGTAGAATTTTCTGCGACACTCTAAAATTTTTAACAGAAATTATGTTGAAAGAAAAAAAAGTTGAAAGGCTTTTGACTTCAAGGATGCTCACATGTTTTGTCCATGTTGGTATAAGAAGAATAGCAGACAGATTCAGAATAAACCGATTACAAGGTCAATGTCATCAAGCATTGCAATGACTGCAGCAGATTTCAATCATTTGATTTCATATATTGTCGAATTGACTTGACTCTACCTCTACGCTGACTGTTTTCTTACGGCATCACTCAAATCATATTTCATTCCTCACAAGAAGCGCTCACGCGTTACTTTCATTCTTTCTTCAATATAGATAATCCTAGCTACTATGGATTTACTTCGAGGCTTTGGAAATAGATTCCCATTTTAGCCACACGATCTTTTTTTGTCATGTTCCGTTTTTTTTTAAATCTTAAATGTAATGTAGCTACTGTAGGTAAATGCTTTATTATCTGATTTTTTTTTGCATTTTCAAAGTAACATTTATTCCTGACGACACAAGTAAAAGCGATAGTTTTTTTTTTGCCGGCTACTGAATCAGTCCATCTAGCAAAACTGAACTGTAATTATGCACGTGCAGCAATCGTATCTTTTATGTACAGGTTATTTATGGTGGAGTGTCAACAAACTTGATGGAAAAACTGTAGAAATGTAGAATATTTGAACTGTAAAATCTAAAGTTGCATTTTATACGACAGGAAGCAAATTCAAAAATCAATTGGATATAGTTTACCACCTAATTTGCCATTATTATTTCTTACAAGGAAAACGTACTGGCGTAATCAATAAACTAAGTCAATCATAGAGAAATACGTATATCATGTACAGTGTGTTGGGGAGAATTCAAAGTTTAGTTTTATATTAAAAAAAAAGTTAAATTAAACTGACGAGTTTTCAATCGACAAAAACACAAACAAAATTTAAAACGAAATTTTTGGCACTTTTACATACACTGATGATTGTTAGACAGGAAAAACATAAAACGAAAATTACTTTTAAAGTAAAACGAAGAGAACAACTCCCATGGCTCCCAGGTGTGTTTTGTCTGTCTGTTGGAAATTGCTCTTGTCACTGGCTGCCGGATGAACAACTTTCCAAGCTGTTGCACCCGTGTTCAGATCCTTGATCCACATCAAATGTAGGGTCTTTATTCAAGAATGAAAGAATCGTCGGTGTTCAACTCTCGTTTTCTTCTTCCTCTTCCTTGGCGGTCATGAAGATTTTCTGGCAGAATTGGGTCACCCCTCGTAGGACGGCCTCGAAACCGGCCGGCTTGTTCTTCCAAGCCACTCCGATGTAGTACACCGGAATGCCAGCCAGTGTGATGGCCACTCCCATGCCCACTTCGTACGGTGCCACGTAGCACGGAACGACAATCAGGAACGCACAAATGATAACGAATACAACCGGAATCCAGAGCTGCACCCGAATGGGCCGGTTGATGTCTGGCCGGGTGTACCGGAAGTACAGCACCGCACTCACCGACAGCATGATGAAGAACGACTCGACGATGCTACTGTAGGTGATCAGCACGTACACGTCGCTGATAAACAGATAGAACAGGGACAGGATGCACTGTAGGGAATAAATCGTTAATTTAAAATTTGAATTAGAATTCGACGATCAACTGACCAAAAACACCAACGATGGCATAGGCGTGTACCGGTTGACGTTGATGTGGGACAGGATTTCGGGCATATGACCGTTGCGGGCACCGACGAAGCACATCCTGGACGAGGTCATGATGTGAACGGAGAGGCCACCGAAGGCTGAAACGGCCACCAGGATTGGCATTACCAGGGCACCCCAGCCCATCGCTTTCTGAGCGAAGGTCTGCAAAAAAGAATTTAAGATTAGTTGTCTGTCCTATTCTCTAGATTCTTAAATATGAGCTAGTAGTATGGAGGCAATTGAACTTGATAACAAGATACCTATCACATGGCACATTTATCCAACTCGATTGTCGGCAGCGATCAATCATTTTCCTCTAAATTATCTCACGCTGTCAATTGGAGACATCAGCGTGATTGCCGACACTCTTTAATTGACTAGACTAGTACCGGTCAAATTGATCGTGTTTGATTTAGTTGGTAGCCGACTCAAATGTAATAGATAGATAGGTTTGCCGAGATCAAGCGAGGTCAAGCAACCATCCACTTACCACGGCAATGGCATCCGAAGCCAGAATCTGTTGCGGGGTGAGAACTGCTACGTAGGCCATATTGGCCAGCACATAGATACCCGTAACCAGGGGCAGCGAAATGTAGATGGCTCGTGGGAGGTTTTTGTACGGATCCCTCAGCTCCTCGGTCATGAAGTTCAGATAGTTCCTACAAAAAAATTAAACCATTTTAGTAAACAGACTCTCAAATTACATTTTTTCAAACTTACCATCCAGCATAGGAAAAGATGCCGGAGTAGAAGGCAACGGCCAGCTTGCCGGGGTCGGTTTCCGTATTCTCGAAGGCGTTTTCGAAGTTTTCCGTTCCCCCGGGCAAGCTCATCCAAACTACCCCCACGATGATGACCAGCACCAGGGCTCCAATTTTGGTGAACATGAAGAAGTTCTGCATCTTGGTCGTTATCCGCACGTCGTACGCGTTGATGTAAGTTAGGCCGCAGATCATGACGGCGGCAAACAGCTGCATCCCGATGGTTGGAACGGAACAGCCGGCTGCGAACAGCGGCTGAAACACGTAGCTGGCCACCGTGAGGCCCATGATGGCATTGGTGCTTGGTCTGGAGGGTTTATGAAAAAGAAAAACGTTAGTTCGATATCAGAAGTTCTGAATTCTGAATTTGCGTTTGAGAATAAAAAGGATATCCTGAGTCCGATATGTGTGTGTGATTTCTAAATTTTACCAGAACTTACTATAGAAAGGGACATGAATCAATCATGAATGTCACATATTATTTTTAAAAGCAAACACAAACACAACTTGATGTTTTCTCGAAGAGATTCCTTTTACTCAACTCCAACCGAACAACTTTCGAGGATATGATGGCTAGCATCTTACAAATGCTAAAACAACCGATCTACTGAAAGTGTACTTTAAATATATGCCGTGACCGGGATTCAATCTCATGACCGTAGGTTTAGAAGACTTGGAGGCTGTCCTCTACGCTATGGGCAGCGGCATCTAACCACATTTGGTAGTCTGGTTTGACGAGCGACTATGGAGTCGCTTTCCAAGAATACGAGAAGAGCCCTTAATCAAGTCATGGTAGCAAGAGCAAGAAGGATTGTGCCAATTGATGGTCATTACCAAACCGAGCGATCACTGTCCTCAATGCCGCCTACAAAGTGTTGTCCCGAATCCTACTCCGCCGCCTAACGCCTCAAGCAAACAGATTCGTGGGAAGTCATCAGGCCGGCTTCATGGAGGGACGGTCTACGACGGACCAGATATTCACATTACGGCAAATCCTCCAAAAATGCCGTGAACACCAAGTCCCTACGCACCATCTATTCATCGACTTCAAAGCCGCATACGACACGATCGACCGTAACGAGCTATGGAAAATCATGGACGAGAACGGCTTTTCCGGGAAGCTGATCAGACTGATCAAGGCGACGATGGATGGAACGCAGTGCTGTGTGCGGATTTCGGGTGAATTGTCGAGTTCATTCGAATCGCGCAGGGGGCTTCGACAAGGTGATGGTCTATCCTGCATAATGTTCAACGTGGCGCTAGAAGGTGTTATTCGACGAGCGGTGGGCGAAATGCGGGGCACGATTTTCAACAGATCCAGTCAACTTATCTGCTTTGCCGATGACATTGATATAGTCGGCAGATCATCTGCGGCGGTGGAGGAGATCTACCGCAAACTGAAACGCGAAGCAGGAAGGATTGGGTTGATGATTAATACGTCCAAGACGAAGTACATGCTGGCCTGCGGATCCGAGACCGACCGAACCCGCTTGTCCAGTAATAACAAGGTCACGATCGATGGCGACGAGCTGGAGATAGTCGAAGACTTTGTCTATCTCGGCTCACTGGTGACCGCAGACAATGACACAAGCCGTGAGATCCGGAGGCGAATTATCAGCGGAAGTCGTGCCTACTATGGACTCCACAAGCAACTGCGGTCAAGAAGACTTAGCCCTCGCACGAAGTGTAACCTGTATATGACGCTCATTAGACCGGTTGTTCTCTACGGGCACGAGTCATGGATATTGCTCGAGGATGACCTGCGTACACTCGGAGTATTCGAACGACGAGTGTTAAGAACCATATTTGGCGGCGTACAGGAGAACGGAGTGTGGAGGCGAAGGATGAACCACGAGCTCGCGCGACTCTACGGCGAACCCAGTATCCAGAAGGTGGTGAAGGCTGGCCGGATACGCTGGGCGGGACATGTTGCGAGAATGTCGGACGACTGTCCTGCAAAACAGGTATTCGCTACGAATCCAATAGGAACAAGACGAGCGGGGCGCAATGAGCAAGGTGGTTAGACCAAGTGGAGCGTGATCTGGCGAACGTGGGTTGCCCGAGAAATTGGAGAACGGTTGCCATGGACCGAGTGAATTTTAGGAATTATGTTCGTCAAGTTATGTCGTGAGACGGAATACTTTGTAAATAAAAAAATGATTTTAAAGCTAATACAGGGTTTCACTGAGAGAGAAGGTTCTGTTTTTTGATAGGTCTATACCTTAAGGGCTGTCATCGGAAGCGCTGCTAGCCGTAAGAAAAAAAGACGTGATCATTTCTGAGCATCAGTGACACTGGATGTTCACTAACTTACTCACTAGGAGGCGGATTTTTTTAGTTAAATTGAGAACGAAGTAGTACGAACATTCGTAGTAAGAAACGCAAAGATACAGAAGCATACGACGGAACAAACTCAAATTCGTTTGGTTGAAGGGGACCCGATTAAGCAGTTTGCCTAGCCACTAGTGACACCAGCAGTCCAAGAGCTAATCGAAGACCTCTTCAGTCATCCAGAGCTTCGGGAATAGTACAACATCCACAAGGAGACTAAGGACAAACTATCGACAGTGACGACGCTCACCAAGAGAACAAGGCATGGCAAAGAACCCAGTGAAGAACCCTCCGAAGTCGAAAGCCATTCGTCATCGCGAAAAGATCTTTAAGAAAATGTCGAGGACACCTAGATTCGCCGGTCTGCCAAGATTCGGATGAGTTACCCTAAAAAGCAAGCATCCACCGAATGCCAGACAGTGGTGCTTAAGGAAAAAAAAGTACCTACGAAAACCAAAACCAATAGTGAGTGAGGAACAAGAAGGAGTCGATCATGGTGAAAGGGTTCCGGAAAGGGACGCCAACGTCCGGCGGCTAATGGAAATGGCCCTGTAAAAGCAGTTAAATCTGTGGTGACTAAGTAGTGCATAGAGGTTTATGATCCTTCAGAGGATATTGCACCGCTGCTTCGGAAACGGCCTGCCTTGTTGCAGTGGCCTATTTCGGTTCTGCTACAAGAAAAAAAAGGACACGTACAACGCGAGAAAATAGGCTAGGGAGGCCTCAGTGGTCAACTGGTAGCAACTGTGGCACAGCGTAGAAAGAGGAAGTTCTACTCATGGTTTGATACCGAACGTCTGGAAATGGATAGAGATAAAGCATGGTGAAACGAACTTTTACACAACACTTGATTTGTGGTCAGTGATAAGTTTGTACTATGATTGTCTTCCGAAAACTTGGAGGTCGCAGCATACTGCAAAGGGTGTAGATCGACCTCATTGTGGAAGGTTTTTCCGGAAGGGATCAAAGACCATTTTTTTGTTGGTAATCACAGGGGGTAAATTCCGATTTACGGATTGCACTCCAAAGCACGGCGAGCCATCGAATCCCCCCAGTTCGCTACTCTGGGTTCATGCGTACAATGGAAAGGCTCTTGATATATTCCGTGTATACCTCCTACTCCCTAAACTCCACCTGGGGCCGCAGACCAAGTTCCCTACTCGTACTGTTTAACACACACACAACCTTTCATCCTTACGACTCGAAGTCTAAATTCTCCTCTAACGACTTGCGAACCGAAGTCTGAATTCTCCTCTTACGACTCGAGAACCGACGCCTTCTTGCATCGACACGAGGTTGACGTACACATACCTCTTCTCTGCACGACACAAGACAACCTCTCCTCGTAATGACCACTCCTCTTGTTGATTGAAGGTCTGATCTCTCCTCTTGTGACTTGAAACCCGGCCTCCTATCGTAAAGACTCGCGGTTGACCACACAAACTTCTCCTCCTGAAGACTCCAGGCCTGACCTCTCCTCTAACGACTCGAAGATCTACCTCTTATCACCAGGATTCGAGGTTTGCCACCTTTATGCCCGTCGTGTGCCCATCGAGAGTAGCCTGTCACAGCACACCAGGGGTGTTATACTCCTCAAAACAGCGCAATGTGTTCTAAAAGCACAATGTGAGCTCAAGCTTTCTAAAACTGCGCGCACGGCGATAGAACATCTACTGCTCGCTCTCTTACTGCGCGCCGATAGTCGAATTTTCTGAGAGGTTTCTCTCAATGATGAAAAACACAATGAGCTGATCCACTCTGCTCAATGTGCTGTTCAATGTGAACTCTGGCTTTAGAAATTTGCCAAGCACTCTTCTTCGTTTTATTTTTCCTTCTCATCAAAAGAAAATAAAAACGATCATCGTTCGTCCAGTCCGGCACGAAGGCACACCGGCTGCTTGCAAGGAAGAAAATAACTCATAAACAAGCAACAGCAACAACACAAACGAAACTCGGTCGGGCTCGGCCTACCGGCTGCCGAGCAGCGATGCCACGAAAATCTGTACAATCAGTGTATTTAATTCTGTTAAATTAGGACACGTATGGACGAAGATCAGACTTATTTATGATACAGATTTTTTTTGTGGCAACGATGTTCGGCAGCCGGCAGGCCGAGCCCGCCCAAATTCCAGCTGTGTTGTTGCTGTTGCTTGTTTTTTTGGGAAAGAATTTGCTTTCGTTTGTTGAATTCAGCGTTGTGGTGGTATAGTGGTACACATTGTGCAGCTCAATGTGCTGAGGGCTACCGCTGTGCAGCTCAGTGATTTGCATCGATGTGGCACATTGATGAACAGCTAGCTCAGGCAGTGCTCGGTTTTGCTCTCTCAATGTGCTATGGAAAAAATGCACATTGAGCTCATTGTGTGAGCAAATGACACCCCTGCAGCACACGCACGGCAATTAACACAAGAAGGTACATTAAGGTGTAAACCTGAGTACTCGCGAGCCGATGCATTGCCTCCGTGGGCCCTTAAATGCAACCCTTAAAACTGCCTCCAAAATCTACCACCTAAAATAACGCGATATCAGTACCCTGGCAATGGTTTGTGGGGGAAAGTGTGGACTTCATGTGATTTTGAGTAAGTAGTTCTAATCTTACGAGTAAAACTACAGGGATTTCTAGACCTTTTCTGCGGTAAATCTTGTAGCAAAAATGTGGATTGGCGGAAATACCATACCAGTGGCTGCTGACGTTTGGTCAGCTGGAACGACTTTTTCATTCAAAAATCTTCGATTAATCATTAATAATCGTCGTACCGGAATGTGTCTAATAAGGTATAAATAGGTCTTGCCATGATCTCATTTGTATGTGGACACATGAAGAGAAGATCGAAACCTTGGTTGGCCTAGAGTGACCCCTCAAACCCCTCCGTGCTTTTGAGCAGAGTGTGACCGATCCTACGATAAACCTATTGGTCTGGACCTTCTGCATGGTGAACCTGGCGGATAGTCTACGTGCTAGGTAAGATATCTTTATCATCAAGAAGTATTCAAAACGTAGTAGTCTTTTCCACAGTGGATCTTGCAGGAAAATAGATAATCCCTTTTGAAAAAAATAATCAGTGCAGGATCATGGTCATAGGCCATAGATAGGTCGATTTTAGGGGGTATACGATGTTCTGTCATGAGTTGACAGATGGACTAATTTAGCACACTTCGTGTCAAAGATTTTTTTGGATTTATAAAGCTTTACATCAATTTTCAGAGAAAAATGAACGAAAAATCGGAATAATATAATGCATTTAAACTAGGATCTCACGATTCAAAATAGATTATCACAAAAAGCATACTTACACAAATATCACCGTTGCATCCCACAGGTACAAGAACGCTGGCAGCGGTCCATAAGCCTCGTAGATATAGGCATAATCTCCGCCCGATTTCGGAATCGCCGTACCCAACTCCGCATAACACAAGGCCCCGATCATCGATAGCAACCCGCACAGAATCCATATCACCAGCGACGTTCCCACGGCTCCAACCTCCATCAGAACGCCCTTGGGCGAAATGAAGATACCGGATCCGAAAATTATACCCAAAATAATGGCCACACCTTCCAGCAGCCCGAGTTCCTTCTTCATCTTCACACGATCGTTTCCGCCTTCGGCGGCAACCATTTTCCCATTACTGCCGGAACTGCCGGGTGCGTCCCCATGTGGTCCACCGCCACCACCTGGTCCCGGAAACGGTGGCAAACTTTCACTCCCGGGACTGACCAGGGCATCCTCGGTCGGCGAATGCAGCTCCAGAGCTGTGGTCCGTTGCTTGAGAACCATTATTTCGTTTGATTGACCGTTGAACTCACTACTAACTTAAAACTACGCGCCAAAGCGCCAGACAATCGCGCGTGACGGTTGTTGAGGCGCAACTGATCACTACTTCAGCTACGATCGGTTCCGAATCCGATCGACGCGCATCGATGCTGTTGCTGCTACGACGGTTAAAGATGATTGTGGGCCCAGCAGAGGCGGACGCCCCACGCGAGACGAACCGCGTCGTCGGTTTGTGTTCTTGTGTTCTTCCCTCTTCTGGGCTCTCTCTCTCTGTGTGTCTCGATCCGTCAATGATATGGTGGTTGGGTTCAATTATTATTAAGGGTGCGGAGTGGCCGGGAGGTCGAGCAAGTGGTTGTGAGGTTGGTTCGCAATTAAATGCAGAAGGTTTTGCAAAATTTTCTGTAAAGAGAGAGAAAGAAGAGGTTAACAAAAAATGTTGAAAAACATAAGTAACGAACAGCAGGATATGCTGGGCAGGCAGAGCTGGAAACAAGTAGAATGTGTCTGAAGAGAGATTTATTTCGCTAGGTCGGTGATTCTCAAAAAGAGTTTTCAACCTCCGTCAAATCTTAGTAGAAGATATGATAATTTTGTTTCTCGATTTTAGTTCTCTAAGCCGGATCTCTTAACACCATAACTTGAAGAGGTAAGCATGTTTTTCCTGGCTCATAAAATCTTGCCTTTTTAATAAATTTTCCTAAGCTTAACAGTTTCAGTAAAGTTTTTAGAATAAAATACATGATTATATCTTGTGAGCTCTTAAAATCGCCCAAGTGTCGAAATCTTCAAAACTATACAATTTTTCATATTGTCAAAAGTTCCAAAACTGTCTTAAACTATGAAAATATTTAAAAAAAAAATTAAAACTGTCAAGATTGTCCCAAAAAGTTAAACCTGCCAAAATCGTCAAAAATATCAAAATGGTCAAAACCATCCCGAGCTGATTTTGATGCCTAAATTGATAGCAAACAGTAACCAAAATGAGCTATCAATGCCAAAATGGTTGCATAATTGAGCGTCACAATTTTCCCGATGGCAAAACTAGGTTTCCATAAAGTATCAATAAATTAAAAGATGATAGCAAAATAATACTAAAAAAAAGTCATTGATAGCTGAACGATAGCACTAGGTGTTGATTTCTCTACGACAGCTAGGAACGCATCAATATGGTTCGCGTCCCAATTTCCATAATCGTCTACAATTGTCAACTTTGTTAAATTCTAAAATCGCTCAACTCTTCAAAACTGACAAAATTGTCGAAATGAAAAAAAAAAAAATAATCAAAATTGTCTGACAATTTTTGACTATTTGTCAAAATCGTCAAACCGGACAAAAAAATCAAATTGTCAAAATGGACAAGATTATTAAAATTGTCCAGATTGTAATCGTGAAACTGTCAAAATTAGCTTAGATACCAATATTGTTTGTGAAAATATTAAAAAATGGTTAAAAATCATTTAAAATGGTTGAACATTGTCGAATTGCTAGAAAAAAAAAATCCAAAATTGATAGAAAAATAAAAATTGTTAAAATCTTCGAAATGGTCAAAATCGTAGAATAGTTAAAAAAGGCAATACTGTAGAAACCGTCAAAACTACAAAATTGGTTGAATTGTCAAAATTGTTAAAAGCTTCAAAATAGTTATAAAAATTATAAAGCCTTCAACTTCTTCAACAATGTACAAATTAAAAAAAGTCAAAATATCCAGAATAAACAAAATTGTCAAATTCATCAAAACGACTAAATTGGCTAAACTGTCGAAATGGTAAAAAATGTTAAAAACTGTTTAAAGTGTTGAAATGGTTAAAATTGTCAAAAATTATTAAAATTGTGAAAATCTTTAAATCTGTCCAAATTATTCCATTTTTTGTGAAATAAAAAAAGGAATAGGTAGTTTGGACAGATTTGAAAATTCTCACAACGATTCTTAAAATTGTTAAACTTATACGATTCTTAAAGTTGTTTAAGACTGTTCAAATTAAAAAAAAACATGTCAAAATTAAAATTGTTGTTTAGTCGCCGACCGTGGCCTAGAAGATAGCGTTAAAGTCTTCTAAGCCAGAGGTCATGAGATCGAATTTCGTACTCTTTCTGGTGGTTTTAGCATTTGTAAGATGCCATCATGTCCTTGAAAGATGTACGCCTTCGAGTTAAGTAAATAAGATCTCTTCAAAGAAACATGATGGTTCACTGAGATCTTCTATGTGTGTGTAAATATTGGAGAAATAGTTAAAATAATTCCTCAATGCGAATATTTACAAAATTCGGAATATCTTCAAAACTGTAAAATTGTCATAATTGATGGAATGTCACTCATTGAAACTGTGAAAATTGTTAAAACTTTCAAAGTTGAAATATTAATCGCAAACTGTCAAAATCTTAAAATTTTTCAAAATTGACCAAGTTGTTAAAATTGATTAATAAGTCAAAATGGTAAATATATTTAAAATTGAGAAAATTATCAAAACTATCGAAATTTTTCGTAAAAATTTGCTGGACTGTCAAATTGTTTTAAGATTATCAAAATTTGGAAAAATCTTTTTAATTTCATCTTTGTTATTTAAATTTTAAAAATAATCAAAAATAGTCAAAATTGTAAAAAAAAACCTAAAATCATCGAAATATTCAAAACTATAAGAACTGCCTAAATCGTCAGAATTGCCAAATTGATCAACCTGTTATTTTTTTCAAAAAAAGAAAAACCGTAAAATAGTCGAAATTGCGAAAATTGTCAAAACGGTAAAAATTTCGTAAAGTTTCGAAAACTGTTGAGTTAGTAAGAACTTTCAAAATGGTCAAAATTTGCAAAATGGTTGAAATTTCCAAAATTGTGAAAATCATCAACTTGATCTTTTTGTTAAAATTGAGAAATCTCCAAAATCTTAAAAATTGATGAATTTGACAGATTGGTCGAAACATTAAAGTTGAACATTACTGTGGCCCAAAAATGCACTATGTCTGGGATTCTGGGGGCTCAACCTACAAATGATAGCTTAAGGTGTAAGAAGCAAACTTTTATATGGTAGCGACTTAGAAAAATTGTGTTTTGAGGTCGCCCTGGTTTGATTCTTGAAAAAAGTCAATTTTTTCGACCTTTTTTCCTAATAAAATTTCTAAATCTTTAAAAAGTTTCAACATGTGTCTCTTATATTTTTTTAAACTTTTTTATGTTGTTTTTGTCTTCTAATTTGTATGTATTATTCTTTTAATTCTGCAAATTATGACTTTTTGAATTTTTTTTTTTCAAGATGACAAATTTTGATAGAGTCTATTCGGTTCATGGAATGGTCTATCTAAAGATGCCAGATAGTTTTCAGCACGCGTCAGGGTCTTCTGCAAAGTGGCATTTCATATTATTGCGCATTTTTTTTGAATTCGTTTTGAGTTTGAAAACTTTAATCAAAAGTACAATCAGACTTGAGACGTGAAATCTAAGACCTGCGAACTCATACCTGTAACTTGAGACCTGACAATTGAGACATGAGACCTGAGACATGAGACTTAAGACTTAAGACATGGCACCTGAGACCTGAGGCCTGAGACATGGGACATGAGATATGAGATATTAGACCTGAGACCTGAAACTAGAGACCTGAGACCTGAGACATAGAACTATAGAACATTAGACCTGAGACCTGAGTCACAGGACATGAGACCTGAGACATGAGACATAAGACCTGAAATATGAAACATGAGACATGAGACCTGGGACATGAGACCTGAAACATGAAACATAAGACATGAGACTTGAGACGTGAGACCTGAAACTCTCTAGTCTCATGTCTTTTGTTTCAAGTCTCAGGTTTCAGTGTCTCATTTTTCAGGTCTAAAGTCTCGTGTCTTAAGTCTAAGGTCTCAGGTCTCATGTGTCAGGTCTCAGGTTTCTTGTCTCAGGTCTCAAGTCTCATGTCTCTTGTCTTATGTCTCAGGTCTCTGGTATTATGTGACAGGTCTCTAGTCTACACAGCAAATTTTTTTTTGCTGGAAACCAGCAAAATTTTGCTGGTTTTTGTCCCGCTGACTTTCCAGCAAAATTTCCAGCAATTTAAATTGCTGGAAAAAACAGCAAACGTTAATGCTGGTTTCCAGCAATTCAAATTGCTGAAAAATCAGCAATCCAGATTACTGGAAACCAGCTATTTTTTTCAACACAACCGGCTGTATTTAGTATCAAATTTATATTTTAATTCAAAATTAAATTTTGATTACTGGCTGTGCATATAATAAGCAATAAAAACCATTATTTCCTCCCGTTTTTCAATAGGGATATATTTATTTCCAGAAACACTATATTTTTTAAAAATATTCTATAACACCGGCTGGGCTGGCAGCTTTGTGCCAAAGTGTTGATCGCCACCTGTAAAAATAGTTTTGATAAGAATATTTTAGAGAATATCTATCTGTCCAAGAAAAACTCACCCTTAACTTATTATCTGGTTGCTAGAATATAGAGGAAGTTAAAATAATTATATTAATTTAACCAAAATTCGTAAAATAGAATCTCACCTTGCTTCAGCGTACGAAAGAAAAACAAACTCCAAATTGACAACTCGATTGCTGATTTTCCAGCAAACTAGATCAATTGCTGGAAAGTCCAGCAATTTGAAAACCGATTGCTGATTTTTTAGCAAAAATGACAAGCACATAACCGAATGCTGAAAAATCCAGCAATTCGAAAACCGATTGCTGGTTTCCAGCAAAAATTTGGATTGCTGAACGTTTCCAGCAATTTTTTTTGCTGGAAATCGAGGCAAAAATTTACAGTGTAAGATCATATGTCTTAGGTCTCAAGTCTCTTATCTCAGGTCTCAGGTCTATAGTCTCATGTCTCAGGTCTCATGTCTCATAGCTTTTGTCTCATGTCTTATGTCTCAGTCAGGTTTCAAGTCTCATGTCTCATATCTCGAGTCTCAGGTCTTAGGTCTCAGGTGTTGTGTCTCAGGTCCCACGTCTCGTGTCTCAGATCTCAAGTCTCATATCTCAGGTTTCATGTTTTAGGTTTCATGCCTCAGGTCTCAGGTCTCTGGACTCAGGTGTCTGGTCTCTCGTCTCACGTTCTTAGTCTCAGAGCTAAAATTTTTCCAACTTCAAAATTTTCTAAGTGTTTCCCGTTCAAAATGAATATTTTCTGTCAAAAACCGTGTTAATTCCCGGAAACCGTGTAAAAAATACAGCGTAAAAAAACCTTGGTCTACACTTTTTTTTGATGAAATATATTTTTTTACAAAAAGTCATAATATTGCAGAATTTAAAAAAAATCATACGTAAAAATTAGGAGTTTTAAACAGTTTCAACAAATTTTTAGTTTAAAATTAATATTTTAAAGAAAATTTAAAAAATATAAGATGCACATGTTTTATACTTTTTCAAGATCTGAAAATTTTAATAGGAAAAAATGCCGAAAAAATGGAATTTTTTCAATAGGTGAATCAGTGCGACCTCTAAACATATTTTTTCTAAGTCTCCGTCGTATAAAAGATTGTTTCTTAAACCCTACACAGCAAATTTTTTTTTGCTGGAAACCAGCAAAATTTTGCTGGTTTTTGTCCCGCTGACTTTCCAGCAATTTAAATTGCTGGAAAAAACAGCAATCGTTATGCTGGTTTCCAGCAATTCAAATTGCTGGAAAATCAGCAATCCAGATTGCTGGAAACCAGCTATTTCTTTCAAAACAACCGGCTGTATTTAGTACCAAATTTATATTTCAATTGTAAATTAAATATTGAATGCTGGCTTTGCATATAATGAACAATGGAAAAGAATTAATTTCTTCCATTTTTAAATTATGTTTTGTTTATTTTCAAGAACTTTTTTTTTTAATTTTCCAACACCGGCTCTGGAGTGGCAGCTTTGTGCTAGAGTGTTGATCATTCGCTACCTGAGAAACGAGTTCTGATTAGATCTTTTATGAAATCTGTCCAATAAAAACTCACGCTTGACTTGTGTCTGGTTGCTAAAATATAGAGGAAATTAAAAATAATTATATTAATCCAACCAAAATTCGTAAAATAAAGTCTCACCTTGCTTCAGCGTACGAAAACAAACAGACTCCAATGTGACAACTCGATTGCTGATTTTCCAGCAAACTAGATCAATTGCTGGAAAGTCCAGCAAATTGAAAACCGATTACTGATTTTTCAGCAAAAATGACAAGAACACAACCGATTGCTGAAAAATTCAGCAATTAGAAAACCGATTGCTGGTTTCCAGCAAAAATTTGGATTGCTGAACGTTTCCAGCAATTTTTTTTTGCTGGAAAAATTTACAGTGTAAGATATCGTTTGAACGTTGAGCCCCTAGAATCCCAGACATAGTGCAATTTAGGGCTAGCCTGCTGTTCAAACTATCAAAATTTTTAAAAATGCCAAAATTATAAAATGTTCAACACTATTAAAAATTTAAAATCTAAATATTAAACTAGCTAAATTATCAAAATTTACAAAACCGTCTTATTGTAAAAAATTTTCAACAACTTGCAGATCTTAAAAACTGTCAAAATTATTTAAATTATCATGGTCAAAAAATTGTCAAATGTTTCATGATCGACCAAAATATTAGAACATGAAAAATTGTTGTTTAAAATTTAAAATCTGAATCAAAAATCTTATACCGCATGCTGAAAAGTTGAGTTCCAAAATATTCTGTTTCTGAAACATTTCGAAATGTTTAACCATCTGCGCATTACGCTCTCCAGTTTTGAAAACGAGAAGTCTTAAAAAAAATTAGCCTGCATTGTCTCAGTTTGTTCACACACCTTAAAAGATGAATTTTTTTTTCATATTTTCCAGATCTTTAGAACTGTCAAAATTGTTCGTATTATCATGTTCAAAAATTGTAATAATTGTAATTTGTTATATCGTCAAAAACAAAAGTGTAACTCGTAAAAATGGTCAATGTTGTCCAAATGGTAAAACAACGTCGAAACAAAAATTCATAATCTGAATCGAAAATATTATGCTGTAAAGTGAAATTTTAATTTAAAGGTGACATCTAAAAATTAATCTGCAATCTTAAATCTGAATTCGAGTCAAAGGGAGGTTTGAATTTGAGTTCTAAAATATTTTGTTCCCGAGACATTTCAAAATGTTTAACGGTTTAACCATTTGTGTGTTGCGATCTCCAGTTTTGAAAAAGAGGATTCTCGAAAAAAAAAATTAACCTGCATTGTCTCAGTTTGTTCACACACTGTAGGTACACCGCGAAAAAAAGGAACAGCTGAGTTTGTTTTGGTTGCTTTTTGTGTGTCACTTTTGTTCGTTTTTTTGTTTTAAGTTTTTTTCTTCGCCTCAAACGCGCCTCTCGTTAATGGAAAGAGGCATTTTTGTGTGTTTTCTTTGTCACATAATGACCATTTCATGTGTTTTAAGCTCAAGCCTTTGTCTTCTTTTTTTTATAATTTAAATTTAGCGCCACCAGTTTACCACCATTTTTTTCCTTTCGCACCTGAGCCGTTGAAGAAATGCATATATGAACCTATGCAGAGAAATACCCGAATTCTCTCATGTTCACAATTTAGCATTTCAATAACCCGAAACGCGTGTCATTTTAGTTGCCACTCTAGGGTAGTGGTACCGAAAACTGATAACAGATGAAAGTTAAATTGTGGAACAATTGTCAGTAAATATCTTTCTGTACGTCAACCTTAAAAATGGAAACATTTGTTTTGAAAAAAATGAGGTCAATAACAAACGACAGGAGGGTATTGTACTGTGTGTCTTACTTAAATTTTTGTGTTTACCGATGATGATTGACTGAAGTATTTTTTCATCAATCTCAGGTCGGTGTAAATTTAACAGATATTTAATGTCAATCGAAACCGAACAGTAAACCGCAATCGATATTTGATGAACACATTGTGATGATACCGATAAGTGACAAATTTGAGTGTCGGCGCTAAATCTGTTAGCGGTAGTATCAAACAAAACTTTACCGAAATGACTTTCGAAATTTGTCAGATGTTGATAAATGATTCATGGCTAACAAATCTGGTGAGCTTCCTTCAAATTAATAAAAAAAATCTATCCTTTATAAGCTGATCAAACATTACCGGCTGAATTTACCATGACATCGGGATCGGATAATTTGGCGGTAAATTGGCAAACAAATCAACCGACCATAAGACTCGTTGTGGCTAGCAGGCAGGCAGGTGACAGGTTGTGTCATTGTTGATTTTTGCAATTATCGCCTTCTCACCCCTTGGCAAGGATTGTAATTATCGTCGATCAGGGTTTTGATCGGAGATGCAAATTTCGCATTAGGTGATAAAAAGTGTATTTCAATATAAAGCCAAAAAAAATCTTACAAAGTCCGCTTGGCAAACTCCACCTACTGGATGAAGATGACAGTCAATAATTACTTGAAGGTGACACTTTTTTATTTATACCTTCCGCTACGCGTGCGCGATCATAGAGCGTTCGAGGTAAGTCAAACTTAATATTGGAATATCTAAAACACTTGAGTAAAAATATTTCTTCTACAAATTTAAAAGCCTTATCGAACTTTTAAAATTGAGTATTTTTCGCAATTTACTTGTTTAGTCAGTTCCTTGCACATATGTTAAGATAAAATATCTAATTTTCGTAAGTTTCTGCTTGTTTTCAGTGAAAAATTTTTCAACAAATTTATTTTTCTATTCAATTATGATTGGTCTTATGAAACAGACTATTCCCTCGATTCTCGACCTTTTCTATTGATCAAAAATAATATAACAACATGTGTATAAGACCTTCTCGATGATCTTTTTTTCGACATTCAATTTTTGTTTGCAATACCAAACGTTTCCGTTTTCGAAAGGCTCATTTTTACTCCATTGTTTGGCAAGAAATTTAAATATTTGTCTCAAGGCGTTTTTGAACCACACGCTCTTTTTTTCGATCTCAAAATTATATTTTGAATCAATTCAAACATTAAAACCCTGTTGATGACATTTTCGAACAATAAAAATCACGATATTTCTTAGAACATAATTTGTAAAATAAACTGAAATTCTTCTTGATAGATGTGATTTTTAGCTGATATTTTTAAATTGAATCTGCGATCTTAAGCGATCCGAGTTTCTCAAAAAATGATCATTTTGATATTTTTGAAAAACACATCTACGAGCTAAATCAGAACCTGAATTTTGAATATTAATTTTTAACCTGAATTCAAAATTAAAATTTTTAATCTGTTTAAAAATTTCATTACGATTTCTAAATCTAAATTCCTGATAAGAATTATAAGTATTAGTCAAGATGTCTTCCACAGTCCTCAATCAGAATCTATAATTTAAATTTTGAAACTTTGGATTTCAATCTGAACTCATTATATCAATTTTTTTAAACGTCTTGTCAATCTGACTGTAACTATAAATTTCTAATTCTGAATCGATATATTGAAGTTTTGTCAACTTTTAATTCTGAAAAAGAATTAAATTTAAGAACTTCGAATCTGAATATCAAACAACTGTTGATGCTTCCTAATTTTTTCCTCATATTCGAAAAATAATTGTCTAAAAATATTAAAAACCCATATGCGTTTGGTAAAACATGAAACGAATTTAGCATAAAATGCACAATCAAATGAACCAGGACTACGAAGAACCTTTTTAATTCTTGTGATGATTCTAACTTAAAATTCGAATCCTGAACTTGATACAATATCCGAAATATGAAAACAATAATACAATGCTGGTTTTGACAGGATGGAACCAGAACCACCGCAATGAGTTTAATCTAATTTAAAATGAGTTTGAAAAACTGTAGCAGTATTCTGAAACTGGCAATAGTTTTTGAGATTTTGGCCTCAGTTCTGACTTTTGAGTCATCATTTTCACTCTTGAATGACCTTCAGATATCAGGTATCAGAATGGGGGTAGGCTTATCTTTAAAATATCATTGAGAATTTAAAATTTTGCATACAGAGAAGAATAGCTCGCTTGCTTTTCCTGGACTATCAAGGAGGGGAGGGAGGGTGTGTTTAATCCCCACCCCACCCCGTTCCTACGGCCATGACTTATAGTCAATATCGCTTAAGCAGTATTCAAAAAGGGTCTTGAGATGTGAGAAGGGAGGAATAAAAAATGAGAATTCTGTAACCTCACTTCTTACATCTCACTTGTCGCGTGACAAATTTCACTTCTCATGCATTACCTCTCACGTCTTACTTCTCATGTTTCACTTCTCACGTCTCATGTCTCTTGTATCTCAAGGTCTCAAGTATCTCAAAGGTCTAAGGTCCCTTTTTTCATTTATCATGTCTTATGTCGCAAGACTCATGTCGTAAGTCTTAGAGCTTATTTCTCATGTCTCTAAACTCTGAGGTCTCAATCGTTAGATCGAAAGTCCCATTATTCATGTCTCATGTCTCCTGGTCTCAGGTTTCAAATCTCAGATTTCATGTCTCAGGTCAACAGTTTCATTTTTCTTGACTCAGGTTTCAGTTTTCAAGTCTCAACCCAGCAAACATGAAATCGTAATAGAAATGATAACTTGAGTTGTTAACAATGGTGTTACGAATCGCAATTCCAACTGCATAGTGAAAAGATCGTATAAAATGTCGTCTCAAGTCAGTTTAAATCGGATATGATAGGAAGTCCGCCATGTTTGTAAATTTTGGAATTACTTTGCTGCCGCGCGGGCTTCAAGAGATAAAATAATCGTCATGTTCTCTCTGCAACCAGCAGTGCATCCACATGGCTGAAAATCATATGGGAATTGAGTAATATTGACCAATGAAAGAACTGGAAAATATTGTCGCTGGCACCGATTTGAAGGCTATGAGAGCAGAATCTTGTGTACTCTTGCATTCTTCCGATAGGTTCGAATAAGGTGTCGGATAACGCCCAATTGGTGTAGTTTCCGTCGCTTTAGAAAGAAATAAAATTTATGTATGTATAATTACCTCCACTTTAGAAAAGAAATGATGTTTTTTAAACTTTCATATGATCATTCTATAATGTGTATGAGACGTATTATAAAACAGCATAAAAATATAGCTAAAAAAATGTTTGTTGGGTTGTCTCATGTCTCATTTTTCAAGTTTCGAAGCTAAGCTTCTCTCAATTTCAAAAAAAATTTCTAAGTGCTTTCGATTGAGAATATAACATATTTTCTTCAGATACCGTGTTTATTCCTCAAACCGTGTAATAATGTTTTCCAAACAAAAACCAATTTTTGATTGCGGGGATTGATTTTAATCGAAATTGCGCGAAAGAAAATTCAGAACCTTTTTATAAAATCGAATAAAATAAACTCGAAAAAAAAAACTTTTTTTTTCAAAAGTTCTCTACTCAAGCTAAATATTGTTTATTATGGACTTAACCGCCCCCCAAATAGCCATCACTAAAGAGACTAACCGGTGTTAAATAAAAAATGAGAATTTTTTCAATCACATATAAAAAATTGTTATTTTTTTTCATCGATTTCAATATTTTTTATTAATAACATAATGTATTTTCTTCAAAAAAAAATGTCAGTGAATGTTTGAGTAAGGGCCGTGGTCTGATGTTTGACGCAACTTTGTCGCGATGCTCTCACAAGAACGTTGTACGGCACTTACGTCCATTTTCCGGATACAATTCCGGATTCTTGTAGTCAGTTGCTTCGTGTCCTTGGCCCTCCAATTGTTCTTATACATTAGGGCACTGAGTGAGCCAAAGAAATCCTCTATTGGGCGGCATTTTTTCTCCTCAAGGTACGCCAGCCAGCCAGAACGAATGACGTCCCGCGGTATTTTTTGGTCATCCACCGACACTGTGATTTAACCGTCTCAATCTGCTCCTCCGTGTACTCCGGCGACCTCGTCTTCTTCCTGCAGACGATTCCTTTCATCTTGAGGGTACGATGGATCAATACGTGGGAGCAGCCATATTTCCGACCGGCGTCACGCAGGCTGGTTGCGTCCTTGTTGTCAAATAGCTTCTTTAACGATGTCTTCCTCTGCTTCGTCATTATCGTCACCGGACGACCACTTCCGACCTTCCGCTCTACGTTCAGGGAACCCAGGATACGATATACCATACTGACAGGTACATTTTCTTCCTTAAAATGTGCCACCGTGAACTTTTTTCCTTGCTAGAAATGCGTTTCGTAGAACCGTACAATCCGTTCGCGGAGCACGTGCTGTTTTGACGCCATCTTTGCTTTGACTAAATTCAAACTAGCAAAACCAAAAACGCCTATTGTTTCTAGGGAGCCCAAAAAGCAATTTTCTTGGAGAAAGAAAATTTTACGCTCTTTATTTGAGTTACTGAAAGGTATTGAAAACATTTTCATTTTTTATTTAACACCCGTTACATACAAAGAGGCGCACTCTGATCCCTTTTGAAATAATAAGCTTGCAACCCCACTGTACAGGGTGACAAAAAAGTTCGGTCACACACGCAAATCTCAATATTTCAAAGAATAAGAAGAAAATCAGAATCTGGTTTTCATAGCTTTATTCAGTAACTCATAAAGATACTTCACAGACGGTATCTTGGAATTACACCACCTTTCTCTGATCTAACTAGCTTCAGACGTCTCGGAAAGTCGTCGCAGGCGGCGCGCACGTGCTCCATCGGCATCTCGTCCCAGATTTCGCTGATAGCTCGCTCGAATTGCTCCAAATTTGTTAATTTATAGTCGTTCAGCTTCGACATCATATATCCCCACACGAAATAATCCAGTGGATTCAGATCCGGAGACGACGGAGGCCATTCATTCTTTGGAATGAAATCTGTCAAATTTTCCTCACACCACGCCTGAACAACCTTTGCGGTGTGGGATGGGGCACCATCTTGCTGGAAGCAGTAGTAATCGTCTGCAAACAATAGTTCAGCTTGAGGCAGAACATTTTTCTTCAAAACCGTGTCCAAGTAGTACGCTGCGTTGATTTTGACCCCTTTATCGATAAAAATAAGAGGCAGTTTACCTCTCTTGCAAATGGCTCCCCAAACCATCACTGACGTCTTATTTTGGAACCGGAAAACGTTCAGCTTGTCCGCAGGAGCTTGCTGGAGGCTTACACTCCAAACTCGATCATTTTGACGATTGACTGTTTGCTCCAAAACGAACAGCTTCTCGTCCGAAAAAATTATCTCGTCATCTGCGCGCCAACCGAGCAATTCCCGCGACCGTTGGTACCTCTTGTCCATTGTAGCTTTGGTAACCCCATGAACCACCTGTTTTTTGTACGGTGTACGTTTTAAATCCTTGCGCAGAAGCAGGCGGATTGATTCTCGGTTCATTTTGAGGTTCCTGGCCAGCTTCCGTGCAGATTGGGCGGGATTCCGTCTAATCCGGTCTCGAATAATCTTTACCAGCCTTGGAGTTCTCACAGACCTTGGTCGTCCAGATCGTGCCTTGTCCTCGGTGCCTCCGGTCTCTAGGTACCGATTTATGGTCCGGTACACGAATTTCCGGTTGATTCCGAGCGGTTTTAGATGTTTGAATATGTGTCCGGGTTTGAACCCTTTCACATATTCAGCGATAACAGCTGCTCTAAACTCTGCCATAGCTCACAACTCAATGTAAACAAACTGCACAGAAACGAAACTCTGCCACTTTGGGCAGCGAAGTTAGCCCTTTCATTTGACATATAGATGGCACCAGAGAGATGCAACGTGTAGGCTACAGGCGACCCCAAAAAAGTGTGACAGGACTTTTTTGTCACCCTGTAGGGCTGCCTTTAAGATTGCTTGGTTTTGCTCGATTGGAATGACACTGGCATTTACTATAGGCTCGTTTGCCATTACATATGTAGTAAAAATAGCTACCGTGCTTGCCCAGAAAAAAACAAAAACACAACCCTGAATCTAAACCTGAAAGCATGAAATCTATATCTGACTCAAGAATTGAAATTCAAATTTTCAATACCGAACAATATGAACATGAATTTGAGAATCTTGGTTAAAAATTCAAAGTACTCAACATTCACGCATTTACACATGTTTACAGTTGAACGAGGAAGACTCACAACTTTGTTGCAATCCAAGAGCGTTTGTTTGTTTTGTGCAGAGGCTACTCATGACAGTATTTTGAAATAGAACTATCTATTCCCATGTGATTTGTCAAGTTCCGGTGATAAGAGCACAAAGTCCCGTTTGAAAATGCCGTAAATCTATATCGTGCTTTGCAGGCTTTAGTCCCTGCTAATGGGAATAGTAAAGTAAGTTTACGTCACGTGGAAAACAAATATCCTTCGTTGTCGTGTCACGTGGGTTGTTACGGTTAATTGCAAATTGCTCATTGCTTTTCCCCTTTTATAGTTTACCATTTTGCTCGACTCCGCTTGTGTACGTCATCAAGCACTGCGTAGGATTTTTTCCGTGACGCATCAAATGTTGATTCATCGCATTGGATGCATTTTCCTGCTTTGAAACGGAGAAGTTTCAAAGGAAGAAAATTGCTCACGGATGATTTATAAAACTAATCTTTTCATTTGAAAGCCTCGCAAAGGAGTTTAAGTTAAAAAAATCTAAGGATTGCAACATTGTCGCTGATGCTGCGATATGAGAAATAAACAGAATAAAAAGAAAAAAATAAACACAGATGCATCGAAATTTGATCAAACTGGAAGCAGAAGGCAAATATAAAATCGGAATGAGAAAAAAAACGCCGGTTTCCAATAATTTATGATCAACACCAAACCAATGCCACACGACGACGACGTATGGCGGCAATGATACGAATGCGATGCGGCAAATCGATTGGGCGATATTATAATACATATTTATTATCATAATCGAAACCATGTCTCCGGTCCGGTGGAACCTTTTGTGGTTTGCAATTAAACTTCGATGATTCTCCTCGATCTGGGTAAAAGCACTTTATTTCGATTCCGGTCTACCTTTAAGTTGGTCATGGTCATCAAAAGGGTGTCAACCGACTTTTTTTTTCATCTGATTTGAATTAAGAATAAATATCCATTATCAATAGAAAAATTTTAGACTAAACTCAGGTATTCTGCTAAATCTTCAAAACTTTGAAACTTTCAAAATATTACTCCTGACGACTTTTTGAAAAAGTACGATAGGATTCACAATAAAATGTTGTATTTTAGATCGACCGACTGCCCTTGTTGTTGCTGAGGGTTTGTAAACTACCTACCTAAAGATTGGGCTGTAGCTCTTCGATCAGTTGCAGCAAAAATTTTCATATCGCAGCGTTGCTCAGATTTTTTTTAATATTATTTTTCTTCCAATCGACATCCGAAGATTGGATACTCTTAGTCTGTATATTAAACCTAACAAAATCTATATTTATAGGGTGTTTATGAATATATTTGCTTCTAGTATCACAGTGTATGAATGGCGGCGAATGGTAGATAATGTGCAACTCGAGACCCCATACACCCAACCTTCGGGTAGTGGTCATATCACCTCTTGTCTTACAACTCCGATTCTCAACCTCCCCGTGCTACTGGCTGGGGAACGAGCAACCTTAGCGGAGATCGGGTACTCAACCCCGGTGGATGCTTTGTTCGCATGCAAACTGAGATAAGGGGTTCCGTATCCGTCTGTCCTCCATGTCAAGGGCGGCGTGCGGCGTTCAACAACGTCCTGGAATTTCGGTTGAATATCGGCAAAGCCCACGCGACGAAAAGGGATCAGCGATTGGAAACTTGGAACATGGACATGGAACTGCCGATCTCTAAATTTCATGGGCAGTACCCGCGTGCTATCGTAGCACTGCAGGAGGTACGGTACGGTAACACACACGAGCTAGGGATAGCTTCCATAGTGATAGGGAAGATGCTGAACCGCGTGATCGGGTGGTGGCCGATCGATCCACGAATGTGCCGACATCATCAACGTGCACAGCTCTCACCTCGGAAGTACCGGTGACGACAAAGACGAATTATACGTGCAGCTGGGACGTGAATACGAGCGCTGCCCAAACCATAATATCATGATCAACGAATACGGCCTATCTATCTTCGTACAGGGCCATTTCTCTGCTGGACACCCTTGGTAAGCTACTGGAGAGAATAATATACAACAACAGGCTTACTGTCTACACAGGAGTCAAAAATGGACTATCGGACAGACAGTTTGGTTTTCGGAAAGGGAGAACCGAAACTGGGTTACGATCTACTGCTCTAACAGCGGGTGTTACACAGGACTGGGACCTGTGCTTTAGAATACCATGTATAATGAGGTATTAACGCTGAAACTACCAGCAGGCGCACAGATAGTCGGATTTGCTGACGATATCATGCTCATGATCACCGGCGAAAAAATCGAGGAGGTAGAAAAGCTTGCAACTACTGACCATACTGACTGGACACTCGTTTGTTGGATAATTTTTCCAACAGTACGCAATATCGATTCCAGAGTGCGCATCGATCGATTTGAAGAAATGCTATCCCAGTTAGAAAGTGCCATTCAACTTAAAAAAAATAGGCAATTCCTACATAAAATCGGGCTAAACAGGTCCATTTTTCCTATAGGGCATTTGTATCGGAAAATGGTAGGTTCGCCACCTGCCGTCGGTATTGCGAACCTGCAAAAATTTGACAAAAAAAATAGCCAGAAAATGGTCGAATTTTTGCTCTAAGTGTCATGTCAGTGTGATCAGTGTTGCAACAGTGTCCGTAAAAAGGGTTGGCATCTGGATGGAGGGAGTTAAGCTTCAGATAGCTCACCATAAAACTGAAGTTCTGTTTGTGAGCAACAACAGAGTTGTGCCGCACATGGAGATTACTGTTGAAGGACACACGACATCTTCGAAACAGCAGCTGAGCTGAAATACCTCGGAGGTATGGTTGACAATCGCTTAAGTTTTGGTGCGCATGTTAAATACTGTTGTGAAAGTGCATCGAAAGTCATGGCGAGCGTAACGCTGTCGAAACTACAATACGGAGGAGTAGCCTGGAGCTCCGCCATAGAGGTAGAGCGCAAAAGATCCAAATTACGGAGCTCACATTGGCTGATAGCTATTCGAGTTTCCTGTGCATACAGGACCATATCAGCAGATGCAGCTTTTGTCATCGCGGACATGATTCCTCCGCGACTTTCAGACTAGGTAAATCGTAAGTATGAAGAACTTCCACCTGACGCAGTTCCTTTCGGGTCATGGGTGCTGTAAGCAAAACCTTCGTCAGTTTAAGCTTATCAGCTCACCTGATTGCCCGGAATGCGTAAATACGGAGGAATCGCCAGAACATGTTATCTTTTTCTGCCCCAGGTTCGTTTGAAAGCGTCAACCACTTCAAAATTTAATCGCTGAAAATTTTGTAAGTGAAATGTGTCGCGACGAACAGTCATGGCCTGCTATAGTCGACGAAATCTCGCAAATCATGCGCGATCTAATACGAATCGGGAAAGACGATGAACGGAGCGAGAGAGATAGTCAACCAAACTTGAAGGAAGGTCTTAGGCCTCGTATGACACCACAATTCAAAAGCAACGCAATCTTAGGGCGCGGTATAACCCTACTTTGGACGTATGGTGGGACTTGAAGGGTCTCACGTACTCAGCTACGATCTTTCCTACAGCACAAGGAAGCAGAGAAACCATCCGGGGTGGTCGTGACGGGATTCTTGTTTGGTAGGTTCTCAATCGGAATCCTATATACGGGAGTGGATTCACTCTCCTTAGTGAACAATATACAACGCCCGCCTTGGCCAAATATCGCACGACTGAAGCAACCTGAGGTCGCAGCAAACTATGTGCAATCACTCGAAGAAGCACTGTCGGCAGAGGGCGAGCTTGACGAGCCCCCTCTCGAGGACTGTTGGGATACCATCAAAAGCGTTGCAGAGAATGTCATCGGGACTCGCCGGAACGACTTGTTCGGTCGAGGAGTGTAGCAAGGTGATGGATGAAGAGAACGCCGCGCGGCCGGCAGTAGGCCAAAGAAGCAATCGTCGAAAGTGGAAAATCACCGACAGCGGAAGATACCGTAAGTCATCAGGCCGGCTTCATGGAGGGACGGTCTACGACGGACCAGATCTTCACACAACCGCAAATCCTCCAAAACTGCCGTAAACTCCAAGTCCCTGCTCAACATCTTTTCATTGACTTCAAAGCCGCGTATCGACCGTGACGAGCTATGGAAAATTATGGACAAGATCGACAGATCATCTGCGGCGGTGGAGGAGATCTATTGCAAACTGAAACGCGAAGCAGGAAGGATTGGGTCGATGATTAATAACGGATCCAAGACCGACCGAGCCCGCTTGTCCACTGTACGATCGACGGCGACGAGCTGAAGAAAGTCGAAGACTTTGTCTCTATCGGTTATTGTCTGCGGTCTCACTGGTGCCCAGCCGTGAGAACCGGCTGCCAATGATCAGCGGAAGTCGTACCTACTATGAACTCGACAAGCAACTGCGCGTTCGAGAAGACTTAGCCCTCGCACGAAGTGTAACCTGTAACATGACGCTCATTGGACCGGTTATTCTCTACGGGCACAAGACATGGATATTGCTCGAGAAGGACCTGCGCACACTCGGAGTATTCGAGCGACGAATGTTGAGAACCATCTTTGAGCGAGGTGGTTGGAACGAGTGAATCGTTATCTGGCGAACGTGGGATATCCGAGAAATTGGAGAACGGTTGCCATGGGCCAAGGGCTTAATTAGAGTTGAGCAGTCGAGACTGAAATTCTTGGAAATACTCTCATTTCAAGGTTGTATTCATTGTTTTGCAAAAAGATAGTATTTATTGCTGCATTGACGTGCTTTTACCCATGTATCTATATATTTCCCTTATATTAAATATCTATCAAGGGTCGAAATCCCCATGAAAACATACATTCTCAAACCAGAAATTAAACTTCTAAGCATACATGTTCGAAAACTCTTGATAAACTTGTCTGAGATTGGACTGTAAAAATAAAAAAAAAAACTGTTAAAATGAAAAAATCTTCTTAGATGGAGAATTCGAAATCGTTTTAAAAAATGTGCACAGCTGTCACTTAGTTTGACTGGCAAGAATTCTTAAAAAGAAACACAGTAACGAAGGCAAACCGCTTGCTAATTATATGACATAGAAACAAAGTCTAGAGTCATGAATGGAAAAGCAGCGATGTATGACTGACTGGCCGGCTGAAGAAACGAACGATCGAATGGGCGAATTAATTACTCAGTTGATCTCAAATGTTAACAAACTTAAATTGATCTGCGGGTTCTCCAGGATCCCAGTGAGAGCGTGTCAACCAGCTTCATGAAATTTAAGTTTCTCGATCAATAAAGTTCAATAAATGGTTGATAAACAATGATCTGCTTTAGAATGTGAGAATCTAATATTGTGATCAGAAAGTCAGGATGGAATGAACATACTATTTCCAAATAGCCTAAGTTGAAAAGTTAAGCCAAAAAAAAACTCAACACGTCCTCTTATTGAAAAAATCGAGCAGATCATTTTCTTGACTGAATTAAAAGGCTGCAGCATGGCGTTGTGATCGCGCGACGACACTCACAGTCGAACTCGATCAGTTTTTTTCTGCTTTCGTTCGCGCGATTGCCATTCAGAATTCATTTGGTATTGCGGACCTTGACCATTCTGAACTGAACCGGAAAAATGCAGCCCCCCAAACCGAAACGATTGAAATGGCTCGTGCCTGAACGTTTACGCATGTTTTTTTATTTTTCTGGTAAGAAGATGCATGACCATGACAATTTTTGATTAGCCCAAGCTGGGTGCCTGATTAAGTGAGGTAGAATCTCTTTCCTGAGGAGGATTATCAGCTTCGAAAGATGATTCTGAATTGTTGGCAAGAGGAAAGCTATTTGGTTTTTGTCGAAAGCTGATTCTGGTTTCATAGTTAAAATAAGTGAAAACATCGCGTTGAATCCTTGAGGGTTACCTAAATAATTTTTGTGATATTTTTTTGATGAATTTTCGTTTTTGAATTTTAACTTCTTAGAAGGTATTCTTCCTATATATTTTTGTTATTCTGTCACTTAATAAGTTTTCAGATTTATCGAATTCTGCAAAGAAAAGAAATTGATGGAGCCTTATGAACTCCCTGGACATCTTTTGCATTGTAATATACAAAAATAAGTAGGTATCAAGTTGAGAACTGTTGTGAACAGAGTTGAGTTTAATCTATCCATCGAAGTGTATCGAACCATAGGAAGAACTTGCATGCCTTGGTTTGCTCTTGACCATGTACGACTGTACTATATGTATGTGCATCATTACCAATTCTTCCTTACCCCACGTACGATCCCACGATTTGATTACGGGGCGGAATTATACAACTATTCCGAATCGGAACGTAAAAGTAAAATCGAAAACAACAACAAAACCCGAATCAAAACAACCACCTTACGGAATCAAGAAGCGTATGTAAAGTAAAGCGAATCCGATCCGTCTGTCTGGAACATGATACTTCACCTAAATACCCACCATCGGGTCTGGTCTTGAATTGGATCGAGGTTTGATCGAGCTGAGAATGCAAAATCGAACACCTTTCAATTCGCACTTCAATTCGATGTGTTTGCTGTACTTTTGGTGGGAGTTCTTTATGGGATTCTTTGCGAACAAATAGTTTAGGATCGATCCTATGCAATTACAATCAAACTTTCAACTAAAACTTACCCTTGTAAGCTATCTTTTACAGTTTGGAATACCAATAGATTCCTGAATTTTTTAACAAATTTAGTTTACCATAAGAGTTAAGTTTGGGCTTGCAATATAGCTCAGTTGACAAGTCTGTTGACTACTGAGCCGATGTCCGCGAGTTCAAGCCCAAGAGTAAACATCGAACACAGTTGTACCGGATAAGTTTTTCAATAACGATCCGCCAACTGCAACGTTGATAAAGTCGCGAATGCCATACAGATGGTAAAACGACTATAATCGAAACAAAAAAAAAATAAGAGTTAAGAAAATCACAATTTCCAAAACGTTGGTAGATTGTTTATGGGTACATTTATAAAACCTCAATCTCAACTAGAGATGTACCGAATATTCGGTCGGCCGAATATTCGGCGCCGAATACCGCCAAAAAACCGTTAAGCCGAATATTCGGCTCACCGAATAGTTGAGCTAAGTATTCGGTCGAATATCTACTACAGACTTGTAAAATATTTCAAATGACTTTGGATAATTTATATAATATTGAAAAATAATGTTGTAAAAGCAACACAATCATTAAAAACTTATGGTTTCAGCCAAACATCTAAGGTGTTTCCGCGTACTTTTCACTGTAGATCGTACAGGAGAATACTGACAAGTATCCCTTTATTCTTTGATTTTAGTTTATTCCACATTTTCTGGATATATTCAGGCTTGCCCATAAATCCAGTGAAGATTCCAGATAAGTCAAATCTGTCCGGGATGTGCAGATGTTGTTTAAAACGTCCCGAATTTTGTTAGATTATTTGCTAAATCAAATAAAATTCTCAAATTTCTTCAAACTTTTAGACTTTGTGTTCAATAATGATTTTTCAAAAATTTTAAAATAAACACAAATTTTGCCATTTTTAATATTTATTTTTCAAAAATCGTCTTCAAATTCCTGACTATGTGAATACGTGTAATTGAAATTATAGTCAGATTATCTATCTTTTCAACAACTATTTTAAAGATATCTTGCTCAAATTTGGCCTTCATCTAGTTCAATGACAAAGAAGCAAATTCAAATAGCTTGGCATCTATTTCGACATTTTTATCCCAGATTTTGCAGGAACGCAATCGCTTTGGGGATAAACGCTCTAGAAGCGAATAGTTATCTGATGTCTTTTCAGTTATTGGTGACATTTTTAAAATCAGAAAGACCCTTACTTAAAAATATCTTATAATTCACCATCCGATATTATCATCCGTTGAAAATAATCGACTAAAAACATGAGGGACCTCCATATGGAAGAAATTGAAAGCATAGAAATAATCGCGTAAGTTTTTTTGTCATTAAAATTTCATAGAATATTCGACCGAATATTCGGCCGAATATTCGTTTGGCCGAATAGTTGAAAAGGTCAATATTCGGTATTCGGCCGTTCGCCGAATACCACTATTCGGTACATCTCTAATCTCAACCCAATTTTGAATAACTGCCTCGTCTACAGTTAATTTTAGACTTAGGCTACGGTTTGCTTCGAACCTTTAAACCATGATCAAATCCAAAAAAAAAAAACGGCTATGGGAGCAAGTTATAGTACGTGAAATTTCTGGATGTAGTTGCAAACTTTGGATAAACTCTTTTTTCTCTTCCTATCTTCTATTTAAAACGTTTTATACAACAACCGTCACAAGAATAATATTATAAGTTTACAACAAATTTAAGCTTGAACCAATTCCAAATAGAAAGTTATTTTAGAGGGTAAGTTCAAATTGTTTCATGAATGGTTGAATAAGGTTTACGCCTAAGGACTGTATCGAAAACTCTTTAGCAACATCTTTCTGTGAATAAAAATGAAATAAATTTATTATCCTAATTTTTCCTTTTCAGTTTATTGAAGATCAGTATGACTAGAAACAATATCATAGTTATCATAAGTCAAGAAATTATGTCCTAAAGAATGAACGCACTTTTGATGAATTGCCTTCCATCAGATTATGCACAGTAGCTTTAGTACATTTCCTGGAAGCTGTCTTCCAATTTTTCTCGAATTCTTCCGTGCTTTGAGAAACGAAACTGTCTCCTGCTTCCTAAAGATCCTCTTCATAATCGCCCAGTATCGTTCAATCAGTCAGAGATCTGAACATTTTGGTGGATGAATGTTTTTCTCGACAAATTGGATGTTATTGTCGAAAAGCCACTGCAGTACAGACTGGACGTAATGTGCAGATGCCAAATCTGGCCAGGGGATAGTGATGCTTTTTATAGAGGGGCAGCAATCTTTTTTCAAGCATTCATCTATGTAAACTTGAGCATTTATTGTACTTTTTGTGAAGAAAATACTTAAGCGCGAACCACAGGTACAAATAGCTTGCCATACTAGAACCTTCTGCCCCTATTTTTTATCGCAATCGTACAGTAGGCATCATCCACCTCCTCGTCCGTCGATTTCGTGTAGAATTGTGGCCCGGGAAGCGTTCCTGAATCCTGTTTGATATAGATTTCGTCGTCTATTAAGATGCCCCTATCCTGTTGTCCAGAATGCTTTCGTAAAGTGTCCGTGCCCTTGTTTTTCCTCGAGATTTCTTCGGTACCTCCCGCTTCTTGTATGTCTTCAAGGAGTTCCTGGCCTTGATTCTTAGAATCATCCCAATGCTCTTTTGAACTTTTAAGCCAGATCAGGCGTTGATACCGATCGGTTACCTTGATATGAATTACTGCATCCAACTGGGGCTGACTGGAACCAGGTTTTCTTCCGGATTTAGGCAGATCTTCACTACTTCAAATAATTCCTACTTTGAACCGTTTTGCGATGTGGTTGTAGGTTATACCCTTTTCAGTGCACTAATTTTCTTTCTAGTTTCAAGATCAATACGAACCATAGATCATACGATACGAACGAACAACATGTCTTAAGCATGTAAACAAACTTTTGCATGGATGCACACAGAAAAAAGTTACCCATTTTTGAGAAAACTAGTTTTTATCCGATCATCGCTTGTTCCACACATCGCTAAAACATAGATCACCTCGCACGATGCTTGCTGCCAAAACAGTGCAGCATTATCATCGAATTGGAATCTCACCAATGAGCGATGCATACGGCGAATCATGTTTGCCTAGGATCAAAGTGCTGCTGCGCTGAGAAACAGTTACAGTATCCCTCTCCACAGGATTTGCAGAAGTGCCTTTGTGGTCTCAGACGACATGCATAAAGGGTGTCTACGATGAAATAGCCACACACAAAATTGATTCTTAAAATTTGAGTTTTCATCCGATTGCCATCAAATTTTCAGAGATTTCTAACTTCATTTTACCATTTTACTCGTATTTTATTCACAGTCCATACGACAAATGCCCGCACCTTGGCATTAACTCCGGCTATAATATTCTGCACAATTTGTGAATCAACCGTTTTTTGCACGTAAACCCATACTTTCTTCAGTTCATCGACTGTCTTCACTACCTTAGGTCGCTTAAGAACGTGCTGCTTAATAATCGCCCGGTACTTCTTGATGGGTTGGAGCTCCAGAGTGTTGGGAGGGTTGAACATTTTCGGCACGAAATTGACGTTTTTGTCCGCATACCACTTCAGCACGTCCTTGGAGTAGTGGCATGAGGCCAAATCCAGCCAGAAGATTGTTGGGACGTTGTGGGCCTTCAGAAGAGGAAGCAGCCGCTTCTGGAGGCACTCTTTCATGTACACCTGTCCGTTCATCGTGTCCTGGGTCACGAAAGATGCACTCCGCTTTCCGCACGTGCAGCCAGGAATTTATTCGCAAATTCGGACATCTTCTAAGTGCGGACATGCTCCGGAACGCTGAACTTATCCTTGGCCGTGAAAAATAGGTTGCCGGGGATGTGTTTGAAGTCGGCTTTCACATATGTTTCGTCGTTCATGATACAGCATTCAACTTTCGTCAACATGTTGAGGTACAACTTCCTGGCACGGGTTTTGGCGGACTTGTTCTGCTTCTCGTCGCGATTAGGTGCCTTTTGTACCTTGAACGTTCGAAGCCCAGCCTTAGTTTTGGCCTTTTTGACAAAAATTTGGCTTAGGTGCAGCTTCTTAGCCACATCCCGAACGGAGGCGTTCGGGTTTCTGTTGAAGGCCCAAACTACGCAGTTGCGATTTCTGGTGTAGTACGGAATACTTTTCCCTTCACTTCTGGGCTTCCGATCGGTGGTCAATTGTTCCTCGAGCCGCTTAATCACTCGCGACACCGTGGAATTCGCGATTCCCTACATGAATGCGCAAGATTTTATCACGCACGAGCTGTTCTTTCGACTCCATTTCCGCGAGTTTTGATCACAGGACTTTAAAACTTGCAGCATGTGAACAATGCACTATGAACTAATCCAACCCAAATTTTCATTAAATTTTACCCTACGGTTAAAAAGTTAGAGCAATTTCATAGTGTGGCAATTTTTATCGTGGACACTCTTTACCTCACATTGCCAACACGATGTCTTGAGTAAAGTTGATTTATGCTTGCCTTTTTTCGGGGGTTGATCGCGCTGTTTCACCGGCTGCTTTTTCTGTTTGAGTGCACATACTGAAGTAGTAGATGAAGGTTGCTTTTGCTCGTTCAAATCGTATCGTGCTTGAGGTTCTGGAGTCGTTGACTTTCGAACATAAGCGTTTCCAACTTGCAGTTTCGTTCATCCGATTCCAGCTTGGAAAGTAGTCTGGTGCAGATATCGGAATCCTTCTACGATTGGAGGCCTCGGATACTGATCAGCGTCTTGAATTGATCCGAGGTGATCCTGCTTAACTCGAAGCCCTCGCAGCGTTTGTTGACCGCTTCGGCGCATACGCCACGAAGTCCTCCTCCGGCTGCTTGACAAGTTGGAAGCAATGGTACCTTTCGCTGAACAGAGAAATCCGGGTTCCAAAGAGCTGTTTTTGTTTCTGGACAGTTTCTTCCAAACTGAAATCCCTCGAATGTCTCGGAAGAACGAAGTATCTGTAGTGGACTATACATTCAAACTCCTAAGCAGCAGTCGAACCTTGACCGCATCGTCCAGCTTGGATCCATCTTGAAGGAAAAAGTCCTCATATTTTCGATACAAATGGTCAAACGACAGGGACTCGATGACCAATTCGGGGTTGTTGTTTGGCTGGTTGGGGCTGCTTGAGTAGTGAACCTCTCCATGACCGCCATTAACCGCGTGTTTTGTTCCGGCATCTGCCCATTCTGGTTTATGATTATTTTGAAAATGTCCTGCATTTGGTTGGAACTTCCTTCGGATGGATCCGACATCTTCTTCGGAATAGGCATAGCTTCGTAGATTCTTCAAATTTCTCGTCGCCAATCGATAACAGTTTCATTAAGTCTGAACTATTTTCGAACAAAGAATGAGTTTTATTTCTCTAACCTTAACATGACATAAATTTCCATGCTACTGCGATCAAGCTGCTAACAGTATTTTCCTTTTTCGATGTATGTATATGAATATGTTCATCTCGAAATAATTGCTTGAGAAATTAAAAAGTGTCTGATTGCGGCAAAAATTTTTAACCGACTGAGGCGTCTTCCGTTTCATTCTGTTGAGCCCTGAGTTACTTGAATCGTTTAAGTACAATCTACAGGCAAAGACCGGCCCACCAACCAGTTGAGTCTTGGTGGAATCAAAATACATAGTAGGTAGGAAGGAAAAGTAAAGTTTATGCAAGCAAATCGAGAAAGCCGGCCGCCGGATTTGATAAATTTAGACCTATGTTCATATTGACAGGAGGCGTCGTCAGAACGAAGACGAAGACGACGTCCAACTTGTCGTGTGTCGAATTAAAATCAATATCGGTGGCAAGCTTGCACAATTTTAAAACGCGTGCCTTTCACCGGGCAAACATTCGTAGGTAAAATTCTTATGGTTAGAACTTTTTTTTGTCAGATCTCAATTCTGACGCAATCCTGGATTGGAATTTCATGATAAGAATCCGTTTATGATTCAGTGACATTGATTCTAGAATCTGATATTTACTTATCTTGATTAAAATTGATAACAGAAATCCGAATGCAATGCTAAACAAAAAACATTAGAGTTCAGCAATAGTGCAACAATATGCACCACAAAGGCATTATTTTGGTTGTGCTAATTGAATTTCCCTTATTCATTGCGAAATCTACACCCAAAATAATCCGCACGTAGGGGCTACGTGAAAAACTACATAATTTTTATCCAATTGATTTTCACGTAGATGCTACGAAATCAATATGTGGACGCGTCCCTATAAGAATTTGTGCTTCATGGAACACACATACATTTTACGTGATTTTTTTGTCAGTTCAACGCGGTTTGTTTATGATGGCCACGAGGAATGTTTTTAATATCCGAATGAAAGTAAGTTTGTTTTTTTTTTCTTCCTGTTTTTGTTATTTTTCATAATGTTTAAAAAAAAGCTAAATTTTGTTGTGAATAAACTTTATTTTACTATCTTTGCACATCTTAACACTACACTTTTTAAGTATAAGAAACACTTATTTTTGGACATCCTTCAACGCAGCTTTCTTTTTGATATCCTGTAAAAATTGAAAAGTATACATTAATAAAAAAAGTATTATTTAAATAAAATATATTCTACCTTGTCTGTTGTTCCGTAAATGGTGTTCCGTTGAACCTCTTTTTCGAACAGACCCACCAAAGAACGAAAGGTCATCTTCAGATCCAACGGAAAAGCACTTGTATCCAAAGCCATTGCTATCAGAAAAATGAAATAAGAAAAACAAAAATTAGCGGATTGCAATTAAGAATTATTGTCACTTACCAAAACAACAAATCCTAAACAGTTGAATATCCGATCATGATGACAACAGGCACAACGGCTTCAAAAATTTCACAACATGGAACAAAGCTGAATATATTCTAATTTGAATTTACCACCACACGCTGGAGAAAAATGCACAAAACGGATTAGAAATCATCCACTTAGACTTTACGTGAAATTCATGAGTCAGTTATGTGGAAATAAAGTAGTTGCTACCGGGGCGTCCTTGTTACACTGGAGTTACTACAAAATTCACGTAGAATCGATATGATGCATCAAAATCTTAGTTTACGTGAAAAATACCGTAGAATTAATTTCTAAATTATTTTGGGTGTAGGTTAGGATTTTCCCCCGGCAACTGATGCGACACTTTTCTGTGTCATCTGAAAAACTTACCACCACCAGCTGTCCTAAATTCGAATCCTCGGTGCCGAAAACTTATCGATTGTTTTAGCGTTTATCAATTATTTATGCATGAAGCCCTAGTTTAAATTTCAGCACATTTTTCACTTTAAATATCACACCAGCAGCTTACGAGAACACTTTTCCTCACGACGAATGAAATTGCACGTTTCACAAGCACGAACTAACCGGGGACACTGTCAAGCGAGCGACACAGACGGCGGAATCTTCTTTCCCTACTGCGTTTTGGTTTCTATTTTCCACCACATTTCTACAAACCTAGTGGGGTAGCGAGCAAAAAAAAACCTTGCCTTCTTTGTTTTTACCCACAAATTTGTCTCCCCGAAAGCAGGGAAAAAAGAGAGAATCTCATGCACGATCACTCGTTTGCTTCAAGGATCAAACAGTTTTTCACAACAGTAAAAACAAAAACTCAAAGGCCAAACCACATGGCGATCCTGACGACGACGTCTTCAATTTTCCCCCTAAACAGACTTCTGGCTGCGACTGACCTATCAAATGGCGACGGCGACGACGATGACTCCGGCGGCAGTCGAATGAAGAATGATTTCCCTGAGGGCAGACCGGCAGACGCTTTGCTAAGGAAACAACGACCGGTTCATAAGCGAAAAATAAATTCTCGTTCTCACTCTCTTCAAAAATTTGCTCCCAACCCATACAGTCGAATGTGCGTCTTTCTGTCGATCTTCTAAATATTTATTCGGCCAGCAAAACCCCCGGTACAGAAGGAAAACAAGAACCAAAATAAGAGAATGCAGCTGACCAAAACACCCCACCAGCACCCTTGTAGGTGAATTGCATTCATCCTTTTGACAGTTGCGGCAGCTGCGCGGTTTTGCACGCGCGATCGATACGGCGTTTTTTTTTTCATGTGTCTACGTGTGTGCGCTCGTGTTAGTTTGATTAAGGTTCAACTCGCAAAGTTTCTACTATTTTAACAATCGGACCGATCAGTAAGATTTCGTTTAACTATTTTCTGTGAAGAATTCTTGCCGAAAATTAACAGCATTTCGATGAACCATTTTAGTCTGAGCAACTGAAACTTGATGATATCAACTCAACTGCTATCAGATTAACCACAACACAACGCAACGTCAGGTGTTCCTCAAGGAAGTATTCTTGAAACGCTATTATTCGATCTGTTAGTGAATGATCTTACACCGTAATCTTCATTTTACGCTGATGACCTAAAGATTTTCAGGACCAATGATCTAGGCGCACAACCGCCCTAATTGCTAGCTATATAATAGGAAGGTCAATTGTGCTAGTGATTGTTGAACATCGCTAGCTAAGTGTGACTCTCATACACTCTTCATTTTATGTGAGACTTTACTTACTCAATGATTCTGCGCCGATCCTCCGGTGCATAGGGCCGTGGTAAAAGATCTCCACTGTTGACGATCCGGAGCCAGCGTCTTCACCTGGTTCCAGTCAAGATTCTCGTCGACAGTTCGGATTTCATCGGCTAGGCTTCGCCGCCACGAGTTTCTGGGTCTGCCTCTTCTTCGATGTCCTTCTGGATTCCAATCTAGCGCTTCTCCGCAAATCTCGTTTTCATCTTTCCACAGCGTGTGCCCAATATCCATCTCCACTTACGTTTCCGAATCTCGATTTCTAGCGCCCTTTGATGACACCGGCGATGTAGTTCCTCAATCGAGATCCAGTTACCAGGCCACCAAGCGCGGATGATATTCCGCAGGCAGCGGTTTACAAATACTTGCAGTTTTCGCGTCGTTACCGCATATGTGCACCAAGTTTCGCACCCGTACAGCAATACGGATTTGACGTTTGAGTTGAAGATTCGGATTTTCGTTCGTAGAGAGATCTGGCGTGACCGCCAGATGTTTCGGAGACTCGCAAACGCAAATCGGGCTGATCCGGGTTTCGATGTCTTTCCTGGTACCACCATCAGGCGTTATCTGGCTACCAAGATACTGGAAGCACTCCACTTTCTCAACTTGTTGCCCAGCTACCATGAAACTGGAGGGATTTCCTGTGTTGATCTCCATCGACTTGGTCTTTCCGACATTGACTTTGAGACCTGCTGCCTTGGTACTTTCGGTGAGGTCGTCGAGTTGCTCTGCATATCCAGTTGTGTTCGGGCGAGCAAAACAATATCGTCTGCCAGGTCAAGGTCGTTCAGTTGCTCCATTGTTGAAGGATTCCACGGCAATCCTCGGTTTCAGTGCACAGTCGATCGATCCAGTCAGAATCTCATCCATTACGATGAGAAAAAGTAGCGGTGATAAGATACATCCTTGTCTCACTCCAGCAGTTACCGGAATTGGTTCGGACAAGACACCACCGTGCAAGACCTTGCACGAAAATGCCTCGTATTGTGCTTCGATGAGATGGACTAGTTTCTCGGGGACCCCTCGTCGCCTTAGAGCCGCCCAGATGTTTTCCTGGAATGGATGGATGGAGAGTCCTGGAATTCGTTGATTTGTTCCAGTATTATTCGTAGCGTTGTGATGTGGTCCACACATGATCGTCCGGATCGGAATCCAGCTTGTTGCCGTCGGAGTGTAGCGTCGATTTTCTCCTGAATCCTGTTCAGGATCACTTTGCATAGTACTTTGAGGGTTGTACAGACCAACGTTATGCCTCGCCAGTTACCGCACCCTGCATCCAGTCGGTCGGGAATGTTGCAGTATCCCAGATATCAGCGAAAAGACGGTGCAACATTTGTGCTGACAGGGCAGGGTCGGCTTTCAGCATTTCAACAGGGATGCAATCGATCCCAGGTGCTTTGTTGGATTTCATGTTTTTGATTGCCGCTTTTATGTAGGAGAAGGAAAAGAATAGTGAACTTTTTGAGCACAGCCGCAGCAAGAGGAGTAGAGGAAATATCAAGTTTCATTGGGATCCTTTATGTGTTTGTGCTCGGTTATACAAAAAAACTGTTCGAGAACTCCGCCTGGAATCCAAGACTGGGCACTGTACTTCTTGGTTCGCTTCAACCGCATCGAGGAAGTCCGAAAGCGGATTCTTTATGGAGCGTTCTCCAACATCTACCGTAGAATGATCATATTCTACTACCTGCTCATAAACACCCATGCTTTTTTAATTGATACTATATTCCAATAAAGGCTTGAAGTCCAACGCACAGGGAGCCATTACGTCCAGTTAGCCACTCTGAGTCCATGAGTACAATGGGATGACTCATGATATACTCCACGTATAAATAGATCCTACTGCCGGCTCTGACCTTGAGTTTCACCTCGAATTTCGGTTAATTTTGAATTCGATTAGCGGCCTTCGTTTTGACATATTTGAGATGTTTAATATTTAGGGTGAATAATATCTCCATGACCAGTGTCTTTCAAGAACAGTGCGTCAATCGATTTTCTGCGGGTTTCCAGGGAGTCCAATCCTACCACAACGCTCGATACTCCGGCATTCCTGCTTGCCATCCAAGATTTCTCAAGGCGTATCTCAGGAACTTCTTTTCAACTCTCCCTATTCTGTTGATACTCGTGACTGGTGACAAATTCTGCTAACCATTCCAAACATTGAATTAGCTTTTGTTACAACTTTTTATGTGCTTCGAAGAGTCCTGTGTCCTGTGTCGTGCAATCTTTCGTGAGGCGAATTGGCATTTATCTTCAAATCATCGACCTATACAAGCACGAATACATCAGACAACACTTGAGGAAACTCGTTCATAACAGCGAGGAAAAAAGGGGTCCCAAGTGACTCCCTTGTGGTACACCACTGTTTACCGAGGATCTCACGTCTCCAGCTTCACGTATTGCGTTCTTTCTATTAAGTATGAGCAAATCCATTGTGTGTAAGTGCCGCTTAAATATTCCATTTTTGCACAGCGCCAACAGAAGAGCGTCTATGTTGATCACATCATTCATTGTGAGAATCTTGCACGGGTACATCTGGTCATAGACAACGCTTTCGAAAAGCTTGGATATGGCTGAAAGGATTGCTACACCACGATAGTTTTCGACGGAGTGCCCTTGTGTATGGGCACTATATGTGAGATCTTCCAGAACTTTGGAAAAAGTCCTTCATGAATCGAGGAGGTAAAAATAAACATTAAGCGAGCGCATTCACAAATTTTTAAGGAGTGAGTTTGGGATTCTATTTGGGTCACATCCTTTGGATCTGTCGAGTATTGAAATTTTACGTCGCACATCTGTCGTTGAAATTGTTAGATCAGGAAAGGTTTCGGCTGGGAGAAGAGATTCCTGTCTTGTTCCTAAAGAATTTCCACTTTGGTTCAGTTTGGATATTTTTCTGAAGATCATTTAATTCATCGCTGAGCTCTGTGCAACCTATTGAACAGGTTAGCTGCCAATCGGTACGCTGATTTGTCCTGAGTCCTGATCAGATTTGCTTCTGTGGTATCTGTTATGCCTTTTCCTCATGTCTTTATTAAGCAGTCGAGTAGTTTACGCACACACCTCTTCTTTTGATGACTCGAGGCCTAATCTCTTCTCTGACGACTCGAGATCTAATCTCTTGATGACACAAGGCCTGATCTCTACTCTAAGGACTCAAGTCTCCTTCTGGCGATTCTATGCTTAATCTTCCTCGAACCCCGACGAAGATTGATTGAGCTCAGACCTGCCAACAGGATATACCGTAGGGTTGCAAAGGATGTAAGTGAAAAATTTCATGATCGAATTTTGAAAACCGACCATATACATTTTGTGGATTGGTGCATAAAACTGACCTCTGCAAAATTTCAGCTCAATCGGACTTGATTTAAGGGTGCCTCAAAGCGCTCAAAGTTTCGATAAAAGATCACCAAAGGAAATTGGAAAAATCGAAATTTCATTTTTTTTCCAAATGACTCAAAATTGTATAAAACTAAGAAATCTGGTGTTACCTATAGAAAGTTATTTTTTGTCAAAAATCGACTTGAAAATTTTAAAAAAGATCTAATGTTATCTCGAAAAACAAAAAACTAGTCAGAAATCGACTTTCTGGGACCGCCGATTTTTGCCAAACCGAGTAAGTTCCATAAAGTCGATTTTTGACTAAAATTTATTTTCGAGATTACACCGACGTGTCATGCATTTATAAGTCATTTAGCATTAAAATTGAAATTCCGGTTTTACGGATTTCCATAGGTCCCTTGGTGATTTTTTAGGGTTTTAAAAACCAAACCTTTAAGCGCTTTGAGGCACCCTTAAATCAAGTCCGATTGAGCTGAAATTTTGCAAAGGTCAGTTTTTCGGGCAAATCTACAAAATGTATATGATCGGTTTTCGAAATTCGACATGACCCTTTTGGCTACCACCAATTATAATAATAAAACCAGTATACCTCACTCTTCAAAAAAACAAGGCGACACATCAAGCACGCTACCATGTGGAGAAAATTCCAACTATCATGTATAAACATTGACGATCTAAACTACTTTTGTCGGATTTTTGATTTGGTAGTGGTGCTTTTGCCGCTTGTGGTGGTGATAGTGGCCCTTATTCTGCGCCGCGCGTGACGTGATGATTGTCACCTCACCTCGGAGTCACCGTGAGATTTGTCACCTTATTCCAGGAGTCGATCTGGGTAAAGTGACAGAGGTTCATTCTAGGTGAGCGACCGAATGAACACATCTGTCAAAATGGCAGAATTCGGGTTGGTGCTGTTTTGATTTTGCTCTTGCTTCGGATTTTTCGAATTAAGTTTTTGTATAACTGGTTGGAATTTCGGTTCGAAAATGGCCATCATCGGATTTTACGGTCACAGCAAGCTGCTCAAGGACGATAAACGGACGATTTATGCGACGTAAGTTGAAATTTCGCTCATCAAAACTGGGGTTGGATCTGGGTCATAGTGCCGAAAAAAAACAACAGCAGATGCCGACGGCTGCTGCTCCAAAAAAAAATGTTTGCTAAACATTTTCCTTTTTTCCAAACATTTATCAGGTAAGTAAAATATATAGTTTGTGTTTTGTACATGAAACTGTTCGATCAGAATGGTTTTCGTAAATTTTGACCATTCAAGATTAGATAAGTTTTATTTTTCGTTTTCAGTATAAGTGCTGCTGATAGTTCTAGGGTGAAATTCCATTTATTCTGAAGTGAAATTTAAAAAAAGATGGAAAAAGTGTACCCGGTGGAGCAAGTGTCAAGGAACCAAACCAGGAATACATCCCGGGGGAGCAAACTGTCTTTTGTGTTCAAAGACGGCAGCAACTGAATTTGCATCTTTAAAAATTAATTAAAGTTTTAGAATGTGACAAAAAGTGCAAATAAAATAAAAGATTATTATACATATTTTACCACTTTTACAATCAGAAAACTAATTCCAACAAACTAAATTTTGCATTTATATTAGGATATCAAATTTAAATGTTTGCATTCAGTATTCAAATATGAATGATGGATTTTAGGTAACAAGGTTTTTTTTTATTAAATTACATAAATAATAAATTTAATAAATTGGTTTCATTATTTCCAAAACTACAATTCTTTAGTGTAATTAACTATTCAGAGCCTAACATTCCGCTTTACATAAATTTAATGCTCAATTTCTATCCCGTCACCACCTGAAAAGGGCCCTTATTCTGCGCCGCGCGTGACGTGTTGATTGTCACCTCACCTCGGAGTCACCGTGAGATTTGTCACCTTATTCCCGGAGTCGATCCGCACGCTAACTTTTGACTACCCCTTAACGAATACTTTTGACCCGTTATTCAATAAGACTGGGAGAACTCCTTTTAAAGGATACAGCAGCAGTACCCTTTAAGGGGTACTCAGCTTGATAACGCTTGCAGCGGATGAAAATTACCCCTTATTTCAAACGCTTGTAGTGGAAATTACCCCTTATTTAAAAACCTTCCGTATGGTGGAAAATGAAGGTTCTGCTTGTAGAAAATTTGTTTTCTGGAAAATAAATTAAAACAAAATGTTTTGTTTCATTTTGTTTATTGCAATTCCTGTATATATGATGTAGATTTGGATAAACTTATTTTTTGATATTCTTCTTCCTATAGTCGATTGGAATACTTCCCCGCTTGAATTCCATAATCATTTTAAGATGAATCCTGAAACAAAACAAAACAAAACAAATGATTAGATTTTAATTTCTTTTCACAAAAACCATCAACCTTACCTGCAATGTTAGTCCGCCGCGGTGGGAGTTTTCTTTTAATGTTCGTCTGGCACGTCCGGAATTTTCCTGGGCTTCTGAAATAAAATGAATTATTAAATTCTGGGAGTATCTATACAATTAAATATTTTTTTCAAGATTTCAACTTTCCACAACCTCATGCCAACCATCATGCCGAATTCATCACTTTTAATGTAACGCTACTAAAAATACCCTTTTTGAAGGGAATCGAGCTTTTCTAAATAAGGGGTAATATTGATCCGATAAAATGACCCGTTATTTGACAGATCATGGGGGTTCTCAATAACGGGTCATTTTTACGCCTTTAAGGGGTAGCCAAAAGTTAGCGTGCGAGTAAAGTGACAGAGGTTCATTCTAGGTGAGCGACCGAATGAACACATCTGTCAAAATGGAAGAAATTGTTATGTTTTGATTAGTTTTTGCTCGCGATTCGAATTTTCCGTCCTGATTTTTGAAGTTGTTAGTGAAAATTCCGGTGCGTGAAAGACCACAAACGGGTTATATGGTGACAGCAAGGAACATAAAGAAAAAACGCGCATTTTTGTGCCCTCAAGAGGAAAAACCTGAATCCGGAACCTGCGGAAAAAAACGCACAATTGACGGCTGCTGCTGCTTTAATCAACCAGTGCACAAAAGGCTAATTAAAGTAAATAAAATGACTTTATTTAATAAAGCATTGAACCAAATGAAAGAAGCGAATTCAATTGATTTGTATATGACGGGTTATTTTGCTTTATAACCTCCCAGGAAATTCATTGTTTAAATTTTCTGACTTGTCCCTTATTGATACCGGTAAACCTCACCTGTATCCTTCACTTGAATTCCACATTCCGTCAAAATATTTAATATTTCGAGGAAAAATCCTAATGATAATAGTGAAAATAAACGGACTAATTACTAATATTTTATTTTCAAAGTGTTCGTGTTTTCACGTTTTTACATTTTGCAAAAAAAAAATCAATAAATAAAAAAACTTACATATTTAAAACTATCATTCTTTATCATTTAATTAACTATTTAAAGCCTTACATTCCCGTGTACATAAATGTTCTGTTAATTTTTTTTTTCGACACCACCTAAAAAGGTACCGACAATCCTCATCGATCGCCGAATTAGTTTAGCGAATCTAGATTTGTTCGTGATAATTGTTTTTAAAATGGTCATACTTTAATGTTGTTGAACTTTTAGAGCCAAATTATTCCCTGTTTCATAAATTTTTCATTGAATTTCTATCTCGTCGCCACCTGAAAAGGTACCGACAATTGTCACCTAAAATTGTCACCCGAATGCGACGATTCTCACCCACGGTGACTACGAGAATAGGGTAAGAACTCACAAAGTTCATCCAAAGTGACGTTCCTCACCTAAACCGACTGCTGGAATAAAGTGACTTGGGTGACTCTACTATCGTCACGTCACTCGAGGCGCAGAATAAGGGCCAAGGTACCGACAATTGTCACCTAAAATCGTCACCCGAATGCGACGATTCTCACCCACGGTGACTACGAGAATAGGGTAAGAACTCACAAAGTTCATCCGAAGTGACGTTCCTCACCTAAACCGACTGCTGGAATAGAGTGACATGGGTGACTCTACTATCGTCACGTCACTCGAGGCGCAGAATAAGGGCCAGTGGTACCATCAGTGACTTTAGTAGGAGCTTTCGTCAGTAGGTAGTGCTGAAACGCGAGTCCTTGATGAGGTTTATTTAGAAGGCTGACAATGATTTGTATTTTTACTATATATGCTGCCACTGTCATCACTGACATTTCGGCTATTTTTATCATTTTTGTCATTGTTTCATTGTTATCATTTTTGTCGTCTTACCATTTTTGTTTTTTTTTGTTATTTTTAGCAGTTATGTATTTTTTCTTGTAATTTTTACTTCATTTGTCTTTTACCTTTTTCCAATTGATTTTTGTCATTTGCATTTTTTGTAATAAGTATTTGTTTTGTAACTTTCTTTGATATTTTTTTAGATTTTTTGACATTCTTACGATTTTTGTAATACTAATCAACTATTTTTTTCCCTTTTTTGTTTATGTCTTTTGTTGTCGTTATTTTTTTTTTGTTATTTTTTCTTTTTTTCCTGCCATTTTTCTTGTTTTTGTTATTTTTTTTTTTTGGTAGGATTTAAAAATTTTGTACTACTTTTAATTTGATTATTTTGGAATTTTTCCTGGTTTTTTCAAATTTTTCATCGTAATTATTTCAATCAGTTGTCATTTTTTTTGTTATACTTCTTTTAAGTTTTGCCATTCCTATTTTTGAATTTTGTAGTTTTTATTTAAATTAACGTCATGTCATATTTTTCTACTTTTTCTTTCTATGTCATTTTCGTAAGCTTTTAAGATATTAATATATTTTATAATTTACTCTTTTTTCTTTTAGATTATTTTTTAAGTGTTGTTTTTATGTTATTTCTGTCATTCTTGTCAATTTTATTTTATTTTTCTGAACCATAATTTTTTTTCTTTTTGAAATTTCTTTAAAACTTTTATGTTATGTAAAAATTTAAAATTCATCTTCAAACAGTTAATCGTAACTGAAAGACTACGTTTAAGTTAATATATTAGGTACAAATTACAAATTCAAATTTTTAGATTGCAATTGATGCAAAAAACATTCCAAAGTTTTAGCAGCACTGGCAAATTCACCACACTTGTATTCAAGACTTGCAGCCTTGACTGATTGTGTCCTTGATTCTTGTGTGCAAGCAATCTACAAACAGGCGTTTAATGTTTGAACACAATTCGGTATCGAATTTTGAATACGGCGAATGCGCCAACTGTAAACAAATCCAGATTATCACATAAATGCGTTAAACTCTTTATTTTACATCCGAAAATATGATCTCCTTTTCATTTTTCTTATTTTTGTGAAGTTAAATTTAATTTTTTAAATAAGGCGAATAGCTTTTTTTATGAGTGTGTAATCCCACAGTTCATTCGCCCATTTCCCATCAAAATTTCGTCGCGAACAAAAGGGCCAATAGTTATTTCGAGATGGAAAAAGGGCACTGAAGTTTTTGAAATTTGTTTTCCCAGGACGAGGAGAAGCACAAATCAGCATTTATAAGATCGTTGAATGTGCTAATGTGTTAATGTGATCATTTGGACCCGCTTTCAAGCCGAAATTTGCTGGAATATTGCTTCTTTAATGAGTGATCCAAAAGGCGAACAGTCATTCTGCAATTCAAAAGGGCGCTCCAATTTGGCGAATGAACAAAATGAGAGCATCAGTCTGTGGTAAAAGGGCCCACAGTTATATTTATTAATTTTTTGAAGTAATTAGTACGGTAAAGCTATATTGATCGATCGGGTGATGAAATTAAATCAATTTGAAAGCATTTTAGCGACTTATTTAGGAAAATGATTGTACGCAGCTAAATAGGAAATTGATTTTGTATTCTGAAACTTGGAATGCGTTTTTCTCAAAACAAAGGTCTTGGCGCATTCGCCGTTTTCAAAATTCGATACCGAATTCATATTTTTAACTTTTGAACAGGTTTAAAGATAATATTCCGAATAATAGTAAGACATTTGAATTACAAATAAGGTTACTCCTTCGATTGTAGTGTATTGATTTAGAAGTTTTCAGATTCCTGAAATAACTTTTAGCGATTTTTGATCTTATTTTTTTTTAACAATCTTGGTAAATCCCATGAAAATTAAGTTTGTTACACTTAATCAGTATTGAATGAACCATTCCCATTTTTTTTCATATTCGAAGGTACGGCTGTGATAACAAATAATGCAACCATTCGATTGATATCCTAATATTCTATTTAGGATTATTCAACAGATAGTTTTACTTCGAGTAAACACTTTCGGTAGGGCAGAATCGATAGCATGAATGTAGGAAGACACTAAGAGAACTCACCTCGGTCAACCGTCATCCTCGTTCAAGCCCTCGTCTTCCTTCGCTGCCACCGGTGCAATGGTTGAATTGTAATGTTCCCCCAGCCGGTACATGTGCCGATGATAGGTCAATATCAACTTCCTACTCGGTTGCATATTCTCTCCGTGGATAACAGAACTCCCACTTGCTTGGATGATTTCGATCGGGCACTTCAGGCTGCTGGACAGGGCCTTAATCTCGATCTCCCCTCCCCAGGTTTTGGTGTTCCGCACCTGATGACAGTATTTGCGAAATTCCTCATCGTTCAGAATATCGCCAGTGTCCGGATTGGTCATGTAGAAGATGATGCTGTCCTTATTGTCCTCGATATAGTCCGCGGCCAGCTGGCGGAGGTCGGCAGTGTCGTGTTCGAAAATTCCTAAAAGTAAATAAAGTTTAATTTTTTTTTATAAAATAAATGAAATATGTTTTCTACCTTACCTATTCGTGAGAGCTGGTGTTTAATGGCGTTATAGAGGCAGTCGCCATCGGCCGGCACCGGGAAGCTAACCAACCCACGCTTGGAAAGAAGCTCGGTGAATTTTCTATCCTCCAAAATCCGGGGCGAATCTTTTTGCAACGCTTCCTCGGCCTTGATTTGTGCCTGCCGTTCCTTATCCTCCTGGGATTTTTTCTCCCTCCTTCTTTGGGCTTTCGAAATTCTAACAGTTTTGCCCCCGGATTCATCATCTCCGGAACCATCGCCACCTTCATTGTTTACATCCACAATCGGTGCTGGTGGATCGGTACTGATGCGCATCGCATTAAACCGGTTCAGCTCCTCGGCATGCCGGCTTTCCAGATCCGCTTCGAGCCGGGCGATTTCGTCCTGCTGTTCTTTCTTTTTCTTTTTGTCCACTTTGGCTTTCTTGAGGGATTGGATTTTGGCTTGCAGTTCTTTCTTCTCTTTCCGGTGGCGCGCTAGCAAGGACTCTTCGTTTTTGTCGGCAGTTTCCGGATCCTGTGGGTGGTGAGTTTCTTCGTTGTCGCTCATGGTGATTGAGACTATTAGATAGCAAAAAAGCACTTGAATTTACAATTTAAATCACTGAATACCGATGCCTATCCATACCTTATTGATTATTTGGATGAATCCAATCCAAATCCGTTCGATATACTTTCAAAAACGCTGAAAATTATAAGATCATTGGTAGAAAAAATCGGTTTTAAAAGTTGTTGTTTTGATTTTTTTGACAAATTAGCCGTGGTGAATTTCTACACGCTCAATTGGAAAAACTCGTAATGATTTAAAAACAATTAATTTTACATGGCAGTGCGAAGGTATTCGTCAACTTATCATTTTCGCCACTTTTGTAATTTTTGTTATTGTTATATTTTTTATCATTTAAGGTACATCGGGGTAAGTGCAAACTCGGAGCAAGTGCAAACATTCAACTTTTCTCTGTTACAAAAAATAATAAAAAAAATGAAATCCGTTTGCACTTGCTTCAGTATACCTTCTATCATTTGTGTCATTTTCGTTAAATTTGTCATTTTGGTTGTTTTTGAAATTTTTTACATGTTTGACATTTTTTTAAATTTTTATCATTTTTGTAATTTTTGTCATTTTTACAATGTTGTTTTTTTTGTCATTTTATCATTTTTTTGTTGTTTTAATCAGTTATGTGATTTTTGTAGATTTTTTGCTATATTTGTCTTCTTGAACATTTTTGCCTTTTTCGATTTAACTTTTGTCATTTTGCAATTATTGGAATATTTGTTTTGTCACATTTGTTCTTCGTATGATTATTTTTTGGAATTTTTGACATTATTGTAATTTTTATCATAAAAATCATTCTTGTTGTGTTTGTAATTTTTATCGTTTCTGTCATATTTACTATTCTTTTTTCATTTTTATCATTTCTTGCCATTTTATTGTTTTTGTCATTTTTATATGTTTTTTCAATTTTAGTTAAGTATTTTATTAATTGATTTTTTTTAAATTTTGTTATTTTTATAATTATTTCATGTTCTAAAAGTTTTGTATTTCTTTTAATATTTATTATTTCTGCTTTTTTATGTTAGAATCTTTTGATTCTAGTTTTTATTGGTTTTTAAAACTTTATATAGTTTAAGTATTTTTTGTAACTTTAACTTGTAATTTTGTAATTTTTGTTGTTCTATTATTGTGTAATTGTATTATTCTTTTTTCCTTTTTACCATTTCTTGTATTTTTTTTTGTTTTTGTCATTTTTATTCCTTTTTTTCAATTTTAGTAAAGTATTTAATTTTTTTTTATTTTTTTTAAATTTTTATAATTATTTCAAATTTTAATAGTTTTGTATTTCTTTAAATATTTATTATTTCTGCATTTTTATGTTAGGATCTTTTGATATTTATGAGTTTTTCATTGTTTTTTTTTTAAATTTATATGTTTAAGTAGTTTTTTTCCTTTTTTTTGTAACATTTACAGTTACTGTAATTTTGTAATTTTTGTTGTTCTATTACTGTGTAATGGTATTTGCAATTATTGTAATTTGATTGCAATTTCTCTTGTCATTCTTTTTAGTTTTGTCATTTTTCTTGATTTAGTAGTTTTTATTTAAATGTTGTTTGAATTATCGTCATTTTGGTAATCTTTGATACATTTGTAATTTTTGTGATTGTATTTTCGGTAATTTTCTTTCTTCGTTTTCGTAAGTTTTCAGATATTAATCTATTTTATATTAATTAACTCCTTTTTTCATTTTAATTATTTTTGTAATTTTTTTCATTCTTTTATCTGTTATGATTTTGAATATTGTCATTCTTATCTTTTTGTTAAGAAATTATGTTGAACGTTTTCTGAGCTGTACTTTTTAATTTTAATTTTGGAATTTCGGTATGTTCATAGACATCCAAAAGGCAAAAAAAAGATGTTTAAAAACAACAAAAGATTAGATCTGTCTCGATTATCTTATTTTCACTCAAAAGTGCTTTACTAAAAAATCTCGTTATCTTATAATCAAACAAACTTCAAAAACTCCTCTCTAAGTACTTATTAGAGGTCAAATTTGAACTAACAAAAACCGGTGTTATTTCCAAAGAAATACTATTCGATCAATTGAATCGACTCGCTGCCTTAATCATCCGATGGCACCTTTCGACTTTTGGTTTGAATGTTGAGCAGCGACTTTCCATTGGTTGCCATTCCGTTGCCATTGAGGGCCCCTGGCGAAATATCCAACTTGGAACTGGCCGAAGGTTCTGTCAGCGCTCCGGACTCGATCGAATTGCCGGACCCATCGGACGAACTCTTCCTGTGTCGAACCGGTTTCGTATTCCCGGAACATTTCATCACGAAGCGCAGCTCAGCCCGCAGCTCCTCGCGGAAGGGGACCTGTTTGGATAAAGAGGGAGAATCTATTAGATTTTTTTTAGAGTTAAAGGGAGATGCGGGGCGATGGATTCTGCAAAAGAATCTTAATTGAAGCGAGAAGCTTTACTTACCGTGTTTCTAACCCCCTTAAAACTTACGAGTCAACTGTTAGAAGGTTAGTGACACACTATCGTTTTGAAAAAAAGTTTGTTAGCCAGTTACGGGGTTTGAGGAAACAAGAAAGACAGTTACCGGTGTTCGGAGGTTAGAGTTTACCTTATGCTGACGTGCTCTACGGGCGATTTCACAAAGCAGATCGCAACATCCGATGACCACGGCAATGGTGCAGCCCACGCACAAGACGAAGAATACACCACCGACGTTCTCCATGTCCAGTTCTTCGGCACCGTCGTCGCTTGAGCTTTGCTGTAAAGGGATCGCAAGGGTTAGGTCTCAACAGGGTTAGTAAATTTCGGAGGAGTTGTGGAGGCTTTTCTATAATTAATATTATTTAAACAAGGGAGTGAACGATGTGTTACCAACTGGGGCGTTAAGACATTTTTTCCAATTTAGGTAGATCTACAGAGGAGTGACTACACTGTTATTTATAACAGAGGGGTGAAAACACGAATCCTACGTTGGAACTTCCGATTGAAAGAGTTCGAGAGTTAAGGTTTTTGTTTTATTGTGACTTTTTGGGTTTGTGGTCGGCAAAAATTGACAAGCTACAGCGATCAACGCTTCTATTCTAACAATCTTAAGAAAAACCATGAAACATATCGGGCACAACCCCGAAACAACTGAAGGTGGGGGGATAGTCAATCGAACCTTCAATTCGCGGGATCGACTATGGACATCGCAGATCATCTCGCAACAGCTAATAAACATTGCTACAACACAACCGACAATCAGCAATACGAACACGCCTCCGACGTTGGCAACTTCCAGAGCAAGGGCACCGCTTTCCTCAACAGCACCCTATCGGGAGAGTGAGGGCAGATGTTACAGAAACTTCTCCAGAATTACTGTTGATTTAACTTTAAGACTGGAACTAGATCATCTACCGTTGGTTTTGCTGAAGCCGACAACTTACCGTACAAGCTCCTCCACCTCGCTTTTCGTTCCACCATTTACGCTTTAACGAAGTGAGGACACCTTGTTCTTGGAGTCGTAGCACAGCTTCACTCAGCGCACTTCTGTACGGGGAATCTAGAAGAGAGTATCCATTTTACAAGGGTCAACTGTAAGGTACATTGGGATCTCACTCTTTCGCATAGCAATCCCGTAACCCTTATCGTCCAGCAGCCCTCCAACCTGCGTCACGGTACAGTCCCGATCGATAATGTATTCGATCGAGGTAGACTCCATCAGGAAGGCGTAGTTCTCCGTTTTAACCCGGTTCAAACCTTCCGGATTGGACGAGGTCAGGAAGTCCGGATTCGCCATCATAACCTCGTACATCTTCTGGTACGTTTTGTACTCGGCATCCTTGAAGAAATTGATGGTACTACCATCGCGCTTAGCTCCGTACTTGATCACACCGCTGGCCGCGGCCAGATCCTCGGCATTGTTGATCGGCGAATGGACCTGCTCGACGGTCAAGAAGGCAGCCAAGTTAGCCGTGTAGGAAGAAACCATGATCAGCGTGAAGAACCACCAAATTGAAGCGACGGCACGCGTTGAAGCAGCCCTACGGAGAAAACTTTAGTGTAAAAACAAGTATTGGACCAGTTTGAACTTACTTGGGAGCAATTTCGGAACCCTGCTGCAACAAAGCACCTATCGTGAACCACATGGAATTGCTGAAACTGAACTGATTCTCCAGTTCTTCCGGTTCTTCAATACACGGGTAGGGGTTATCCCATTCCTTAGGCGAAAGTCGACCCAGAATAAAGAGGGACATCGAGACCATCATGTAGGCACCACCCAGATACAACCAAACCTGCTTCGAGAACGGGGACATGAAGGAAAACAGCGATGGAGGTTCCTTCGTCGGTTTGCGGAACAGGATCGAGATACCTGTTAAATGATTTAGGTTTAGGCAGAAGCATTTTTTTCAGTACAGGAATACAGCACTTACCCAAATTCATGAACGGCATCGTGAAATCGACGGCACTCTCGCGATCGGAGGTGATGGTCAAATCGGTAATGGCCAGATCGGCACGCCATTCGAGCAGTTCCTGCACCATACCGTTCCACTTGCCGGTTTCTCGGTTCAACGAACCGTACACGCCGTCCTCCTGCAGGACGAAAGTGTAGTTAAAGCCAAGCATGAGGGACAGCTCGTGTATCAGATCGATGCCGAAGCCTTCGAAGCGATCGTTTCCCGTAAGGCGTGTTGGGGCTTCCTTCAGAAACCCGTAAGGAGGGGACTGAAATTAGGGTAAAGCTTTTTAACCTTTCAAATGGGGAAATTGCATGGCGTAGAACTCACGATAGCCGTCAGAACGATGAAAGTTCGGTTCTGAAGAGTTCCGTCATCAGGCGAGAGTATGGTGTGCTCCTTCTTCCGAGTGAAGTTGAGTCCCTCGGTTGAGTTCCATACGCCAACCTTCTCCAGTCCTGCTGGTCCTAGTTCGACAATGTCCAGCAAAAAGTCCGATCGATGACCCTCGTGATCAAACTTCACAGTCCGGGTTAACCCGTGAACCGTAGATGTCTTCATGTAGTTGATGATGCTGTAGCCATTCTTCCAGGTAACGTCATCTTCGCACTTCAACGGGATCGGTTCCAATGGATGGGGTGGATCGATGCCAATCAGGTGTTTCAGGGCCTCTGCGAACAACAAGACAGCGTCGTACATCAACGCCGTTTCCACTCTCATCGTAGCCGGATTGAGTCCTTCTTTCAGTTCCAGCGTTTTGGCGATCTGCGAGGTGTTCAAGAACTCGGTCACCTGATGAATCTTCTCTTCCTCAGGATCCACAAGCCTAATCCCGGTTATGTTCGTTCCACTGTACTGATACGGTTCCAAATCGATCGTGTGCAGATCCATCGACGAAATAATGAACTGGTGATGATCGGTCATTAACCCAACCTGTTGAGCTTGTTTCAAAACCTCCGGCATGGTGTCGATCGAGCAAACCAAGATTATTCGTTTGTCCTCGGACATTTTCACCCGTCTCAAAACAGCCCTGTAATTCCCGTTTAGCTTCAGGTCCAACTGCCTCACAGTTACCGTGTACCCTTTAGGGTCGTACATCTTCAATAGCTCAGAAATTCCAGGCAACCACGGACCGGATTCATAAATAATGGTGAAGTCCTTCCAATCGAAGGCTACCACCAGATCTAGGAGTACTCGTCCGAGGATCGTCGGATACGGGTGGATGTTAAGGGTTGGGAGTTTGGTGTGAGCATCCCAGCGAGTTTCGATGTGCGGCATCTCCTTCTCGTCGCAGATGCTCTGCACGTGTAGAGCCGATTTCGGAGAGCTTGGCCCGAATATGGCTGCAACACCGGTCTGAAAAAAGCAAAAAATGTTGTTCAAGGACATTTAAATTCAAAAGTGTATAATCGAAATTTGCATTATTCAAATTTTGCAAAGTTACCAAAATTATCAATACCTTCAAAATTAACAATACTGTCAAGATTGTAAAATTGTCAAGATTGTGAAACCTATAAAACCTGTTAAATTGTCAAAATAATCGAAATTGTCAAAATTGTCAAAATTGTCAAAATTGTCAAAATTGTCAAAATTGTCAAAATTGTCAAAAATTGTCAAAATTGTCAAAATTGTCAAAATTGTCAAAATTGTCAAAATTGTCAAAATTGTCAAAATTGTCAAAATTGTCAAAATTGTCAAAATTGTCAAAATTGTCAAAATTGTCAAAATTGTCAAAATTGTCAAAATTGTCAAAATTGTCAAAATTGTCAAAATTGTCAAAATTGTCAAAATTGTCAAAATTGTCAAAATTGTCAAAATTGTCAAAATTGTCAAAATTGTCAAAATTGTCAAAATTGTCAAAATTGTCAAAATTGTCAAAATTTTCAAAATTGTCAAAATTGTCAAAATTGTCAAAATTGTCAAAATTGTCAAAATTGTCAAAATTGTCAAACATGTCAAAATTGTCAAAATTGTCAAAATTGTCAAAATTGTCAAAATTGTCAAAATTGTCAAAATTGTCAAAATTGTCAAAATTGTCAAAATTGTCAAAATTGTCAAAATTGTCAAAATTGTCAAAATTGTCAAAATTGTCAAAATTGTCAAAATTGTCAAAATTGTCAAAATTGTAAAAATTGTCAAAATTGTCAAAATTGTCAAAATTTTCGAAATTGTCAAAATTGTCAAAATTGTCAAAATTGTCAAAATTGTCAAAATTGTCAAAATTGTCAAAATTGTCAAAATTATCAAAATTATCAAAATTGTCAAAATTGTCAAAATTGTCAAAATTGTCAAAATTGTCAAAATTGTTAAAATTGTCAAAATTGTCAAAATTGTCAAAATTGTCAAAATTGTCAAAATTGTCAAAATTGTCAAAATTGTCAAAATTGTCAAAATTGTCAAAATTTTCAAAATTGTCAAATTTGTCAAAGTAGTCAAAATTGTCAAAGTAGTCAAAATTGTCAAAATTGTCAACATTGTCGAAAGGGTTTAATTGGTCAAAATTGTCACAATTGTCAAAATTATAAAATTTGTCAAATTGGTTTTATTGATCAAAGCTCGCTGATCGAAAAAAAAAACATTATTAAAATTGTCAAATATTTTCAAGTTCTTCAAGGTTGTTAAAATTTGACTGAATTAAAAACTCATTTAAAATTGAACTGAAAATTACCGCAGTCTGAGTCACTTTTCAAATCAATGACTGAACCTCTGAGCTCGATAAACTTATAAACGTAGATGAAGTGAACTGAACTGAGCAATATTCATGTAAGCACTCCACATCACTAGTCGTAAATCAATTATATTTATTGGCAATAAACCTTTTTGAACTTCGAGAGTAAATCTCTTCATATTTCGACATAAACATCGTCTCAATCCATCAGCAGAAGACGCCCAATAAAAACCGATTGATTGCCCCTTGCTCGTGTATCCCCAACCGGATAGAGAAAAATCAAATGGGAAAATGCATACAGCATTTTGTTTGTTTATTGGTTTTCTTTTGCATGAATCGATTCAGAAGATTAAAGAATTTCCTTTCACTCGAAAATGGAGATCATTTTCAGAGTTCCTGGAAAATCAAGTTGAATAAAAAATACACACTTTATGATTAGTTTCTATTCATGAAAATAATCTAAAACAAATATAAATGATTTTGAAAAGCTTGATAATCTATATGCATTGAACTCGCTGAGTAGCCATCGTTCATTTGTTCCGAAATTGATTTCGCATTTAAAAGTTCCCCCGAATAATGGCTCCCCCATCAAATACCGATTCGATGGAAAACGGATTGCCAAGCTGAGCAAAGCTAACTGACTAACCGACTGACTGACTGACTTTAACCGAGTGATGATCCATTAGGCAAATATGTACAAAACCATACTCTACAAAGTTAGACGAAGAGCAACGAGTTGCCGTTTGACTAAAATCGAACAGTTTGATGAATTGTTTACCCACTGGGGTGAAAATATGACTTCAATACAGCGCTGCACTCGAAAAATAGTTGCATCGTTCTACAATTAATGTGTCCTAAGTGGAGGGACGGCTTTGGGGAAGAGCTCAAAATCATTCCGGGAAACGAAGGAGGAAACGAAACTGCACAACACAGCGACCACCCGCCTTGGTTTAGCAAATAGACATATATTTTAGTCCTGGATCGTGGGGGGATGATGCTAGTAGTTCCCAGAATGAAAAATGAAAATCCACGCCAACATTTGTAAAGTTTGAACCTTAAAATAAAGAAAAATGTTGAAAAACGCCGTTTTGATAATCAATCATCGTTCCTTTGAATTTGGTTTCGAAGTTGTTTTGGGAACCACCTGAGATCAGCGGCTCCACTCGTGATATTTGCTTTCTAACATACGAAGCGCCCAAATACTCGGGCAAACGAAGCGTTCAGATATTTGCCCATATATTTCAGCCCTTTATCCATTCGTTTTTCATTTTAATATAACACACAGAGCGCGAATTAAATGCAACAAACATAAAGGGCGAACTATGCGCAACCGAGATTGTTTGTGTATGTTTTGTTTGTTTTTGTAAATAATTTGTTTGATTTTCGATATGTGTGTTATGGGATTTATATCGGACAGAGAGTTTCATCCCGAATGTATGCAATTGCTTACATTTTAGCTGAATTATGTCAATATTTTGTAGTCGAATTTCCTTAAAAATAAAAGAAATTTTTATTTAGGAATTTGAAAAAAAAAAAATGAAAAATAGAATTTAGAATCAGAATAGATCGAAGCGGTCCTGACGGCCTTTGTTATTCAAAAACACACAGGAACAGCTCAATTATTGTCTATGATTATTTCCACGATAACGTTGATTATCATCATCATTATCATCTTCATTAAAATCGACATGGATGCAATCATAAGTTTAACTACCTACCTCCACGGAAAATAAAACTACCGCAACATCCCCCGGAAGGAGTTTTTCGGTTTTAATTAAATTGAAAACTCCGAAAACAACAATCCATCCTCTTTCCACTTCGTTTTCGGGAAGCGGGAAGGAAGCTTTTGATTTACGTCCATCGTGACGATCCGAATAAATCCGGGAGTAAAACAGGACCCGAAAAAAAAGGCCACATGCATTTTCCATCAGCCGGGAAGATCAGCTTCGGAAGGACGCGCGCGTGCTAATTTATTCATGCTCCCGGTTTCATGCGCCCTATTCATTTGTCACCTCTTCTAGCGAATGACTCCACCTACCTTCCATTATCGTTCGTCATTCAGCCATTTTCGTCGGTTTTATTTGGTACTTGTGGGATGTTTAGATTCCTGCGAATTTTGGAGTCCTGCGAAACTGAAGGGGCGGGATGAAGTTTATAACCGTATATTTATGGCACTATGTTTGACGATGTGGGACGACGATGATGATGACAATATGCCTTCGATCGGGTGACCAAACAAGTTTTAAAGGACTTCGCTGTTTTGAAGCAGAGTTCAAATAACATAGGAAACAAAAAAGAGTCACCACCTCTGAAAGGTATTTCTGCACATAACAAGTCGATTCAAGCTACGTCCATCATTCTTCGGAACATACTGGTTTCTTTTTTAAACCGAAAGGTATTGTTATAAATCCCTAAGAAAGTTGCTGTTAATGATGTTCAGGTAATCGCCAACTACAGTATATGACCAGTGAAAGATACTGGACAGTGAGCGTCTCGGCAGGGGTTCCACAAGGATAGATACTTAGCCCGGTACTGTGAAACATCGTTTACGACGAACTGCTGAGACTGCGTCTCCCCACGGGAGTGAGACTTGCGGGATTCGCCGACGACGTAGTTCTCAACTGAAGAGGTCCAGCTACTCACCACAGTAGCGATTAAGAAGGTGGAAAGTTGGATGCGCCGAAGACCGAGATGGTGTTGATCACCAACCTGATTTCAGCACAATCAGGGACGATTGCAGCTGGGCCGTGCACAATGGAATCCAATGGAGGTGATTATCGACGACCGGCGGAGTTTTACAGCCCTCGTCGGTTACAGCTCGGCGATCCGCTGCAGCAGAAGGAGAGCGAGCATGACCTCGTCCATTTTGCGGTACGGAGCGGCAGCCTTGAGCAGGCAGTGTAATCTGCAGAAGCTCTGCAGCGGTTGATGAACCCTTGAGTTATCAGCGCATACCAAACGGTGTCCTCGGTAGCTGCTGATACACAGGCACATGCCCGATGTGCGAAAACATCTCAGGGAGACCTCAATGTCCAGCTGGTAGCACCAGTGGGACAGCTTCACATAACTTACACATGATTTTCACGTAAATTCCAAGTGGATGATCTAAATCCGTTTTATGCAATTGCCTCAAGCGTGTTGTTGTTAATTCTTATTAGAAAAGAGAATTGTCAGCCAGCTGTGTTGAAAATTTTTGTTTTTTGGTACGACTTCCCGGAACACGGAACACAGGACACCATATAGACAACAACGGACAAGGTAAAATTATGTTTTAATTAGATTGTTTATTTTTCATAACTGAATACTTTTCCATTTTTTTCAGCATTTCACAAACCGTCCTGCGTTGCTGGAACTGCGGGAATTGAGGTGTTTTATTGTGGTAAAAGTGAAGTGTAAGCGAAAAATATTGTGAAAATAAAATTTGTCCTAAATAAAATTTTGTTATATTTTCATTATAAACATAAACAAAAATACAAATTGACCTACATTTCACTCCGATTCTAAAAACACTCCTCGTAGCTTTCATAAGCACAGTGAGTTGAATTGACTAAAAATTCACGTAAATTGTAGGTAAGGCCCATGAAACACGAATTCTTATAGGGACGTGTTTACATATTGATATCGTAGGATCTACGTGAATCAATTGGATCAATCAATTGGATAAAAATTATATAGTTTTTCACGTAGCCACGACGTGCAGATTATTTTGGGTGTAACATCTTCAAGGACAGGTATTAGATCTTTAGAAGATTTCAGAATATCGTTGAACTACTGTCTACAATCGCTACCATATTTACAACAGTATTTAGATATTGTCGTCGTATGTGACCAGAGACCTATTCACCCTCTATCAAAGGTTCTGTGCTATCACAAATATGTTAACCGTTGATCTTCAAACGTCCACTAGACGATTGAGTTAACGAGTTCAATTTTAGGAAACTTTTTATCCAGTTGCTCCTCGCAGATTGTTCGATTTTCGATGAAGTTGGTCTGGAAAACCTAGTTTCAACAAATTTTGTTCATTTAGGGTATTCTATAAACTCTCAATGAAACCCGGAGCGCAGACGAGGAATGATGCCTAAGAAGCAGAACCTAGATGTTAAATAAATTGAACTTCGACAGAGCACTGGTAAGCCTGCAGATTAACATGGCGGGTGATTGATCGAATAGTAAAGTTATCCGACTCCATTTTGTCAATCGTTAAATATTTAATGATCATTACGTTGTTAAGGATCTTCGGGCCCATAGTTATTAGTTATTCCTGGTTTACCAAAATCTGTACAATTTCTTACCTTTAATTGCTTTGATCTTCTTGTTTGGCAGCTATTTCCCATTAGCGTTGGATCCAATAGCTAACTGACTTTGAATACAACTCCCAGCACGTAGATCAGACCTCGATCTAGTACACCCCTATGTATAGAGCTACAAGAGGGATTCTTATTCATTGGACTCCCTGGCAACATTGGAAGATAGGTATTCCAATTAATATCTAATACCACAGTCGACCTGTGCTAATACTACGTCGACTTTCAAAAATCTATGGGCTTTAGGATAAAACTGATCCTTGACCTAAACAAATTTGAAATAAATCGACCATGAGAATTGGGTTGATAATTAATACGTCCAAGCCGGAGTATATGCTAGCCTGCAGGCGTGAGACCAACCGAGCCCAGTTGGCTAGTAATAACAAGGTCACGATCGACGGCGACGAGCTGGAGATGTCTATATCGGTTTAGTGATGACCGCAGACAATGACGCCGTGAGATCCAGCGGAAGTCGTGCCTTCTATGGACTTAGTCCTCGCACGAAGTGTAACCGACGCTCATTGGTTGTTCGGTTGTCCTCTACGGGCACGAAACATGGATATTGTTCGAGGAGGACCTGCGTACACTCGAAGTATTCGAGCGACGAGTGTTAAGAACCATCTTTGACGGCGTGCAGGAGGACGAAGTGTTGAGGCGAACCCAGTATTCAGAAGGTGGCGAAGGCCGGACGGATACGCTGGGCAGGACATGTGGCGAGAATGTCGGACGACTGTCCTGTAAAACTGGTGTGAACGCTGTGAATCCAGTAGAAACGAGACAAACAGGGGCGCAACGAGCGTGGTGGTTAAACCAAGTGGAGCGTGATCTGGTGAGTGTGGGATGCCCGAGAAATTGGAGAACGGTTGCCATGGACCGAGTGAACTGGAGGAATATTGTTCATTAGGTTATGTCGTGAGACGACAACAATCTTCAGAATTGGTTGGGTAGAGACCTTGAAGCACTTGAAGTTTGTGAGGAATTTTGGGAGCTCAGAAGAATTTGATAATTTCATTTATTTTGAAGAGGTAAAATGTAAATAGCAGAGCTTCGTTAGCCTAGATTCTAATCCAATTAGGAGACCCCATATCAATGAGATGCTACTTGTGTGCTTAGCCTTCTGGATACCCTAACAATCCAGCTAATCATCCAATACGGACGGAGGAAGGGTATTGGGTTGGGGGTTGTTGCAGAACCGGAACCAAATCGGTAGAAACAAATTATCTGCTACTGAACGGCTATGAATAATCGTTGCTTGTTTGTCTGTCACTCGGAAGATAATAGGTAGGTGGTTGTTGACTGCGCGAGAGGAAAGAAGAGAGTGCTCCCATTTCCCTCCCCCTTCTTTGTTTCCGTTTCCGATGTGAACACACGCAGATATGAGAATTATCACCAGTATCTATCATCGCATGTACGAAACTGATGACGACTGACTGACTGTCTGCCAGTTTCCGTATTGGTTGTTCTGGGTGGGTGGGATAGAATTTCGGAAAGAGGGTGGAACAAACTTCTCCAAAACACCAGCTGCTATTCGAGAGCTGGTTTCGGAATATGACGACGAGGACCAAGTGCTGATGCTGTGTGTAGAATTAACGAATTAATAATTCATTAGGAATTAATTTACACTGGGACAAGGTCCCGTCGTCCCCGATCGCGCGAGCGAGATGTTGCAAATTATGGGCTGCGTTATTTATAGCTGGGGTATCCATCCATCAGCGCACCCGGAATAATATTCTCTATCCTGGGTTCCGGAACATCTGTTGGATGATGGGAGGTTGTATGCAATTGTGAGAGATAATTTACATGTGGAGTGATGAAAGGGGGCCGAATTTTCAAAATTAATAGCAATGAAAGGAAACAATTTTCGTGTGCACTACTTCATGTTTGAGAAGAGTTTCTGAATCAAATTTCGCGCAAAAGCTAGAATTTCGAAACAAAAATGAACGAAAAAATGTACAAATTTTGACAATTTTGACAATTTCGACAATTTCGACAATTTCGACAATTTTGACAATTTTGACAATTTTGACAATTTTGACAATTTTGACAATTTCGACCATTTTGACAATTTTGACAATTTTGACAATTTTGACAATTTTGACAATTTTGACAATTTTGACAATTTTGACAATTTTGACAATTTTGACAATTTTGACAATTTTGACAATTTTGACAATTTTGACAATTTTGACAATTTTGACAATTTTGACAATTTTGACAATTTTGACAATTTTGACAATTTTGACAATTTCGACAATTTCGACAATTTCGACAATTTTGACAATTTTGACAATTTTGACAATTTTGACAATTTTGACAATTTCGACCATTTTGACAATTTTGACAATTTTGACAATTTTGACAATTTTGACAATTTTGACAATTTTGACAATTTTGACAATTTTGACAATTTTGACAATTTTGACAATTTTGACAATTTTGACAATTTTGACAATTTTGACAATTTTGACAATTTTGACAATTTTGACAATTTTGACAATTTTGACAATTTTGACAATATTGACAATATAGACAATTTTTGACAATTTTGACAACTTTGACAATTTTGACTATTTTGACAATTTTGACAATTTTGACAATTTTGACAATTTTGACAATTTTGACAATTTTGACAATTTTGACAATTTTGACAATTTTGACAATTTTGACAATTTTGACAATTTTGACAATTTTGACAATTTTGACAATTTTGACAATTTTGACAATTTTGACAATTTTGACAATTTTGACAATTTTGACAATTTTGACAATTTTGACAATTTTGACAATTTTGACAATTTTGACAATTTTGACAATTTTGACAATTTTGACAATTTTGACAATTTTGACAATTTCGATGATTTTGACAATTTTGACTGTATCTGCTACCGTTTTAGATATTTTTGTGCGTGAAAGAAACGTTCTATGGAAATTCCTCTTAGCTAAGTTTTGCTTTTTCCAAGAAACGTCGTTCTCTAAAAACTGCTCTTCTCAATGCTTCCAAAAAGTTAAAGTTATCTCGAGCAGTGGGACGCCTTCTCGCCTGGCTCGGTGGATACTTTTTTTTAGTAGAAAAATGCCCGACCACGACGCATCTGGTGCCAGGTGGCCATCATTTCACGCATCGACTTGGGGTGCTCAGCCGCGGCATGTTGCTGGAGGCGTACGAAATTGCGATAAACTGTAAAGTGATATTTTTATTTGCTTTTATTTGTATCTCCGTGGAGCTGTTGGCGTTTATTTTTCTGCCGAATGTGGTGGGTGTTATTGTTGTGAGCAATTCGTTGGAATCCAAATAAATACAGATCGCTCACTTATTGGTTTGATGTAAAATCTGTTGACCCGGAATAATTGAATTGTTAAAATAAACAAAATTTGTGTATATGAAATTAAAAAAAAAATGATTCAAAGGATAAAAGTCTCTGCATTTTTTCTATCTTCATATACACTTCTAGATTCACGTATTTGAATACCAAAACTCATAAGTAAGATTATCAAAGTTATTTTATACCGATTATATTGCTTTAAATTTAAATTTAAAATTCCAAGAAGAAATGGAAATGGCTTTCCTTTTCTCCAGCTAATTTTCCTAGCAGATACCTTTTTGAAGTACCACTTGAGCCTCTTGAAATATTGAAATCGACAGTCAGCGGCCGTTCTCACTCCGCCAGGCAGGAAACAACTCAATAAAATCGCTCGTAACCGGTCCACATTTCTCCGGGTAACAACTTTTCTAAGTACAATTGATGATTATTACCTGTAAACATTCCATGCCCTCGTAAAATTGCTCTCTTGCTGTCTTAGCGTGGAAGCTCTTCCGCCCCGCGTTTTCCACCCTTAAAGAATAAGTGAACGGCGGAACCATTTCCACAGCCAATTTCCACTTGCCATTATAATTACCGATGGATTTTCTTTTCTGCTCCAGCGATGAAAACGAAAGGCAAAATTTTCTGCCCCAGTACGCCAACCCCCATCTAAGGTTTTATTCGTACACATTTCGACGAAAGAGCGCAACAGATACCTTCTGCCGGGATAAGTAACAATTGTGAGCGTTGGTACCGACTTATAATGCTAACAATAATAATTTCACGCCCAGTAAAAGTTATAGCTTCGCTTTCGTTTAGTTAGTGTAAAACAAACACATTCCACCATCACAAACCGTCGGCCAAGCCAAGAATGGAACTGGGAAGGTATCTACCAACCGATTCGAACGGGTACGATACTCGGAACGAACTATGGAGTACCTTCATTGGAAGCGTAACGAGAGTTAAAAAAAACGGAAAAACAATTGAATGTTTTCAATTAAAATAAAAACCAATGGAGCGTTCGGTCGTCATCTTTTGGGTGTTGAGTCATATACGAGCGATGATAATCGGGAAGATGATTTATAAGTTACGTTTATCGAAGACATTTTTTATCGACATGTCTTTTTAAGCAAAAACGATCTAAAATAATTACATTTTTGCATCGGGCAGTGGCTGTGCTTGTGTGATTTGTGTCAAAAGGTTGAAAGGAATCGAAGTTTCGTATCAAAACTAACGAACGAACAAAGAGATATTCATTAAACCAATTTTTAACGGTCGCCATGGGAAGGAAACCGAAATTTCTGTGTTGTCGAAAATTTTGTAAATAATTTGAAATCAGCTATTCGTTTGACGAGCTCGGAAATATTTAAGCTTATTTTTTGTTTAATTTTATAAATTTTTAATCTACCTTAATAGCATAGCCAAATCAACCAGGCTAAGAAACTTGTTCAACCAACCTCACTCTCACACATACTTTTTTCTGACAATTCTGAATTCTGTTTTATGTAGTTATGTTTTCTAAGTTGAAGAAACAGTTGTTGAAGGAAGTGGTTACTACCGAAGGTTTGGTAAATAGAAGTAATTTATGAAACAATACCAAAACTTCTTAAGTTGCTGAATAATAATTCCCTCCATGGAAGAACACAAATCTGTGCCTATTGATTAACGACGTTAATATAGAAAAGTTTGATTGACCCACACCCGGGATCAAACGAATTTTGAAGAAGAGGGAGTTCCTCCGCGAAATCGATAGAACTCTGCCAGCTCGGGCTGCCAGCAAGCAATCGGGTCATAAATTTCAAAACTTACCTTCAACAGTTTGCACAACTTTTTCGATACATCAAATCCGTCGCCGTACTTGACCCCCACCGATTGCGCCTCCAGCCGGTAGTTCGAGTAGGAAAGTTTCTCGTTGTTGACCGCCTCGACCGCGTACTGGAAGGCGAGGGACGCGTCGTCCGTATCGCCGTCGAAAAGTCCGCCTGCAAAAAAAAAGTGAAAAGCGAATGAAATACAACAGTGAAAGAAAATAATCCCGTCATGTGGTTAATGAAGCGTACGATTTGAATTATCATCCATGGTGGAATTGTTGAATTGTTGAATTATTCAATTGTCCTCTGTCCTCGCGATCCCTGCCCTGAACCATTCTCACAATTCCCGGAGTGACTTTTGCTGCAACAATCCCCACAACTCAGTTGCCAGTTGGGAAAAACAATGCGATTTTCATTCTCAATCTTTTGCTTTTGCAGCATCAGCAGCAGTCCTGCTCAGGGAAATGTGGCTGGAAAACATCGTTTAAGATGCATGAAAAAGTTTTTCTCTATTTTGGGCTCCTCCGAACGCCCGGCTTTTAGTCAGATGCTGGAACAACGCTGCCAGTTTTGGAAAACTGAAGATTGAGTATAATCGTGAAACTTGATTTTTTTTCGAAAGGGGGATGCTAGAATTCACAGATTGGAGCTTTGGACTTCTGATTTTTTCATGGGATTGCCAGCCGGGGGACTTGAAGCTGAAGTACTCGTAAAAAAATTTTTGAAGAAAATTTCAATAAAAATCATGTGAAGTATTTTTCCAAGTGTTTACAGTGAAAGTTAGCGCCAAAATGTATACAACTGCCTTAAAATTTGTCCTTTTTCAAACCAACTGTGCAAAGTGTTTCTACAAAATGCACTTATCTCCCGCAGTTTAAAAAAAACCCATCTAATAGCGTCTGTTTTAACATCTCATGAAACACTTTTCTCCGAAAGAAGGAAGAACTTCTCACCCCCAACGGATGGTTATTTTTCGATTTAGAGAAAGTTGTTTGGTGTGTGTTTTTCGGTGCTAGTTTTCTCGTTCCCCGAACTTTTGCAATCTTAATTTTTCGTCGTTCTTTTCTCTACATTACGCTGGAGAAGCGCGAGTGAACTACTTATTTGTTCAGTGCCTTTTACCCGCTTTAGTTTAGTTTGTTTTCGTTAGTTGTTTTCCTTAACTCGTTTATTGTTTTTGCTGCTGCTGCTGCTGCTGTTGTTGTTCTTGGGTTGTTGCTGTTTCATTCGTCATCCAACCAGACAAACTCTCGCGCGTTGTCATTTTGAAAAGCGTCGTCACGAAGTTTACTTCGTTCTTCTGAAAAACCTTTGCTTTCTTTTGCTGTTTGCTGTTTTCTTTGTCTATTGCTATGTTTTTCTTTGTTTCCATCTGTCTCAGAAACTCGCAAGTAGTTTTTTAGCAGTCCGTACGAATAATTTTTGAGTTCATTAGTTTCTTGAACGATTATTGATTAAAACATTAAAAACTCTAAAAACTGCCAAAATTGCCGAAACTATAAAAATATTCAAAATTGTTGAAATTGTCAAAATTATCAAAATTGTCAAAATTGTCAAAATTGTCAAAATTTTGAAAATTGTCAAAATATTCGAAATTTTCCGAATGTTCAAAATTGTCAAAATAGTCAAAATTGTCAAAATTGTCAAAATTGTCAAAATTGTCAAAATTGTCAAAATTGTCAAAATTGTCAAAATTGTCAAAATTGTCAAAATTATCAAAACTATCAAAATTGTCAAAATTGTCAAAATTGTCAAAATTGTCAAAATTGTCAAAATTGTCAAAATTGTCAAAATGGTCAAAATTGTCAAAATTGTCAAAATTGTCAAAATTGTCAAAATTGTCAAAATTGTCAAAATTGTCAAAATTGTCAAAATTGTCAAAATTGTCAAAACTGTCTAAATTGTCCAAATTGTCCAAATTGTCCAAATTGTCAAAATTGTCAAAATTGTCAAAATTGTCAAAATTGTCAAAATTGTCAAAATTGTCAAAATTGTCAAAATTGTCAAAATTGTCAAAATTGTCAAAATTGTCAAAATTGTCAAAATTGTCCAAATTGTCCAAATTGTCCAAATTGTCAAAATTCTCAAAATTGTCAAAATTCTCAAAATTGTCAAAATTCTCAAAATTGTCAAAATTGTCAAAATTGTCAAAATTGTCAAAATTGTCAAAATTGTCAAAATTGTCAAAATTGTCAAAATTGTCAAAATTGTCAAAATTGTCAAAATTGTCAAAATTGTCAAAATTGTCAAAATTGTCAAAATTGTCAAAATTGTCAAAATTGTCAAAATTGTCAAAATTGTCAAAATTGTCAAAATTGTCAAAATTGTCAAAATTGTCAAAATTGTCAAAATTGTCAAAATTATCAAAATTGTCAAAATTGTCAAAATTGTCAAAATTGTCAAAATTGTCAAAATTGTCAAAATTGTCAAAATTGTCAAAATTGTCAAAATTGTCAAAATTGTCAAAATTGTCAAAATTGTCAAAATTGTCAAAATTGTCAAAATTGTCAAAATTGTCAAAATTGTCAAAATTGTCAAAATTGTCAAAATTGTCAAAATTGTCAAAATTGTCAAAATTGTCAAAATTGTCAAAATTGTCAAAATTGTCAAAATTGTCAAAATTGTCAAAATTGTCAAAATTGTCAAAATTGTCAAAATTGTCAAAATTGTCAAAATTGTAAAAATTGTCAAAATTTTCAAAATTGTCAAAATTGTCAAAATTGTCAAAATTGTCAAAATTGTCAGAATTGTCAAAATTGTCAAAATTGTCAAAATTGTCAAAATTGTCAAAATTGTCAAAATTGTCAAAATTGTCAAAATTGTCAAAATTGTCAAAATTGTCAAAATTGTCAAAATTGTCAAAATTGTCAAAATTGTCAAAATTGTCAAAATTGTCAGAATTGTCAAAATTGTCAAAATTGTCAAAATTGTCAAAATTGTCAAAATTGTCAAAATTGTCAAAATTGTCAAAATTGTCGAAATTGTCAAAATTGTCAAAATTTTCAAAATTGTCAAAATTGTCAAAATTGTCAAAATGGTCAAAATTGTCAAAATTGTCAACATTGTCAAAATTGTCAAAATTGTCAAAATTGTCAAAATTGTCAAAATTGTCAAAATTGTCAAAATTGTCAAAATTGTCAAAATTGTCAAAATTGTCAAAATTGTCAAAATTGTCAAAATTGTCAAAATTGTCAAAATTGTCAAAATTGTCAAAATTGTCAAAATTGTCAAAATTGTCAAAATTGTCAAAATTGTCAAAATTGTCAAAATTGTCAAAATTGTCAAAATTGTCAAAATTGTCAAAATTGTCAAAATTGTCAAAATTGTCAAAATTGTCAAAATTGTCAAAATTGTCAAAATTGTCAAAATTGTCAAAATTGTCAAAATTGTCAAAATTGTCAAAATTGTCAAAATTGTCAAAATTGTCAAAATTGTCAAAATTGTCAAAATTGTCAAAATTGTCAAAATTGTCAAAATTGTCAAAATTGTCAAAATTGTCAAAATTGTCAAAATTGTCAAAATTGTCAAAATTGTCAAAATTGTCAAAATTGTCAAAATTGTCAAAATTGTCAAAATTGTCAAAATTGTCAAAATTGTCAAAATTGTCAAAATTGTCAAAATTGTCAGAATTGTCAAAATTGTCAAAATTGTCAAAATTGTCAAAATTGTCAAAATTGTCAAAATTGTCAAAATTTTCAAAATTTTCAAAATTTTCAAAATTGTCAAAATTGTCAAAATTGTCAAAATTGTCAAAATTGTCAAAATTGTCAAAATTGTCAAAATTGTCAAAATTGTCAAAATTGTCAAAATTGTCAAAATTGTCAAAATTGTCAAAATTGTCAAAATTGTCAAAATTGTCAAAATTGTCAAAATTGTCAAAATTGTCAAAATTGTCAAAATTGTCAAAATTGTCAAAATTGTCAAAATTGTCAAAATTGTCAAAATTGTCAAAATTGTCAAAATTGTCAAAATTGTCAAAATTGTCAAAATTGTCAAAATTGTCAAAATTGTCAAAATTGTCAAAATTGTCAAAATTGTCAAAATTGTCAAAATTGTCAAAATTGTCAAAAGTGACAAAATTGTCAAAATTGTCAAAATTGTCAAAATTGTCAAAATTGTCAAAATTGTCAAAATTGTCAAAAATGTCAAAATTGTCAAAATTTTCAAAATTATCAAAATTGTCAAAATTGTCAAAATTGTCAAAATTGTCAAAATTGTCAAAATTGTCAAAATTGTCAAAATTGTCAAAATTGTCAAAATTGTCAAAATTGTCAAAATTGTCAAAATTGTCAAAATTGTCAAAATTGTCAAAATTGTCAAAATGGTCAAAATTGTCAGAATTGTCAAAATTGTCAAAATTGTCAAAATTGTCAAAATTGTCAAAATTGTCAAAATTGTCAAAATTGTCAAAATTGTCAAAATTGTCAAAATTGTCAAAATTGTCAAAATTGTCAAAATTGTCAAAATTGTCAAAATTGTCAAAATTGTCAAAATTGTCAAAATTGTCAAAATTGTCAAAATTGTCAAAATTGTCAAAATTGTCAAAATTGTCAAAATTGTCAAAATTGTCAAAATTGTCAAAATTGTCAAAATTGTCAAAATTGTCAAAATTGTCAAAATTGTCAAAATTGTCAAAAGTGACAAAATTGTCAAAATTGTCAAAATTGTCAAAATTGTCAAAATTGTCAAAATTGTCAAAATTGTCAAAAATGTCAAAATTGTCAAAATTGTCAAAATTTTCAAAATTATCAAAATTGTCAAAATTGTCAAAATTGTCAAAATTGTCAAAATTGTCAAAATTGTCAAAATTGTCAAAATTGTCAAAATTGTCAAAATTGTCAAAATTGTCAAAATTGTCAAAATTGTCAAAATTGTCAAAATTGTCAAAATTGTCAAAATTGTCAAAATGGTCAAAATTGTCAGAATTGTCAAAATTGTCAAAATTGTCAAAATTGTCAAAATTGTCAAAATTGTCAAAATTGTCAAAATTGTCAAAATTGTCAAAATTGTCAAAATTGTCAAAATTGTCAAAATTGTCAAAATTGTCAAAATTGTCAAAATTGTCAAAATTGTCAAAATTGTCAAAATTGTCAAAATTTTCAAAATTGTCAAAATTGTCAAAAGTGACAAAATTGTCAAAATTGTCAAAATTGTCAAAATTGTCAAAATTGTCAAAATTGTCAAAATTGTCAAAATTGTCAAAATTGTCAAAATTGTCAAAATTGTCAAAAGTGACAAAATTGTCAAAATTGTCAAAATTGTCAAAATTGTCAAAATTGACAAAATTGACAAAATTGTCAAAATTGTCAAAATTGTCAAAATTGTCAAAATTGTCAAAATTGTCAAAATTGTCAAAACAGTCAAAATTGTCGAAATTTTCGAAATTGTCAAAATTGTCAAAATTGTCAAAATTGTCAAAATCGTCAAAATTGTAAAAATTGTCAAAATTGTTAAAATTGTCAAAAATGACAAAAATGACAAAAATGACAAAATTGTCAAAATTGTTAAAATTGTCAAAATTGTCAAAATTGTCAAAATTGTCAAAAAATGAAAAAAATGACAAAAATGACAAAAATGACAAAAATAACAAAAATGACAAAACTGACAAAAATTGTCAAAATTGTCAAAATTGTCAAAATTGTCAAAATTGTCAAAATTGTCAAAATTGTCAAAATTGTCAAAATTGTCAAAATTGTCAAAATTGTCAAAAGTGACAAAATTGTCAAAAGTGACAAAATTGTCAAAATTGTCAAAATTGTCAAAATTGTCAAAATTGTCAAAATTGTCAAAATTGTCAAAATTGTCAAAATTGTCAAAATTGTCAAAATTGTCAAAATTGTCAAAATTGTCAAAATTGTCAAAATTGTCAAAATTGTCAAAATTGTCAAAATTGTCAAAATTGTCAAAATTGTCAAAATTGTCAAAATTGTCAAAATTGTCAAAATTGTCAAAATTGTCAAAATTGTCAAAATTGTCAAAATTGAAAAATTGTCAAAATTGTCAAAATTGTCAAAATTGTCAAAATTGTCAAAATTGTCAAAATTGTCAAAATTGTCAAAATTGTCAAAATTGTCAAAATTGTCAAAATTGTCAAAATTGTCAAAATTGTCAAAATTGTCAAAATTGTCAAAATTGTCAAAATTGTCAAAATTGTCAAAATTGTCAAAAAAGTCAAAATTGTCAAAATTGTCAAAATTGTCAAAATTGTCAAAATTGTCAAAATTGTCAAAATTGTCAAAATTGTCAAAATTGTCAAAATTGTCAAAATTGTCAAAATTGTCAAAATTGTCCAAATTGTCCAAATTGTCAAAATTGTCAAAATTGTCAAAATTGTCAAAATTGTCAAAATTGTCAAAATTGTCAAAATTGTCAAAATTGTCAAAATTGTCAAAATTGTCAAAATTTTGAAAATTTTCAAAATTGTCAAAATTGTCAAAATTGTCAAAATTGTCAAAATTGTCAGAATTGTCAAAATTGTCAAAATTGTCAAAATTGTCAAAATTGTCAAAATTGTCAAAATTGTCAAAATTGTCAAAATTGTCAAAATTGTCAAAATTGTCAAAATTGTCAAAATTGTCAAAATTGTCAAAATTGTCAAAATTGTCAAAATTGTCAAAATTGTCAAAATTGTCAAAATTGTCAAAATTGTCAAAATTGTCAAAATTGTCAAAATTGTCAAAATTGTCAAAATTGTCAAAATTGTCAAAATTGTCAAAATTGTCAAAATTGTCGAAATTGTCAAAATTGTCAAAATTGTCAAAATTGTCAAAATTGTCAAAATTGTCAAAATGGTCAAAATTGTTAAAAGTGACAAAATTGTCAAAATTGTCAAAATTGTCAAAATTGTCAAAATTGTCAAAATTGTCAAAATTGTCAAAATTGCCAAAATTGTCAAAATTGTCAAAATTGTCAAAATTGTCAAAATTGTCAAAATTGTCAAAATTGTCAAAATTGTCAAAATTGTCAAAATTGTCAAAATTGTCAAAATTGTCAAAATTGTCAAAATTGTCAAAATTGTCAAAATTGTCAAAATTGTCAAAATTGTCAAAATTGTCAAAATTGTCAAAATTGTCAAAATTGTCAAAATTGTCAAAATTGTCAAAATTGTCAAAATTGTCAAAATTGTCAAAATTGTCAAAATTGTCAAAATTGTCAAAATTGTCAAAATTGTCAAAATTGTCAAAATTGTCAAAATTGTCAAAATTGTCAAAATTGTCAAAATTGTCAAAATTGTCAAAATTGTCAAAATTGTCAAAATTGTCAAAATTGTCAAAATTGTCAAAATTGTCAAAATTGTCAAAATTGTCAAAATTGTCAAAATTGTCAAAATTGTCAAAATTGTCAAAATTGTCAAAATTGTCAAAATTGTCAAAATTGTCAAAATTGTCAAAATTGTCAAAATTGTCAAAATTGTCAAAATTGTCAAAATTGTCAAAATTGTCAAAATTGTCAAAATTGTCAAAATTGTCAAAATTGTCAAAATTGTCAAAATTGTCAAAATTGTCAAAATTGTCAAAATTGTCAAAATTGTCAAAATTGTCAAAATTGTCAAAATTGTCAAAATTGTCAAAATTGTCAAAATTGTCAAAATTGTCAAAATTGTCAAAATTGTCAAAATTGTCAAAATTGTCAAAATTGTCAAAATTGTCAAAATTGTCAAAATTGTCAAAATTGTCAAAATTGTCAAAATTGTCAAAATTGTCAAAAATGTCAAAATTGTCAAAATTGTCAAAATTTTCAAAATTGTCAAGATTGTCAAAATTATAAAAATTGTCAAAATTGTCAAAATTGTCAAAATTATCAAAATTGTCAAAATTGTCAAAATTGTCAAAATTGTCAAAACGGTCAAAATTGTCAAAATTGTCAGAATTGTCAAAATTGTCAAAATTGTCAAAATTGTCAAAATTGTAAAAATTGTCAAAATTGTCAAAATTGTCAAAATTGTCAAAATTGTCAAAATTGTCAAAATTGTCAAAATTGTCAAAATTGTCAAAATTGTCAAAAGTGACAAAATTGTCAAAATTGTCAAAATTGTCAAAATTGTCAGAATTGTCAAAATTGTCAAAATTGTCAAAATTGTCAAAATTGTCAAAATTGTCAAAATTGTCAAAAGTGACAAAATTGTCAAAATTGTCAAAAGTGACAAAATTGTCAAAATTGTCAAAATTGTCAAAATTGTCAAAATTGTCAAAATTGTCAAAACAGTCAAAATTGTCGAAATTGTCGAAATTGTCAAAATTGTCAAAATTGTCAAAATTGTCAAAATTGTCAAAATTGTCAAAATCGTCAAAATTGTAAAAACTGTCAAAATTGTTAAAATTGTCAAAATTGTCAAAACAGTCAAAATTGTCAAAATTGTTAAAATTGTCAAAATTGTCAAAATTGTCAAAATTGTCAAAAAATGAAAAAAATGACAAAAACGACAAAAATGACAAAAATAACAAAAATGACAAAACTGACAAAAATTGTCAAAATTGTCAAAATTGTCAAAATTGTCAAAATTGTCAAAATTGTCAAAATTGTTAAAATTGTCAAAATTGTCAAAATTGTCAAAATTGTCAAAATTGTCAAAATTGTCAAAATTGTCAAAATTGTCAAAATTGTCAAAATTGTCAAAATTGTCAAAATTGTCAAAATTGTCAAAATTGTCAAAATTGTCAAAAGTGACAAAATTGTCAAAAGTGACAAAATTGTCCAAATTGTCAAAATTGTCAAAATTGTCAAAATTGTCAAAATTGTCAAAATTGTCAAAATTGTCAAAATTGTCAAAATTGTCAAAATTGTCAAAATTGTCAAAATTGTCAAAATTGTCAAAATTGTCAAAATTGTCAAAATTGTCAAAATTGTCAAAATTGTCAAAATTGTCAAAATTGTCAAAATTGTCAAAATTGTCAAAATTGTCAAAATTGTCAAAATTGTCAAAATTGTCAAAATTGTCAAAATTGTCAAAATTGTCAAAATTGTCAAAATTGTCAAAATTGTCAAAATTGTCAAAATTGTCAAAATGGTCAAAATTGTCGAAATTGTAAAAATTGTCAAAATTGTCAAAATTGTCAAAATTGCCAAAATTGTCAAAATTGTCAAAATTGTCAAAATTGTCAAAATTGTCAAAATTGTCAAAATTGTCAAAATTGTCAAAATTGTCAAAATTGTCAAAATTGTCAAAATTGTCAAAATTGTCAAAATTGTCAAAATTGTCAAAATTGTCAAAATTGTCAAAATTGTCAAAATTGTCAAAATTGTCAAAATTGTCAAAATTGTCAAAATTGTCAAAATTGTCAAAATTGTCAAAATTGTCAAAATTGTCAAAATTGTCAAAATTGTCAAAATTGTCAAAATTGTCAAAATTGTCAAAATTGTCAAAATTGTCAAAATTGTCAAAATTGTCAAAATTGTCAAATTGTCAAAATTGTCAAAATTGTCAAAATTGTCAAAAGTGACAAAATTGACAAAATTTTGAAAGTTGTCTCAATTTTCCAGATTGTTCAAAGTTGTCAAAATTGTTAACAAAAATGACAAAAGTGACAAAATTGTCAAAATTGTCAAAATTGTCAAAATTGTCAAAATTGTCAAAATTGTCAAAATTGTCAAAAGTGACAAAATTGTCAAAAGTGACAAAATTGTCAAAATTGTCAAAATTGTCAAAATTGTCAAAATTGTCAAAATTGTCAAAATTGTCAAAATTGTCAAAATTGTCAAAATTGTCAAAATTGTCAAAATTGTCAAAATGGTCAAAATTGTCAGAATTGTCAAAATTGTCAAAATTGTCAAAATTGTCAAAATTGTCAAAATTGTCAAAATTGTCAAAATTGTCAAAATTGTCAAAATTGTCAAAATTGTCAAAATTGTCAAAATTGTCAAAATTGTCAAAATTGTCAAAATTGTCAAAATTGTCAAAATTGTCAAAATTGTCAAAATTTTCAAAATTGTCAAAATTGTCAAAAGTGACAAAATTGTCAAAATTGTCAAAATTGTCAAAATTGTCAAAATTGTCAAAATTGTCAAAATTGTCAAAATTGTCAAAATTGTCAAAATTGTCAAAATTGTCAAAATTGTCAAAAGTGACAAAATTGTCAAAATTGTCAAAATTGTCAAAATTGTCAAAATTGACAAAATTGACAAAATTGTCAAAATTGTCAAAATTGTCAAAATTGTCAAAATTGTCAAAATTGTCAAAATTGTCAAAACAGTCAAAATTGTCGAAATTTTCGAAATTGTCAAAATTGTCAAAATTGTCAAAATTGTCAAAATCGTCAAAATTGTAAAAATTGTCAAAATTGTTAAAATTGTCAAAAATGACAAAAATGACAAAAATGACAAAATTGTCAAAATTGTTAAAATTGTCAAAATTGTCAAAATTGTCAAAATTGTCAAAAAATGAAAAAAATGACAAAAATGACAAAAATGACAAAAATAACAAAAATGACAAAACTGACAAAAATTGTCAAAATTGTCAAAATTGTCAAAATTGTCAAAATTGTCAAAATTGTCAAAATTGTCAAAATTGTCAAAATTGTCAAAATTGTCAAAATTGTCAAAATTGTCAAAATTGTCAAAATTGTCAAAATTGTCAAAATTGTCAAAATTGTCAAAATTGTCAAAATTGTCAAAATTGTCAAAATTGTCAAAATTGTCAAAATTGTCAAAATTGTCAAAATTGTCAAAATTGTCAAAATTGTCAAAATTGTCAAAATTGTCAAAAGTGACAAAATTGTCAAAAGTGACAAAATTGTCAAAATTGTCAAAATTGTCAAAATTGTCAAAATTGTCAAAATTGTCAAAATTGTCAAAATTGTCAAAATTGTCAAAATTGTCAAAATTGTCAAAATTGTCAAAATTGTCAAAATTGTCAAAATTGTCAAAATTGTCAAAATTGTCAAAATTGTCAAAATTGTCAAAATTGTCAAAATTGTCAAAATTGTCAAAATTGTCAAAATTGTCAAAATTGAAAAATTGTCAAAATTGTCAAAATTGTCAAAATTGTCAAAATTGTCAAAATTGTCAAAATTGTCAAAATTGTCAAAATTGTCAAAATTGTCAAAATTGTCAAAATTGTCAAAATTGTCAAAATTGTCAAAATTGTCAAAATTGTCAAAATTGTCAAAATTGTCAAAATTGTCAAAATTGTCAAAATTGTCAAAAAAGTCAAAATTGTCAAAATTGTCAAAATTGTCAAAATTGTCAAAATTGTCAAAATTGTCAAAATTGTCAAAATTGTCAAAATTGTCAAAATTGTCAAAATTGTCAAAATTGTCAAAATTGTCAAAATTGTCAAAATTGTCCAAATTGTCCAAATTGTCAAAATTGTCAAAATTGTCAAAATTGTCAAAATTGTCAAAATTGTCAAAATTGTCAAAATTGTCAAAATTGTCAAAATTTTGAAAATTTTCAAAATTGTCAAAATTGTCAAAATTGTCAAAATTGTCAAAATTGTCAAAATTGTCAGAATTGTCAAAATTGTCAAAATTGTCAAAATTGTCAAAATTGTCAAAATTGTCAAAATTGTCAAAATTGTCAAAATTGTCAAAATTGTCAAAATTGTCAAAATTGTCAAAATTGTCAAAATTGTCAAAATTGTCAAAATTGTCAAAATTGTCAAAATTGTCAAAATTGTCAAAATTGTCAAAATTGTCAAAATTGTCAAAATTGTCAAAATTGTCAAAATTGTCAAAATTGTCAAAATTGTCAAAATTGTCAAAATTGTCAAAATTGTCAAAATTGTCAAAATTGTCAAAATTGTCAAAATTGTCAAAATTGTCAAAATTGTCAAAATTGTCAAAATTGTCAAAATTGTCAAAATTGTCAAAATTGTCAAAATTGTCAAAATTGTCAAAATTGTCAAAATTGTCAAAATTGTCAAAATTGTCAAAATTGTCAAAATTGTCAAAATTGTCAAAATTGTCAAAATTGTCAAAATTGTCAAAATTGTCAAAATTGTCAAAATTGTCAAAATTGTCAAAATTGTCAAAATTGTCAAAATTGTCAAAATTGTCAAAATTGTCAAAATTGTCAAAATTGTCAAAATTGTCAAAATTGTCAAAATTGTCAAAATTGTCAAAATTGTCAAAATTGTCAAAATTGTCAAAATTGTCAAAATTGTCAAAATTGTCAAAATTGTCAAAATTGTCAAAATTGTCAAAATTGTCAAAATTGTCAAAATTGTCAAAATTGTCAAAATTGTCAAAATTGTCAAAATTGTCAAAATTGTCAAAATTGTCAAAATTGTCAAAATTGTCAAAATTGTCAAAATTGTCAAAATTGTCAAAATTGTCAAAATTGTCAAAATTGTCAAAATTGTCAAAATTGTCAAAATTGTCAAAATTGTCAAAATTGTCAAAATTGTCAAAATTGTCAAAATTGTCAAAATTGTCAAAATTGTCAAAATTGTCAAAATTGTCAAAAATGTCAAAATTGTCAAAATTGTCAAAATTTTCAAAATTGTCAAGATTGTCAAAATTATAAAAATTGTCAAAATTGTCAAAATTGTCAAAATTATCAAAATTGTCAAAATTGTCAAAATTGTCAAAATTTTCAAAACGGTCAAAATTGTCAAAATTGTCAGAATTGTCAAAATTGTCAAAATTGTCAAAATTGTCAAAATTGTAAAAATTGTCAAAATTGTCAAAATTGTCAAAATTGTCAAAATTGTCAAAATTGTCAAAATTGTCAAAATTGTCAAAAGTGACAAAATTGTCAAAATTGTCAAAATTGTCAGAATTGTCAAAATTGTCAAAATTGTCAAAATTGTCAAAATTGTCAAAATTGTCAAAATTGTCAAAAGTGACAAAATTGTCAAAATTGTCAAAAGTGACAAAATTGTCAAAATTGTCAAAATTGTCAAAATTGTCAAAATTGTCAAAATTGTCAAAACAGTCAAAATTGTCGAAATTGTCGAAATTGTCAAAATTGTCAAAATTGTCAAAATTGTCAAAATTGTCAAAATCGTCAAAATTGTTAAAATTGTCAAAATTGTCAAAACAGTCAAAATTGTCAAAATTGTTAAAATTGTCAAAATTGTCAAAATTGTCAAAATTGTCAAAAAATGAAAAAAATGACAAAAACGACAAAAATGACAAAAATAACAAAAATGACAAAACTGACAAAAATTGTCAAAATTGTCAAAATTGTCAAAATTGTCAAAATTGTCAAAATTGTCAAAATTGTTAAAATTGTCAAAATTGTCAAAATTGTCAAAATTGTCAAAATTGTCAAAATTGTCAAAATTGTCAAAATTGTCAAAATTGTCAAAATTGTCAAAATTGTCAAAATTGTCAAAATTGTCAAAATTGTCAAAATTGTCAAAATTGTCAAAATTGTCAAAATTGTCAAAAGTGACAAAATTGTCAAAATTGTCCAAATTGTCAAAATTGTCAAAATTGTCAAAATTGTCAAAATTGTCAAAATTGTCAAAATTGTCAAAATTGTCAAAATTGTCAAAATTGTCAAAATTGTCAAAATTGTCAAAATTGTCAAAATTGTCAAAATTGTCAAAATTGTCAAAATTGTCAAAATTGTCAAAATTGTCAAAATTGTCAAAATTGTCAAAATTGTCAAAATTGTCAAAATTGTCAAAATTGTCAAAATTGTCAAAATTGTCAAAATTGTCAAAATTGTCAAAATTGTCAAAATTGTCAAAATTGTCAAAATTGTCAAAATTGTCAAAATTGTCAAAATTGTCAAAATTGTCAAAATTGTCGAAATTGTAAAAATTGTCAAAATTGTCAAAATTGTCAAAATTGCCAAAATTGTCAAAATTGTCAAAATTGTCAAAATTGTCAAAATTGTCAAAATTGTCAAAATTGTCAAAATTGTCAAAATTGTCAAAATTGTCAAAATTGTCAAAATTGTCAAAATTGTCAAAATTGTCAAAATTGTCAAAATTGTCAAAATTGTCAAAATTGTCAAAATTGTCAAAATTGTCAAAATTGTCAAAATTGTCAAAATTGTCAAAATTGTCAAAATTGTCAAAATTGTCAAAATTGTCAAAATTGTCAAAATTGTCAAAATTGTCAAAATTGTCAAAATTGTCAAAATTGTCAAAATTGTCAAAATTGTCAAAATTGTCAAAATTGTCAAAATTGCCAAATTGTCAAAATTGTCAAAATTGTCAAAATTGTCAAAAGTGACAAAATTGACAAAATTTTGAAAGTTGTCTCAATTTTCCAGATTGTTCAAAGTTGTCAAAATTGTTAACAAAAATGACAAAAGTGACAAAATTGTCAAAATTGTCAAAATTTGTCAAAAGTGACAAAATTGTCAAAATTGTCAAAATTGTCAAAATTTTGAAAGTTGTCTCAATTTTCCAGATTGTTCAAAGTTGTCAAAATTGTTAACAAAAATGACAAAAGTGACAAAATTGTCAAAATTGTCAAATTTGTCAAAAGTGACAAAATTGTCAAAATTGTCAAAATTGTCAAAATTGTCAAAATTGTCAAAATTGTCAAAATTGTCAAAATGGTCAAAATTGTCAAAATTGTCAAAATTGTCAAAATTGTCAAAATTGTCAAAATTGTCAAAATTGTCAAAAGTGACAAAATTGTCAAAATTGTCAAAATTGACAAAATTGTCAAAATTGTCAAAATTGTCAAAATTGTCAAAATTGTCAAAATTGTCAAAATTGTCAAAATTGTCAAAATTGTCAAAATTGTCAAAATTGTCAAAATTGTCAAAATTGTCAAAATTGTCAAAATTGTCAAAATTGTCAAAATTGTCAAAATTGTCAAAATTGTCAAAATTGTCAAAATTGTCAAAATTGTCAAAATTGTCAAAATTGTCAAAATTGTCAAAATTGTCAAAATTGTCAAAATTGTCAAAATTGTCAAAATTGTCAAAATTGTCAAAATTGTCAAAATTGTCAAAATTGTCAAAATTGTCAAAATTGTCAAAATTGTCCAATTGTCAAAATTGTCAAAATTGTCAAAAGTGACAAAATTGTCAAAATTGTCAAAATTGTCAAAATTGTCAACATTGTCAAAATTGTCAAAATTGTCAAAATTGTCAAAATTGTCAAAATTGTCAAAATTGTCAAAATTGTCAAAATGGTCGAAATTGTCAAAATTGTCAAAATTGTCAAAATTGTCAAAACTGTCAAAATTGTCAAAATTGTCAAAATTGTCGAAATTGTCAAAATTGTCAAAATTGTCAAAATTGTCAAAATTGTCAAAATTGTCAAAATTGTCAAAATTGTCAAAATCGTCAAAATTGACAAAATTGACAAAATTTTTAAAATTGTCAAAAAATGACAAAAATGACAAAAATGACAAAATTGTCAAAATTGTTAAAATTGTTAAAATTGTTAAAATTGTCAAAAAATGAAAAAAATGACAAAAATGACAAAAAATGACAAAAATGACAAAAATGACAAAAATGACAAAAATGACAAAAATGACAAAAATGACAAAAATGACAAAAATGACAAAAATGACAAAAATGACAAAAATGACAAAAATGACAAAAATGACAAAAATGACAAAAATGACAAAAATGACAAAAATGACAAAAATGACAAAAATGACAAAAATGACAAAAATGACAAAAATGACAAAAATGACAAAAATGACAAAAATGACAAAAATGACAAAAATGACAAAAATGACAAAAATGACAAAAATGACAAAAATGACAAAAATGACAAAAATGACAAAAATGACAAAAATGACAAAAATGACAAAAATGACAAAAATGACAAAAATGACAAAAATGACAAAAATGACAAAAATGACAAAAATGACAAAAATGACAAAAATGACAAAAATGACAAAAATGACAAAAATGACAAAAATGACAAAAATGACAAAAATGACAAAAATGACAAAAATGACAAAAATGACAAAAATGACAAAAATGACAAAAATGACAAAAATGACAAAAATGACAAAAATGACAAAAATGACAAAAATGACAAAAATGACAAAAATGACAAAAATGACAAAAATGACAAAAATGACAAAAATGACAAAAATGACAAAAATGACAAAAATGACAAAAATGACAAAAATGACAAAAATGACAAAAATGACAAAAATGACAAAAATGACAAAAATGACAAAAATGACAAAAATGACAAAAATGACAAAAATGACAAAAATGACAAAAATGACAAAAATGACAAAAATGACAAAAATGACAAAAATGACAAAAATGACAAAAATGACAAAAATGACAAAAATGACAAAAATGACAAAAATGACAAAAATGACAAAAATGACAAAAATGACAAAAATGACAAAAATGACAAAAATGACAAAAATGACAAAAATGACAAAAATGACAAAAATGACAAAAATGACAAAAATGACAAAAATGACAAAAATGACAAAAATGACAAAAATGACAAAAATGACAAAAATGACAAAAATGACAAAAATGACAAAAATGACAAAAATGACAAAAATGACAAAAATGACAAAAATGACAAAAATGACAAAAATGACAAAAATGACAAAAATGACAAAAATGACAAAAATGACAAAAATGACAAAAATGACAAAAATGACAAAAATGACAAAAATGACAAAAATGACAAAAATGACAAAAATGACAAAAATGACAAAAATGACAAAAATGACAAAAATGACAAAAATGACAAAAATGACAAAAATGACAAAAATGACAAAAATGACAAAAATGACAAAAATGACAAAAATGACAAAAATGACAAAAATGACAAAAATGACAAAAATGACAAAAATGACAAAAATGACAAAAATGACAAAAATGACAAAAATGACAAAAATGACAAAAATGACAAAAATGACAAAAATGACAAAAATGACAAAAATGACAAAAATGACAAAAATGACAAAAATGACAAAAATGACAAAAATGACAAAAATGACAAAAATGACAAAAATGACAAAAATGACAAAAATGACAAAAATGACAAAAATGACAAAAATGACAAAAATGACAAAAATGACAAAAATGACAAAAATGACAAAAATGACAAAAATGACAAAAATGACAAAAATGACAAAAATGACAAAAATGACAAAAATGACAAAAATGACAAAAATGACAAAAATGACAAAAATGACAAAAATGACAAAAATGACAAAAATGACAAAAATGACAAAAATGACAAAAATGACAAAAATGACAAAAATGACAAAAATGACAAAAATGACAAAAATGACAAAAATGACAAAAATGACAAAAATGACAAAAATGACAAAAATGACAAAAATGACAAAAATGACAAAAATGACAAAAATGACAAAAATGACAAAAATGACAAAAATGACAAAAATGACAAAAATGACAAAAATGACAAAAATGACAAAAATGACAAAAATGACAAAAATGACAAAAATGACAAAAATGACAAAAATGACAAAAATGACAAAAATGACAAAAATGACAAAAATGACAAAAATGACAAAAATGACAAAAATGACAAAAATGACAAAAATGACAAAAATGACAAAAATGACAAAAATGACAAAAATGACAAAAATGACAAAAATGACAAAAATGACAAAAATGACAAAAATGACAAAAATGACAAAAATGACAAAAATGACAAAAATGACAAAAATGACAAAAATGACAAAAATGACAAAAATGACAAAAATGACAAAAATGACAAAAATGACAAAAATGACAAAAATGACAAAAATGACAAAAATGACAAAAATGACAAAAATGACAAAAATGACAAAAATGACAAAAATGACAAAAATGACAAAAATGACAAAAATGACAAAAATGACAAAAATGACAAAAATGACAAAAATGACAAAAATGACAAAAATGACAAAAATGACAAAAATGACAAAAATGACAAAAATGACAAAAATGACAAAAATGACAAAAATGACAAAAATGACAAAAATGACAAAAATGACAAAAATGACAAAAATGACAAAAATGACAAAAATGACAAAAATGACAAAAATGACAAAAATGACAAAAATGACAAAAATGACAAAAATGACAAAAATGACAAAAATGACAAAAATGACAAAAATGACAAAAATGACAAAAATGACAAAAATGACAAAAATGACAAAAATGACAAAAATGACAAAAATGACAAAAATGACAAAAATGACAAAAATGACAAAAATGACAAAAATGACAAAAATGACAAAAATGACAAAAATGACAAAAATGACAAAAATGACAAAAATGACAAAAATGACAAAAATGACAAAAATGACAAAAATGACAAAAATGACAAAAATGACAAAAATAACAAAAATGACAAAAATGACAAAAATGATAAAATTGGCACAGTAATGACACAGTAATGACACAGCAATGACACAGGAGTGACACAGATATTACAAGATATGTTACAGAAATGTCACAGAAATGTCAAATAAAAGTCACAAGCATGATACAAAAATGACACCAAAAATGACACCAAAACTGACACCAAAAATGACACCAAAAATGAAACCAAAAATGACACCAAAAATGACATAAAAAATGACATAAAAAATGACACCAAAAATGGCACAATTCTTTTATAAAATGTTGTTAAAAAGTCAAAAATAATTGAATGAAATTGTTAAAATCGGTCTTGAACTTGTCACAGCAGTATTTCCAAAAGCTCAGAAGTTGAACGAAAGTGTTGTGAAAATGTAACATAAGTTTATAAAAAGTGTCACAAAGAATCTCATAAGTGCCAAGTTTTTCAAAATTGTATCGAAGTTCCAGTTGTGACTTTTGTTGAGATTCTTTTGTGACTTAAAGGTTTTTGATTTCACTGTAATCTTAACAAGAAAATCCCGTTCCTGACGTATTGATGACAAATGGAGAACGCAATGGAACGAATCCAAACAAGAAATCTGGTCAATAACTCATCATTTAGAGTCACCAACCAGAAGCAAAAGTAGTAACTAGAAGCAAGTAGGGCTACAATGTTCTCTGATCTGAGTAGCAGTTCTATTATTTCAATTACGAACGCACAAAAGGTAATTTATGACCCAACATCTGCAATATTCATAAATCAAATCCCGATACATAATTCACTGCTGCTGTAGCCTTCCATTGAGCTTGAGCTTGAGTTTGAGTTTGAGTTCGAGTTCGAGTTGAGTAGCTGATGTGGGATGTATGAAGGAAAATGTACATAGTTTGTAGCAACTCCCACCAGGTTATGTTGTTATTAGGATGTATAACAACTCTTCCAATGAGTAGAGGTTAGGTGTAGTTAGGAAGCAAATGCTGCTCTAACACCTTCCTGGGGAGGCTAAGCTTCTCCCAATTTCCCCCTTCTGAGAGCTTCTTCTGGGAGTCCCGAAGCTTTTCTTGATTCCATTGAAGGTGAAAATCAAGGCACAAGCTTCCGAAGTGCGATAATCGCCTCTTGAATAAAACAGCAACACAAGCACAATCTTTCAACTGGGGAGTGTTTGCTTTTTTTTCTCTACTACTCTTTGCCTGGAATAATAATAAATTTGCTGATTGAATGGTTGAGATTTTTTTGGATTTTGGCTCAGCCTAGCCAAATTAATGGTTATCTAAATATACTGTATTTTAAAAACTGCTAAAATTTTTTAACAAATATCCCTTTTTAAATTACCCAAAACTGACCAGAAAAAATAAACAGAAATATACACAAAATAACACAATATGATAAAAAAAAGAAAATGTTACAAGAATCAAACAAAAATGACACAAAAAAGATAATAAAACAAAATAAATGACACGAAAATGACACAAAAATGGCACAAGAATGACAAAAAGTTAACACCAAAAGGACACAAAAATAAAACCAATATGACTCAAAAATGGCACTAAAAATGGCACAAAAATGACACATAAAGAACACAAAAATGATTAAAAGATGACACACAGATAACTCAAAAGTGACACAATTGGAATGATGCTAAAATAACAGCAAAATTAAAATATAAAAAAAAAACAAACAAAAATGATTCCAAAATGACATAAATTGACAAAAAAACACAAAAATGATACGAAAAAGACACCAAAATCATACAAAAATAAGACAACATTGACACAAGAATGAAAGAAGTCTGAAACAAAAATAACAAAAAATGACACGTAATTAACACAAAAATGATACAAAAATGACACAAAAACTATACAGGAATGACACAAAAAATGATACAGAAATTACAGATATGACACAAAATTGACACAAAAATGACAAAAGAATGACAAAACATAAGAAATTAACACTAAATTGGCCCAAAAATGGCCTTAAAATGACACAAAAATAACACAAATTTGCAAAAATATGAGATAAAAATGACATAAAATAACACAAAAATGAACCAAAAATAACAAAATAGTTACACAGATATGATGCATAAAAGCCTCAAAAATGACATGAAAATGGCACTCGAAAACTGAAATTTCATAATTATGGCAAAAACGACATAAATATGGCACGAGCGAACTAAAAAATAACACATAATTATGGCAAAAATCACACATAAAGGATACAAAAATGGCTCAAAAATGAAACAGAAATGACATTAAAAGACACAAAATGACACAAAAATCACTTAAAAATTACACTTAAATTACATAAAAATTTCACGATAATGTCACAAAAATGACATAATTGACACAAAATGACACACAAATGGCACAAAAATGGCACTTAAATCACACAAAAATGATGCAAAATTCACTCAAAAATGAAACAAAAATAACACTAAAATAATGCAAAAATGACATGAAAATGGCACGAGAAAACTCACAAAAGACACATAATTATGTGCATTTCATTAAAATGACATAGTGAACACAAAATGACAAAAAATGTTACAAAATTAACACGAAGTGACACACAAAAAACACAAAAATGATACAAATATAACTTAAAACTGACACTTAAATCACACAAAAATGACGCAAAAATAACGCAAAAATGAAACAAAAATTACACCAAAATTATGCATAAATGACTCCAAAATGACACATTATGGCAAAAATGACACGAAAAGGATACAAAAATGACTCAAAAATGTCATTCAATGACACAAAATGATACAAAAAATACTAAAAAATTGCACGAAAATGACACAAAAATGACATAGTTGACACAAAAATAACACAAATCATCACAAAAATGACACAAATCATTACAAAAATTGATACAAATCATCACAAAAAATGATACAAAAATTGCACATGACAAAACTTAAATAAATCACATAATAATAATGTTTCACATGAGTTTTGCATAAATCTCACGAAACTTCAGCAAAGTGAAACGGAAGTGCTGCAGATGTTTATAATGAATTTTCTTACGAATTTTACGTATTTAGAGGTTTTTTGGTTTTCGAGCCAGAAAAATAATTTTTATGACTACCTTGATACTCATTTTTCTATTATATAATCCATAAAAAATCTTCATCAAAAGCCTCTCTTCAAATCTAAATAATCCTCTAACGAATTCAAAAAACCTGAAATCAAAACCTCTCGAACAACAAACCAGAGCTGAGTCCATTCAAAACCCATCATTGATCCAGTGAAATGGTTTGAAGCATTTAATGCCGGTAATTAAAAGGCCTATTCAGGCCATTTATTTGTCCCAAATTGAAAGGTAGCAAGTGGTGTTGAAAAAAAACTACAAACAGCAGGGCTCCCTTTTTTTCCTACCATTCACACCGATTGTCGTTGTCATTTGAATTCACATTTATGTTGCTCTCCCGCAGGGACGAAAAAAAAAACTAGAAAAAAAAGAGTTTAAAAACTCTCCGCATTTGTTGGATCATCATCATCGTCGCCATCATACCTATTGCTGCTATCGAAAGAGATAGTGCTGTCCGGAAGAAAAAAGTTTGATAAAAACATCTACCCCCTACAACAGCTGCAGGACACAACCGGTTGGTTGGAGTTTGAAAAAAAAGCGTTGCTAAAATTCAATATAGAAAAATAGACAAACGGGCAAAAAGGAGCGCTGCTAGAGGTATCGACTCGTTTCGATCTCCAAACGTTTGGTAGTTTTTTGAGCTGTTTTTTTTTCGTTGCTTCAAAAGTAGCGGAGATTTGCGAAGAAAGTGTCTAGTGAAAAAAAATTGAATAAGTTTTTTTGTCATTTTGAGTAAACATTTAAGACAATGTGACTGAAACGTTTTAAATGTGTATTGAGAATTTTGACCTGGTTTTATTGAATTCTATCTAAAGTTCATTCACTTAAATGAATGGTTTCTAACTTGCACAATTCTTTAAAATTTCAATAAAAGCTTTCGAAGCAGGCAGATCGAGGAAGAAAAAAAACAACAATTTTTATCATAGGAGAAATAAACATTTTTTTCAAAACGAAAAATCCAAAGTTTTCGAAATCTAAAAAAAATAAAAATAAATTTAAAAAAAGGAGAAGCTAATACAGTATGACCCATAAAACATCCGATTATCTGTCATCAAGGTTTAAAAACACTTTTTCATTTCATTTCATTTCATTTCTTTTTTAACACATGTAACATAAAATCAATGATCTTTTTAATCGCTACAGTTTAGGATATAATATTAAGGCCATATTTTTATCTTGGTTTCATTCATTTCTATTGAGTAAAGTCAGTAAGTCCTCTTTGAATCTGTTTTGAAAGAAATTTAATTTTAATTGGATTGGGAGTTGATTCCAGTTTTTAATACCTCTAATTATGAAAATTACTGTAGTACAATGAATTATCATGTGGAATGAGAAAACGAGAGGAACGTATACTGCGCAAGGGGGTCAACAATGAATATAAATAGGGTGGTTTTTTACTGCAAACGATTTTAAAAATTGACATACAATTGCGAAATTTACAAAAATTGGAATAAGTAACTGCAACCAAGTAGATGTTTCTGAAGATAAGTTACACTGGAAAGACGATCGAGGCTGTAGACATATCTTACGCATGCATTCAGAGCTATTCTCATGCGGTCTAAGTGTGAAAAGTTAGCGTTTTAAAAAACGAAACAACTGTATATAAAGTGTGGTAGTAAAAAAGTTTTGAACAGTTTAAGCTTGGTGTTGAAATCTAAGTGTGTAGAGCGCCTTTTCAGTGTAGCGTAAATTTTTGAAATCTGCTGCCTCCAAGATAGGTGAAAATGATCAGTAAAATATCTGCACTATTTGAACAAAATTTAAAAAAAATATATAACGATTTTAAATAAAAGTTAAAAATTATCCACTTTCCCCAAAATTTCAAGTAATTTTGATTTCTGTGAAAAAAAAGTTATAGAAATTTTATACTTGTTTACTTTTCTTATTTAAGGAGTTTTTTAAAGCAGTTTCAAACCAAATTGAGTTTTAGATATTTTTAAAGCATAAATTTAACTGTTTTGCAGGTTTCAACAAATTTGATAAAATAATTCAATTTTTTTTAAACTTTATGCAGTTATGTCAAAATTGCTTGAAATGGTATCTTTCGAAAGTTGAAAAAAAAAAACTGTCAAGTTTTAAATTTTACATGCATCATCATCAAAATATTATTTTTAAAATTGAATGAAGTATATTAAACAAAATCAGAATCAGATTTTTCTTAAATGTAGGCTCGTTAGTTAATCAAATATCAATGATTGAATTCACTTAAAACTGATACATATTAAAACTCTGTATCACCAAAACAAAAAATGATAGCCCATATTTGACAAAATATTCGAGTTCAGGACGCAAAAATCTACCACATGAATCATTGAACATATGCGCCCAAAAGGCTGTTGCCTTGAGTTATTAATTAAATTATCTTAATAAGTGTTTATTGCGGAAAATCCTTCTAAAACGTTAAAAAAAACTTGTCTAGTTCATCGTTCAACTTTTTTTTTTCAATTTTCAATTCAATTTACCGAATTTAAAAATCAAACTATTGAAATTTTTAGAAATATTTTAAATAAATTTGTCAAAAAACATAGTTTCTACCTTTTGTTCTTTCCGAGAACCAATATTTCTATTGAAAGTGTAAAAATCTTCTGATCTTGAAATTTTGTACTTCATAACCTGTTATTGAAAATTTACAAACATTCCTTTTCCACGTAAAATAACATGACAAAACTAATATCATAAGCATCTGAGCATATTTCTGTAAAGAACTTTAGGTTCCCCATCGATGCAATTAGCGGGTGCTTGTTTAATTATGTAAGTATTTTTTTTTAAAACTTGATAAATAAAAGAAGCATATGATGCGTACATAAGTCAACAACATTAAGAAAAGTATGCTTATGCAAAGCGACGACGATGACAGTCGGAAATATTCAAGATATTGATAATTTCAAATTCAGTGTACTAAGAAATACTAAGACGTACTTATCATTTATGAATTGACACACAAACTATAAATTTATTTTGATCAATATCGTAGATTTTTTTGTAATCTAAGCTGTAATATGGAAAAATAATCTGACAACAATCTTGAATTGAGTTCTTTATTCAATTGGATGAACAAACTTGACGAATCTCTTCTTATTTTAATTAGGATCTTTAAACTTTACAACTGCATAAAATTCTGGACAAACATCCGCTTGATGCCATAAATTCTCAAAAAAAAAATTTCAATTTTAAATGACAAATGCTGTCAGGGCTCAATTTTGTAGGTTTTTCACACAATTCTCGGGATAGTCAAATGTTTAGTTTAATCTAAGGAGATGTGATCATGACATGATAAAATCATGTTGTTTGACTGATGATTCGAAGAACCAACTTCAAAACTAAATTTGAATGCACAATGTTAAATAAATTTCTATTTTTTTGTGCTTTCAATAATTACAACAAAACTTGAAATTCCTAATTTTTGTATTTTTTTGGGTTAGTTAATACTACAATGGAATTTTTTAATCAATCCTTCAGTTGAAAATGAAAAATAAAAATGTAAATAATGATGAATAATAAATTACAATTATTTTTTTTTAAATATGAATTTTAGATTGATGACTTGGCATTGATTTGAAACTTTCATTGTGATTTGTTTTGAAAGTTTTGATTTTTTTCATTAGTAAAATTTATTATTTTTTGAGTTTGTGTAGTAATCATGAGTAAGAAAATGGTGTTAGAAATCTATTTCTTTGATCATTATTTATTTTTGATATAGTTATTATTTTCAGCCAAATTTGAATATTGAACCATCCCCCCCATGGACCGGGGGGGTTCGCACGGGCCTGTTAGTAGTAAACTTGAATTTCACATTCTCTTGAGCATGCTTAGCCTTCAGGAGCAGAGATGCCAATGTGTCTGATTTTTCAGGATTTGCCTGATTTTCCGAGGCTCAACCTGACAACCTGATAAGCCATTGAATTTCCCTGATTTTTGAAAATATGTATTTCTGATTTTGCCTGATTTTTGCGAATGTGATGAAAAATGGATATTAAGGAACTGGATTAGGTACCATTGCTGAGATGAAAATGTGGAGCAACGACCGAAAAAAATCATCACTTTGAGCGAAATTTCCGTTACCTTGACGTTGCCTGATTTTTATTTCACCAGTTCCTGATTTTTGGAAGAAAAATGTAGGCAACCCTGTTCAGGAGTGAAATATACCGATCCGTACGTGAATCGGACATCGGATCAATCGAAAAAAGTTTCTCGTCTGAAAACAAGACGATCAGCTGCTTCTTCTTCAACTAAGACAGAAATAGCTTCAAGCGCTCAAGTTACAGTGCTTTGATTCGTTCTGTTATCAAATGCCGCTTTGCTCTTGCCTTTGATGATGCATTTAATTCATATTCACGCAGAAAAAACTATAGCTATATCAGTTAAATTACGCGTCTACTAGAACATAAATATGATTGTTTGGTTCTCACCCGAAAATACGATTAAGCCAACCATATGATTATGCGCTGCCACAAACATGGCTATAGATAAACTAGCGATGCTTAAAATCCAATAGGATGGCTGTTTTAACTGTAACTGCTATTTCCCCTGAATGTAGAAAGTTGAAGATTTGAAATTCGAATATTAATAAACTAGCCGACCCGTTGTGCTTTGCTACACCTTCCGGAAATAAATGTAATTTGTAAAAATTTATTAAAATTTAGATTTTAGAGAGCATTGTTTTAAATCAAACCTCATCATACTTCAGAACCAACAACTTTGAAATGAGAGCTGCAGCTGCAGTTCTGAATAGCAATTCAAAGATGGTATATATTATTTACTGATCTCTAAACTCGTTTTTCGAGATCTGAAATTTGTACTCTGTACCCAAAAAAACCTTTTTAAATATGGTCCCTTCTTTGAAAAGCTCTTTATCTTAAATATACATGGGAGCTCTCCCATCTTTTTCAATTTTGTCCCCCACTGCTTGAAGAAGGTAGGCAAATTTAACCGGCTCGATACCCAAACAGCACTTATCATGATGAAAAATATATTAAATTAGTTCTGTATTAAATACAGTGCAAATTTCTTTTTTTTAAATAAATCTTTGAAAGTCAAATATTCCAAAATGTAGGCAAAAACAAATGTCTAAGTTTACATTTGTCCCGTATATTGGGGCAAGTGTCAATGCAAAGCTTATTTACAGATGCGTCAGAGTAATGGCTTTAAAATGGATTTAATACGAATTCCTGATTTTTGTTCTATCAAGTTTCACTGATATATCTGCAGTATTCCTGCAATATAAATTCATGTTTGTTACTCCACTTTTCACGAATGCTGTTCAAAGGGAATGACCTTCATTTACAAAGACATTCAAGAATTTTCTATATCCGCTGCAGTTTCAACATTCGGAATACCCCTTCTGGTCTTTCCAACATATTGAATCATTTTGAAGATGAATTTCTTAAAAGTTCGACGTTTGCCCTTGCCCCACCATGAAAGTTGACAGAAAGGAATATTGATTTTAACACTTTAAGGGTAAACTAAAAATTTCTCTTTAAAATTTTGCGTCCAGTTGAATATCAGTTCTAAAGTCTCGCTTATCAAAAACGAAGCGGATCAAAAGTCTCTTTTATGCAGTCATGTAACACAAAAACACTTTTCATGTTAAGTACGTACTTGAATTGGTATGTAAGCAAAAAGTACGATGGTTTTTCAGAATTATTTAAAATAAAAAGCTCCCATTTTCATTTCTAAATTCGTTTCAGTTGTGTATTTGGGCCGAAGTAACAATTTCTAGAAGAAAACCTAATTTTTAATTTTTTCTAACAGAAAAAGTTGAACGTTTGAACATGTTCTAATGTTCGTTGAATAAAAAGTCGAATGCTACCTACATTAACACGAACAAAATATGGAAGTATTTTTGCAAATCTTTCAACTGGTTTTGATTCGATTGATAAAATACCAATCTGTGTCACATCTAGGCGTCATTTATTACCACGTGCTGTGTACAAATCAAATAAGCAAGAAAAAAACACATCTAGGTTGCATATCGCCCCACGTGTTTGAGAAACAGGCGCCTTATTGTAAAATTTTCCAGCAAACAATGAACAGTGTGCTTTGGTTACTATCCTCTTGCGTCGACGTTTGCTCGCCCATGGAGACGAAAAACAAACCCCAGGTTGAGAAATACGCGCCAAAATATTTCTACTAATCAGTATGCTATGCCTGGGTTACTTTCCTTTTGCGACGCCTCGACCATAGAGACGAAAAACAAACCGCCCAAAGGAAAAAAAAATCTCAAGAAAATGGATGTCATGACTTTAATTTGTTTCGAAAAACTACAAATTTTGTATGGAAGCCTCTCCTTCCTTAAGTCGGATGGAGTTTTGACTAATACAGAAACCATCCCCGGCCTCAAAAACCCTCAGATGCCAGTTTTGACGATGATCGGTTCAGTAGTTTCCGAGTCTATAGGGAACAGACAGACAAACATTCATTTTTATATATATAGATTAAAGCAGGAAAAATCGTTTGTTATTTCTGTTTTCTAAATAAAATAAATATATTGTTTTTTCATAAAGCACATATATTGTAACCGATTTTGTTGGTGTTATGGCCGAGACTCGCCGGGGGAAGTAAAACACCATGGCCCTGAAAGAGAAAAAAAAGGTTCGTTAAAATTCCGACCGATAGAATAATGTAAATATTCGAAAACTTACACGATATTATTAGTCCGGGAATCTGGTCGGGAATCCGATAACTACACCCGATGCTGCTCTTTGCCCATAGGTACCTAAAACGAAGTAAGATTATGTTACAAAATAACAACTTTGAAAAGAAATTAGCATTACCTTTTCGCTACATGGTGACGGTCATCTTTCCCTGAAAAAAACTCCAACACATCCTTTGTCTTTTTTTTTATTCCTGTACCAAATAAATATATGACTTGTTCGTCTTGAAAATCAATGTTGGTTAAACAAAATTCGAGGTCTAGTCAAGCATCGGTGATGTTTGAAAAGTAACCATCAGATTGTATAATGACGACTAGAGAAACATAGCCAAATCTTCCAACTGTTAATCTATTTTAGCAATAACAGTTGAGAAATCCGCTACAACCAAATCAACTTTACATCTACGCTAGTTTGTTCGTAGTAATCGATGTTGATCAAGCAATATTATGGGTTCAACCAAAAATCTGTGATATGGAAGAGGCAACTATACGAATTTTGATAACAACTAGTAAAGTTTTTTATCCGTGTTTGGCCAATCGTTGCATGAAAGAACTCGAGATATTCGCTTCCTGTGCCAGCCACTGGTTTTATATCACTGGATTCTGCTGAAATAAAATCTTGACCAATTTTACTACTTTTACAGTGGGTGCAGACCGTGGCCTTCCATTATCCGGCTTCCTCGGACTTGGTCCATCAACAACAAAAATTCCTCTAAAATAGTCAAAAACAACCCAAAACAGACTCCTCAAAAAATTCGCAATTTTTTATGGGTCATACTGTATATCTAAATAAGATAATAATATAGTCTCCAGCTTGCACCATCAGGCAGGTATAATATCATAGACAGTTCTTCTCCGCATGATAGAATCTGCCCTTCCAACGATCTACGTTCGGGTACTGCATTTGTATCGGACTGCTCTAAATTTATGGTTCTGGTATTGGAGTGTTACTTGCCGTTAGATCGAAACTCCCGGCTTTGCTTATCGAAGACGTTTCCTGGGGCTATCTGGAGCTTCTTTGGATCCGCATTGATCCCGGTAATCGGAAACTCTATCTATGCGTAGTGTACGTGTCTACTGATTGTTCTGACGACCTGGTTTTACCTGAGTCCTTTTCGCGTTGCCTGTCTAAAATCAGCTTTGTTCTCCTGAGGATGACATACTCGTCATCGGCGACTTCAACATGCCCGGCCTAAAATGGTGCTCCTCTCGGAGTGGCTTTCTGTAACCAGACTTCCAGACCCTGTGCGTTCTTCATTCTGGGCATCTTCTAGTGTATACTTAGACGCCCTGAGTACAGCGACTTTACGTCAGATTAATAATACCAAAAATGAAAACGGACGTTTGTTCGACCTCTGTTTCGTTAACGAAGGTTTCAGGATTCCGACGATTGAATTGGCTCCTGCTCCCCTTTTCAAAACTGTTCATATCACCCTGCTTTAGTGGTCTCTCTCGATGCCGCAAGGATATATGCTCCCGTGAAGAGAACGGCATCCTTCTATCAAGATTTCGAGAACGTGGATTTTGAAGCTATCTCCCTAGTCCTTGGGTTTATCGAATGGGAAGTTGAGCTCGATCCTTCTGATCCAAACGCAGCTGCTGAGACACTTTCGAACATGCTCAACTACATTATTGATAGCTTTGTTCCAAAACGTGGGGTGGCTACAAATCTGCGGTCTGTGGGCTCCCTGGGTCACTAAAGAACCAAGGCTTCCGTCCTACATGTTCATTGACAGCGACACAGTGAATTCTGATCCAGAAATTTGTGAACTTTTTGCCGAACAGTATTTTTACAATTGGGGAAACTTCCTTGGAGCAACTGGCCAGGGCTGTCGGAAATATATCACCCCTAGTCGATGATGCAGCAATCTTAAAAGCGACAACTGAGCTAAAAAATTCATCTTCCTCGGGCACGGGCGGTATACCAGCTACTTTTTGAAGCGTTTTATGCCATCTTTGCTGACACCTATCAGGCACATCTTTCAATCATCACTGGACTGCGCAATCTTTCCCTCATTGTGGAAAGAAGCTCACATGTTTCCTGTCCACAAAAAGGGAGATAAGAGAGATGTGAGCAACTACGAAAAGCTCGAACGTTTAGGTTTCTGTGGTTCCCTATTGGATTGGTTCCGGAGCTACTTAATGGGATAAAAGTTATCCCTTCGTACTGGTGAATCCTTTTCCAGGCAATTCCCTGCCTCCTCAGGAGTACCCCAAGGAAGCCATTTGGGACCGATCATTTTCGTGATCTATTTTAATGATGTACTCACGCTTCTCCGCGGCACAAAGCTCGCTTTTGCCGATGACCTGAAACTTTTTCACACCATAAACGGCCAAGACGACATCAACTTCCTGCAACAGCAATTCACCGCTTTTGCTCACAGGTGCGACATCAATTGCATGCCTATGAACCGCAGCAAATGCTCAGTAATATCGTTTTCCCGTAAGCGGCACCTTCTTCGATCACATCAACGATCTGGGCGTTATTCTCGACCGACGGCTGGAGTTCAAGACTCATACGAACTATGTTGTTGAAAGAGCTTTTCTTGGATTCTTGTTTCGTATGGCCAAAGACTTCAAAGACGTATAAAGCATGGATCACTACAAATCTGGACGCACTATTTATTTTACCATAGTGCTCCTAGTTGTCGGATCTGAAATGTTTTGGCAGCACTTTGTAGAGGAATGTTCCTTCTACCAGTGCTGAAAATTTCATTACGATTCGTTTTGTTTCAAAAAAGTTACACGTGATGGAAGCCGCGAGATGAAAATAAATTTTGAACACGCACGTCAAAAACCCGACGTGGTCGGGTTCAAAAATCGCGAAATCGTGAAAAATGGTCAAATCAACCGTGTGTAGCGTTCTCAAACGTTTCCGTGAGATGCGTACTATAGATCGGCAGGTTCATACCAAGCGTCATAGTGGAATTAAGGATCGGAAACTGCATTAGAAGGTGTTGAGAACGATCAAGGAAACACAGGGTAGTCGGACTATGACATTGCCAAGAAATTCAACGCCGACCGGTGCACCGTCAGCAGAATTCGTCTACGCGTAGGAATACGATCCTATCGGACCAGTAAGCAACCAAAACCGGACATTGAAGCAGAATTTAGTAGCCAAAGGACGTGCCCGCAAGTTATACAAGAAGATTCCAACGAAGTTCGACGGATGCATCCTCATGGATGACGAAACGTACGTGAAGATGGATTTTGGGCAGCTTTCTGGCCAAAAATTATGTAAAGCCACTGCAGTGGTGCACTGCACTGGTCATGGTGATGTCCTCGGCAACTTCAAATTCGTTATTGCTGATAAGTTTGCAAGAAAGTGTTTGATCTGGTAAGGTATTTGCAGCTGCGGACGAAAAATTCCGGTTTTTGTGAAAAACAAGACCATGGACTCCGAAATTTACAAGGAGGAATGCCTGAAAAACTTTTTTTTTTCGTACATTAGATCTCACAAAGGACTAGTTAAGTTTTCGCCAGATTTGGCAAGCTGCCACTACAGCTAGGAGGTTCTACAGTGGTATTGGGCCAACGGGTGGATTTTGTCGAAAAGGACATCAACCCACCCAACTACCCTCAATTCCGCTCTATAGAAAAATTTTGGGCAATTGTCAAGCAGAAGATGAAGAAGAATGGTAGGACGACTCGGGAAGCAACAGAGATGAAGAGATTGTGGAACAAAATGGCCGCTGAGGTCAGCGAATAGGGTGTTCAAACTATAATGAGTGATACTCAACCAAAAGTTCGAAAATTCATCAAAACAACATCGGAATAATTTTTTTATTATTTTTCCTTTAAAGTGCAATAAAAACCCTACATTTTAAGTACAAAACATTTTTATTTCGTTTACATAGCTCCGAGATAGACCCGTTTTAATGCGTCCAGATTTGTAGTGATCCATGCTTTAGTTCTCGAGTTTTGCGAAAAATTGTAAAGAAACTACCCCCCCCTCCTCTCTCCTTCCTTTCATTCCACTGGAAGGAGCGATAGTATCAAATAATCATATAAACATTTCTCGTACTCACATACCCTCCCATTAAAATTTCTAGTGGTTGGATAAGTTCCCGAGTGATGCAAAAAATTGTATGGGAGCACCCTCTCCCTTGAAGTTTTCCCACTGGAAGACCAGAATGTTGTCAATATATCATAGAAACATTTCTCGTAATCCATTACCTTCCTATGTCGATGTTGGTACCATTTACTTCATTAGTTTTCCAGTTATGCTGGAAATTGTAAAGGAGCCCCTCCCCCTTTCTATTTCTCCACTGGAAGAAGGAAGGGGTGTCAAATATTCATAGAACCATTTCTCGTACCCAAATAGAAATCCAAGCCAATTTTGGTTCCATTTGATAGAATAATTCCCAAGTTATGCAATAAAAAAGGTATGGAAGCCCCTCTCCTCCCTTCCTAATTCCCCACTGAAAGAAGGGAGGGGTCGGAAATAATCATAGAAACATTTCTCGTATTCCAAATCCCTACCATGCCAAATTTGGTTCCATTAGCATGATAAGTTCTCAAGTTATGTAAAAAGAATGTAAGGTAGCCCCCTCCACTCTTCCTATCTCCTCAATGATTTGAGGGAGGGGTACCCAATATTCATAAAAACATTCCTTGTATCCGAAAACCCTTCCATACCAAATCGGAATCCCCCTTCCAGTGAGAGGGAGGAGTCCCAAAATATAATAGAAACCTTCCCAGGCATCAGAAGCATCCACCTGCTAAGTTTCGAGGAAATCGGTTCAGTAGTTTTCGAGTCTATAGGGAATAGACAGACAGACAGAAATCCATTTTAATATATATTTATGGGTCATACTGTATATTCAAATAAGATAATAATATCTCAATGAGATGGGTTTGAATATATGCTCCCCTGATCGGGTGGCAATGTGTTTTTAAATTAGTTACAAAGTGCATGATTCAAGATCAAAATTTCAACACGTCCCACTGTATCAGCTGCTATTAGTAGATAAAGGGCGTTCGCGTTCCTGTTGTCACCCACTGACTATGTTTTTGCACGATTTTCGACATGCTCTCTCATGCTCTTCTGGTCGGCGTAAACATCATTTTCATGCAGATTTCTCTGTCCGGTTCAGTTTTCATCCCCCTTATCTCTAGATAGGAAGGTAGGACGTCGCTCTACTATTTTCGGCTTCACACTGTCGCTTGTGTTTTTTTTTCAATGTTCCGGTAGCACATGGAACTTGGATCATATGTAGCGTAAGTTGGGCGATGGTGATATGTTTTTTTTTCTCGAGCTGCTACTGACGTGTGGCATGTGCTTGTTCTACTATTTAGAGGTAGGTATTCTGCAACTACTGCAACATCGCTACATTCCACCAACAGCCAGCCAGCATATTCGGGGTTTTTAAGCTGTATTTCTCGGAAATGCCATCCATCTATCCATCTGTCTGGGTCTGGATCCGTTTTGTGCCGCATTGTGAATCATTGTGAACATGCTCGGCATGTTGTTTCGAAAAGAAAAAAACAATCAACTTTCAATTCGATGTTTTCTTAAATTGGTGTAAAGTATCCAGAAAAGTTTTGAACTGGTTTTTTTTTATCTCATAGTTCACGCAAAATGCAAACCCTAACTCAAATCTGAAACGAAACTTATCGTATAGTTTTTAATCTACATTTAAAGGTTTTTGGGTGTTTGTGTGTGCAAGCGTCTGAGTACAATAAAATAATTCTAGATGGTTTCATCGAAACTGCACGGGTCGATTTTGTTAAATGTTTGCTCATAGATAAATTATATCCCCTTCCAAAGAGCTTCTGATTTCCTTATAAATTAACCAAAAACTAAGAAAGTTATTTCGAAAAAAACTTAAGGGTCAATCAATTTAGTAGAACGCCTTGATTTAGGCTACTCCTGCCAACGATTGTTATAATTTTCTAACACAAATAGATGTTTTCTCTTCAAGAGCTTAAATTTACAAATTTAGTTCGCAAGTACATCACAACCACTCGTAATATTATGAGTTCATTCCTTATTCAACAATCCGTTCATTGTTATTCAGTCGCAAAAATTTGAAATACTCACCGATTTTGATGTGTTCTACCGTTTCGTCGGCGTCGCTATTATACCCAAGCAGGACGCCGAAATTCCCAATCAAAAGCGTCGCCAGCAACGTCACCACCACTGATTTTGGCATTCGGAGCATTCCTTTTCTCGGTATCATTTTGACACAAATCTTTCCCTAGCGCAGCATCAAATCGCACGACCGTCACAAGCTTTTTATTTTTTCGCCAGATTTATTTATGCTATTTGGTGAGAATATTTCACTTCATTTGCTTCCTTTTGTATTTCTATGTATGTGTGCGTGCACATGTGGCGTCCCTGTGGAAAAATGCAATTTTTATATTTCCCGAAACGCAAATGCAGTCGACAGAACGCGTCGAGGAAAAATATCAGCTGACACATTGCGATGACAGATGACACTTTTATTCCCCGTCTCAAAAGGCGAACGTTATCGGAACAGAACAAACGGGATACACGAATTGGTTTTTGTTGCGAATAAAAATAATACAATGCCAACAAAAAAAGATGAGCCCATTGACCTGTAAACAATAACAATTAAAGACCGGTTTGTTATTGTTTACAAAACAGGCGTCCCCCGAGGCGTCCCTCCAAGTGCCACGTGCTCGGTGTTATTGTTTTGAAACATCAAGAAAATATTTTGTCATCAAGCGAGCGCTCTTCCCCTCTTTCTCTCCGATTCACTTGTCTTCGTTTTTCCGATTTTTCTTCCCCATTTTCATTAAATGGCGCCCATAAGAGATTTTTTCACTTGAATTTTTAAACACTTTTTTCCATGTTTGATCCAGTTCAAAACTGGAAAACTTCACCAATCCCTTGTGCCACACTTCACAAACTTCCAAAAGACCATATTTTCAACCGGAGAAAACATATTTTAAACCACTAAAAATCATCTTTTCCTTCGAAGAAAAACCCCAAAAAAGTGAGGAAAATGTGAATTTTTTCCCAGCCTCACTCAGAACGCACGCGTGCGACACTTGCTGCGACGGACTTGCTTGGGACGACGACAACTTTTCACGGTGGATCCGCACGATGGACTACTTGGTGGTGTCTTTTCACGGCGCATCTCAGTCAGTAGCACAGATGATTTTCCCGAGAAGATGCGACGACACTACGCCTGGCCGTTATTCATCAACGGCCGGTTGGCGTCGTCTTCTTTTCAGAGAGATTTTGTGAATGGTGTCCCGACTCGAAACACTCTCAACAGCTGAAAAAAACGACTTGGTTCGATGTTTTCATTTGTTCATGTTTTTCTTATTAAGGGTGTCTTACAGTCAGATGTTTGGAAAAAACTTATTTTTTTAAATGCGAGAATTAGTAACGAAAGTACTCGAGAAAATCGAAAATCTTTTCACTCGAGATTTGCACTTCCAAACAAACATGATACGTCGAATAAAGTTTCATAGAAAATATTTATGCGTTCTAGGCGTCTCTATACATTCGAAGCACGATCTTACTTTCAAGCTTTCAAGAAACGGACTGTGAAACTTCTACGCCAAATGTGTTAACGATGTTTTTTGGTAAAGTATGACAGTACATTCAATAACAACAATAACAAAATCAAGAATGTTACTTATTGTACTCTATAGAACACCAAGAAACCTCATAGCATGATCAAATAGAGCATTTAAAACACTGCACTATGCACTTTTTCTTATTTTATTATTTGATGCCGTGTCACCTTCAAGCAAAAACGTACAAAAATGATGAAAAAACAGCTTTAAAAAGATCTGACTGATGGTTTCCGAGTGTTCTACTGATTGGCATGATTTTCATCCGACCGGTTTATCTTGTACAATTCTTATGTAGGGCAATTAACATCTATAAATGATTGTTAACTCAGTTAACTAAAATACCAGTAAAAGATTTGTAACTTGTAAGTAATAGTTGTTTTTTGATTACTTTTTGTAATAAGGGGCTAAAACTGAACAGACTTACACATTTTCATGGAATATTTTGAACTAATACTAAAGATTTGGCAAATTTGAGTTGGGAAAGTCCAGCATTTTCTCGAACTTCGAAAGTTTTCTTTTATAGAAAAGTTACTCGAAAATCCAACATTTTAGTACCAATCTCGAAGAACAAGAATCATTCTAGAATAATATGCTTACAAAGCATGTTAATGAAAGCATGAAATGAAAGCGCTGCTGTGGGGGATGAATGAACATAAAAAGTTTCAAAAGTGGTAGTTTAACATCCGATTGATAGCTGTAAGTTGTTTCCGATCTGTTTTTAAATCATAATGATATCATTTCAGATGTTTTAAAAAACATAACCTCGTGAAACGGAAATAGTTTCGGACAGTGTTTAATGTAATGAATATCTGATCATAGGAAATCCAGCTGGAATGTTGTTATCACATGTTTTACATCCAGTTTATGATGCTCTGTCTGGATTTTGAAGAAATTTTGAAAAAAAATTATTCGCACTTATTCACAGCTGAATGTTCATATTTACCCCATAGTTTTCGTCCTATGGGGTAATTATGAACACATTTTCTTATGCATTTCCTGACATTTCTAATGCTTTTTAATAGTCAAATGATTTATTCATCAACCTAGGGGGCCATTCACTAATTACCCAAGCATTTCCAGACCCCTTTCCACCTCCTCCCCTTGTAAGAAATTTCTTTAAAAGCTACTCCCCCCCTCCCTTTTGTAAAATCTTAACACATTAACGACCGAGAAGAAATCTTAGCCAGAAAACATCAACACTCGGCATTTATATCCCAGAATCCACTGGACCAAATTCAGTAAATTTCATAATTAAATTAGGTCTGCAATGTGTCAAGTATTGAATTTTTGAGAAATTGATTTTTTTTCCGGATTTAGAAAAAAAGCTATGCCAATTCTTTTCAGTCTTTGCAAAAAACTTTTGAATCCCATTTTTTTAAACTAAAAATAAAATTTCAAAAGTAGAAAAAAGTGAATAAAACAGAAATTTTGAAAAAGCTCAATCCGTAACCAAATTTAAACAAGTCTTAACTTTGTTTAAATAAATAGTGATAAAAACTTGCTCTTCGTTGATAAAAAAAGGCAGTCGAAAGTTTTACCGGTAATACCAAAACCGAAAACCTGTATCCCAGGAATAGTTCTCTAATACCGAATACAGGTTTAACTTGCTTCCAAAACCAGGCTTTTGAGTAATTGATAAACAATGAGGTTATAAACCAGACTTGAAGAAATGTTTATCTTGACTTAAAATTAAATTCACCATTTGTTTACAAAAGGTTTGCTGATCGAGCTTTTATTCATAACTGTGTAAAATTTAACATTATTTTGAACCTTAATCTCTGTAGTCAACAGTAAAATATATGAAAAACTTTGATAAAATTAATTAGTCCAAAAAGCAAAGATCAATTTTCCTGTATCTTTGGACAACGTGCTGCTATTCAGAACATTAGAATTACAGCAAATAATAATTGTTTATGTGTTAAATCCGGATATCAAAGTTCCAAAATCTATTTTCTTGCAGTCTAATTTTTTACTTAGATACTTTTTTCAATATTAATTTAAGCCTACCACTTTTCTGATACCTGATAGATACTTTTTTAAATGTTAATTTGTTCGAATATTTTTTTTTAATTTGGTTCAAAATGAACATCTTTTGGTTAAAGATTTTCTCTTTCAGTTTGTTGAGGAAAACTTCGGTAATACTTCAATTTTTTTTTGAAAGAATAGAACTACTTATGTGAAATTTCATACAGGTGATAAAAAAATTTATAAGTGTAAATATTTTTCAAAACTGTCGATCATATAGAACTGACAAGATTTGTAAAAAATGACTGTTAACTGATCCAAGAAGATTTTAATGAGTGTTTTGTGAAACAACCCGTGTAAAATATTTTCGAATTTCCTGTATATGTATTATGTATATGTATATTCCTACGTATACGTTTCAATTCAATGATACCTCGCACGTACCGTAAACTAGGGGAACTTTGATCACTTTTTTCATACATTTTTGCATATTTTGAAAGGGGTTACTTTTTCGTAATACCTGAAAGCTTTAAAACCCTTACTGAGGTGAGGAGTATTAAACATCATCATTGATTGCAGTGAATTCAAACGACATTGGTGGTTATAATTAAATGTTTGTTACAAAACCGGATTTCGAGTTTTGGGGTAAGTTTGATCACTATGGTTTTTACGTATCTCAATATCTTCAAATTTATTGTTTTGATGCCATTTAGTAAAAAAGGCTCAAAACATTGATAACAGTAATTTTTGATTGGACTCAATTGAATATCTTAACGTTTTCTTTCAAAATCAAATATACTAAAAAGATGGACAATGTTGCTGCATACATTTAGGGGCAAAAATTATAATAATTTTTTAAAAAAATTTTGCCTCAAAAACAAATGAGATTTTACCTTGTTGTAATTCCCTAAGTCCTCGCACTGTTCCCATGTTCTTTTTTTCTTCAAACTTAACCATTTGATAGGGTTTTTAGCCATTTTTTCCATACCGGCCTTTTTATGGAAAATGACCGTTTTTTTCAATATCCAAAAATTATCTTCAAATGACCATAAAAATAACACTTAAACTTAACCTAAACCAAGAAAACAAGTTGAACTTTCACATCAAACAACCCATTTGCTCCTAGATGCTTAAATTTGATCTGGAGATATGTTTGTTTGTGACCCTTCAAAAAACCAGATATTTTAAGATTTTAAAATTCTATTTTAAGTAATATAAAAAATCTCCTTATAAAAACCAAATTTAGCTTATTTGCAACTTAATTTACAGGGTTTCAAACGTAGTAAACAATTTTCAGATATTTTAACTTTATACTTAGTTAATGATGATTATCTGCAAAAATTTCACGTTGATCAAAGTTACCCCGCTGATCAAAGTTCCCCCAGTTTACGGTACGTGAAAAGCCTATCCCACGTCATTTTGGTGAAGACTTGATGTTTGCTGCGCAGGAAATTCTAGACGGATGTAAAAACTATCGAGTAGCCTAACTCGTCTAAAATTTCACACGTATGGAGAGGTCCTATCGAATGAAATGTTCTGTAAAGACATAAAGAAACGGAAAAAAGAATCTAACCAAAACAAAAAGATGCAACAAAGAAAATAAACTCTCGAAACAAAAGATAGAAAAATATGAATTAAAAAGAACACTAAAAAGCTATTTTTCTATTGTTTTACATCTTAATTTTGATTACATTTGTTTATTTTGCAAGTTTTATACATGAATTGGATTGAGTTTTTATAAAACAACCCATTTTCTTGTTACTGCTAATAATTTTCATTATTTGGTGCTGAATTGAGATTTTCTGACACTATATAAATCATATTGGACAAGTCTCGGGGTAAATATGAACATAGTCCGGGGTAATTACGAACAGAGTTTGGGGTAATTATGAACATATTTTTTTAAGTAAAAAATCACCATACACTGCTTACTATGGATAAATGTAACGTATAACTACTGTTACTTTTCAAAAAATTTATACCAAGTTCGTAATCCGTGTTCATAATTACCCCCTAGAGAGTGGGGTAAATATGAACAGATGGGGTAATTATGAACAGACGTCCCAAGGACAAAGGTTGCGCCCAAAAAACAAAATTTGTTCTACAGAATGATTAAGAGCACGGAAACGTTCATTGATGCTAGCTTTTCAGAGTTTGTGATAAGAAATTAACATATGGTGGCTGTAAGTGTGCCAAATGAAATTTTGTTCATAATCACCCCACCTAGCCCTATCTGAATTCTGAACCTGAATATGAATTCAGGTTAAGAATTCAGATACAGCATAAATATTCGAAATTCAGATTAAGTTAAAAAATAAATTAAAATTTTCAAGGTTACCTTTTTCTGTCGTGTGATTCCAAATTTTAGCCCAGAAATCAATTTTCAGATTTGTAAAACACCCGTGAATGCATTTTCGTCTTGATCCCAGTAAAGCAATTAAATATGTATTGCAAAAACATGCTAATGCAAATTTTCATTACAATCCGATGCGCAATCAAGACCATATCTCAAAAACAATGAAAAAATAATATGAACGATCCCTTTTGCCTAGCCCTGACCCAAAATTTGAAACCTGAAAGCAATAGAGCGTCTGTCAAAACTCCTATGTAGAAATTTTCATCTCAATTCAATCACGTAAATATCACAAAAACATTAAACAGTTGATACGAGCGACCCTTTCCGCCGACAATAACTCGTCCCTTAAAATACCCGTGTGCAAACTTCCATCTCAATCCAATGTACACTACTGGAAATAAGTATAAAGACAAGCTGTATATAGGGAATTCTGTACTTTCCTGTGATTATTCAATTCAACACTTATCCACGGTAGATTCATAGAAGAATTCCATTTCTTGAAATACAATTGTTTCACAAGATTCATGCATCCTTAAATAAATATGCTCTAAAATTTTCGGGTTGGAAATAAGTATAAATACAAAGGCTATTTTATTAGAAAAACACGTTTTTGTTGATCTGATTTCCAAAAATAAAGGACTTTAATAATGTGCAGCATCGCCTTTCTTGGCAATGACTTCTTGCAATCGTCGTGGCATAGAAGTTATGAAGCTTTTCAAAACGTTCGGATCCAGATTAGACCATTCGTCCTGAATCGCCATTTTAATTTGTCCAGCCGTTTCATAACTTCCTCCATGCTTGAAAATGTTACGGGAGAGAAGCCCTCAAACGTTTTCGATCGGATTTAGATCCGAGCTTCAGGCTGGCCACTCCAAAAGAGGGATGTTATGAAGTTCCAAGAACTTTTTCGTAGCGCTGGACGCATGGTAGGCAGCATGTCTTGCTGGAAAATCATGTTTTCGCTCATAAAATTTTCCGAAAATGGAACAAGAACTTCTTCTAATAGCTAGCAATACATCTGTGAGTCCTTCCGTTAGAGATGAAACAAACAGGTGCCTTTCCAGCCATGCTTATGCCGGCCCAGATCATGACAGTTTCTCCACCAAAGTTTCGTTTTTCTCTCGTTGGCCTCTTCGGCCTCTTGTCGTACCAGCGGCTGCTAAAGCCAAATGGCCCGTCTAAGTTGAACTTCTTCTCGTCACTAAAAACCACGTTTGACTACTCTTGGTCCCAAAATTGGTACTTTTCGGCAAAAGCAAAACGGGATTTTTTGTGACAAGGAAGAAGTCTTGGTCGTTTTGATGAAGGAAACATTAGGATCGACTTTGAGAAATTGCCAAATCCGACGCCCAGATACTGTCATCTCCGCCTTGATTTCCTCATAAGACAGTTTTTGGTGGACCACCAGTCGTTTTATTTCTTTCTTACACCTCGGCGTCAGGAAAGATGGACGTCCACATCGCTTCCTTGTGGCAATTTTTCGCCTAGCCGCAGATAGTTATGCACCACATCCTTACTCCTACCAATCCTGATGCCTATTTCACACAAGGTTAACCCTAGTTCTCGAAGAGTATCTACTCGTCCCTTGTCATAATCGCTCAAAGGGTTATTTTTGGCATTTTCCTGTAAATATCAAATAATATGTGAAAACCTTCACCAATGATTTTTTTTTCTTTGTCACTATCAATTCACTTCGTATTGAGCAAAACTTTTCACTTTCAGCATAAAAATATCCTCCGCGAGAGAAATTGAACAGAAGCAAACAGCTGTCTTTATACTTATTTCCAAGCTCAAAACGGAAATATTCATACTCTGACACGCAACATGCATTCTAACCCACTCTGACTCACAGATAATATTCTACTCACCACTACATTAACATTGACTAACATATGATTGCAGTTGTTTACACTGTAAACGTAAGAGCAGTAAAAGCTATGTTGTCTTTATACTTATTTCCATTAGTGTATTTTAGCGTTAATATCACAAAAACAGTGAATAGTTTATATGGACGACCACTTTGGCCAACCCCTGACCTCGTATTTGATACGTGGGATCAATTGCTCGTCCCTCAAAATACTCATATTAATATTTTCATCACAATCCGATGGCTAATAACGCAAATATATGTAGCTCAAACAATATTGGTCTTGTATGGACGACCCCCTTTAAAAGAAGTCACCCAAAAATCTGAAAACATGTTTCATCAATCCTGGTCCTAACAAATAAACAGACAGAAATTGCTTTCAAATATATAGATAAAAATAAAATAATTTTACCGAGTCGAGTTCGGCGAAATCGGACACAGTTGTACCGGATAAGCTTTTTAATAACTGTTCGCCGACTGCAACTTGAAAGAACTGAAAACATTTTCCCTCTCGGGACTTATTTCGAATTCTATACGAACTTTAAAAGTTCAAAACAAGTGGTTCAGGAACATTTGTTCTTGTATGTACCTTTAGCAAATTGGAAGGTATCAGTGCAGCAATATTTTGAATGTCTTTTATCTAATAATCTAGCACGGCTCAGTGGTAGCATAATCAACTTTAAATTTGAAGGGCTGCGGTGCAAATATTCAAGTAAGTTTGCCTCAGAGTAAATGGAGGAATATTTTTATACAATTTGAGGCTAAATTCGCCAAGAAAGAGACAGCTTTAGAAATGAGTTAGGCAAAGGAAATAAAAGTTCTTGAAATTTGTATTTTTCATCGGTCATCCGGAAAACTGAATAGCTTTCTTTTCGGCTTGAATTTTGAGACTTGAATGTATCGATAAGAACCTAAATTTTCAGCTGTGTAACATGCTATATGCGTCCTTGAAATTGCCGAGTAAGCCTTCAATTCTAAAAAAAGAAGAGTTTTACTATGTACGCAAGGATTCACCCCATTTTCATTAAAGATAGGGCGGTTTTGCATACTTCAGATGGAGTTTTTGACAAATCTCCACTGTACAAAATTTTAAACCGTGTCGTTATGAAAACTTCGAAGAAATTTTTTTTTATTAAAGCTCTGCTTCTTTCTTTGCTTATAAAGAAGTCATGTTGTTCTCTGGTCATCCAATATGAAAAATAATAATAGAAATGTTATTTTTTGTAAACTTTTTGTCAAACAAAGCTTCCTTCTTCGGAGCAGTATATATTCTTTTTCATTAGACAAACATAATGTTCATCCATTTTCCCGACAAGCTACAACAATGTTGACCAACAGATGTGTCTAGTCGCATGTCGAGTTTAATTAGCGGAACAAATGGTTAAATATTTGATGAATCGTTTATCCGACGAAATGGTTTCTTTCAGCAGGATACGAATCGCTAAAACCAGGGATAATATGCCCCGATTCCCAGGCAGCATCAAACGTCCATCCCGAAATCGTATCTTTACTTTTTCGTTCAACAAAGAGTTCAAACCGAGCCGCCAAAAGAGCGCGCCACCGTGTTGGTTGTAAATATTTATGATCACTCGCAATCGCCCGGTCGGGATTCGTCGTTGGACCGAACTGCAACTGGGTGGTGCCAAACTGCCCATTTTTTCCCTTTTTCCTCATTCTCCGTTCGTTACTAACTGTTGTTGTTTTTGTTTCTGCTCCAAACCAATAAATAAGACATGTGCGGTAGCATTAACGTCGGGTCTCCCCCCGTTTGGTTTGTTTTATCGTCGCTACTCGATGATGGCCATCCGTCAAACGTCGTCATAAATTGATTTGCCACCAACCACCATCACCACATTCTCCCCATGAACTTTGTTGTCGTATATCACTCAGCACCATCACCGAGCGATGAATGGCAACTCTGTTTTGGTTCGGAAAACCATCGATGAATGAACCGAACCGGACCAAAATGTTTTATGGGTTGTCTGTCAGTTTTCGAATCATGGATTTCTCCCTTTCTTTATGAAGCTGCTTCAATTCCGGGGGTCGAAGTTGATCCGGATTCGATCCGGACAATAACGACAGACGAGTAATTGTAACCCTGGATCGTCGATTTTATAACCATCACTAAGCCCGAAGAGATGCCACTTCAATAGGAAGTTGTCCCGGCTTTCACGGTCATATAATTGGCGATCCTACCACCCATCCGTAAGGAAATCGTTTCGGATCCAAGTAAGCTGAGACTTAAGGTTTGTGTACAAATTTTGAAACAAAAGTTGTAATCTCCGTTTTGTTTCTGTTTCTGTTTTATTGTTTCGCTTTCGGGATTTCAATTTGTTGTAATTTTTTTTCATTTACATTTGAGCCTGACTGCGATTGTATGGATTTACGTTTCTTTCGGTTTTTTTTGAGTTTTGTTTACACGTCTGCACTACACCCCGTAGATGTAAACAAATTATCGTTCTATCGCCGTATAATTGGTTACATATACAGTTCGAGTTTTTCGTTACACTTTTTTTGCTTCTTCTATCGGTGTATTTGTTTGATAATTTTTTTTTATCAATTAGAAAAAGTTGTAAACAAACGCTTGCTGCAAAGCGTTTGATTTTCAAATGCGTTCTGTTTTCTCGAGAGCCTTCTGATATTATGACGGCTAAAAAATCTGCAATATAGTCCTATTTACAAAAAAAAACGACTAATGGAGTGTATTGCTTGAAAAATTAAAAGACAATTTCGTCGCACTAGGAATGTACGTGGTAAACTACTTCAAAACCGAACGAAGTTTTGGATTCTTTCCAAAGATATTTGACACCTGACGTTTGGCTTTTACATACTGCTCAATATGTTTCTTTTCTGCCTTGAAAGGGGTTCCAGTATACGATTTATGGTAAGTCTTAAGGGTTTGAGTTCGTGTTGCTTATTTCCGTTTAGATTCTGATTCGTTTGAAGTCCAACGTTTTACCGTTTCGTTGCGTGAGTTTGTTTTAAAGTTTTTTCTCAGTATATATGTGTGATTTTTATTCTTCTCTCTCATCCACCGAAATTCGTATTTAATGTCATCGAAATTTTAACCTATCACCTAAGAATATGCTTTGAGGATTACATCGAAATAACGCGTGAAAACTGGACACCGACGCCGTGCTTACTGACCGACGGCTTTCGGATCGAACTCGTACTGGGCGTAGGGAGGCCCGAGGGGATGGAACCGATGTTCGGACGATGGTTCGGAATCTTTTGGAGAGGCCCGGGAGCTCAGAGTGGTGTTGTGACTGGTGGCCACGTTTTTCTGGGACGATCGATTACGTTTCAACGCGAACCGCAGCTCCGATGCCATCTCCGAGCAGAGGGAAATCTATTTTCGGATAAGAAGAAAATAGAAGAAAATGTATTAGAAAAATTTCAGGGATACTTTTCACAAGAAATGCCTTTTATCGAAAAACTGAAAAGGTTTGTATTTTTGTACTTTCTTTTTGATGCCTTCGATAGAGAGATGGAAGCTATAAATGGCCAAGAAATGCTGGTAAAATTTGCTTAGTATTTCGGACTGGAGAGCATTTGAGAATCAGACCGAACAGAAGTTAATTATAAAGTTCAGTAAAGTTTGTCAGGTCAGTCAGGCCAGTCAGGTCAGTCAGGACAGTCAGGTCAGTCAGGTCAGTCAGGCCAGTCAGGTCAGTCAGGTCAGTCAGGCCAGTCAGGTCAGTCAGGTCAGTCAGGCCAGTCAGATCAGTCAGGTCTGTAAGATTATTCAGGTCAGTCAGGTCAGTCAGGTCAGTCAGGTCAGTCAGGTCAGTCAGGTCAGTCAGGTCAGTCAGGTCAGTCAGGTCAGTCAGGTCAGTCAGGTCAGTCAGGTCAGTCAGGTCAGTCAGGTCAGTCAGGTCAGTCAGGTCAGTCAGGTCAGTCAGGTCAGTCAGGTCAGTCAGGTCAGTCAGGTCAGTCAGGTCAGTCAGGTCAGTCAGGTCAGTCAGGTCAGTCAGGTCAGTCAGGTCAGTCAGGTCAGTCAGGTCAGTCAGGTCAGTCAGGTCAGTCAGGTCAGTCAGGTCAGTCAGGTCAGTAAGGTCAGTCAGGTCAGTCAGGTCAGTCAGGTCAGTCAGGTCAGTCAGGTCAGTCAGGTCAGTCAGGTCAGTCAGGTCAGTCAGGTCAGTCAGGTCAGTCAGGTCAGTCAGGTCAGTCAGGTCAGTCAGGTCAGTCAGGTCAGTCAGGTCAGTCAGGTCAGTCAGGTCAGTCAGGTCAGTCAGGTCAGTCAGGTCAGTCAGGTCAGTCAGGTCAGTCAGGTCAGTCAGGTCAGTCAGGTCAGTCAGGTCAGTCAGGTCAGTCAGGTCAGTCAGGTCAGTCAGGTCAGTCAGGTCACACAGGTCCCACAGGTCAGTCAGGTCATTCAGGTCAGTCAGGTCAGTGGTTTTTACTTTGCTCGCACAAAACTGATGAGAAAAAAAGGGTAGTCAGCACTGTTGAAAATCCGTTAGGTCCGTTCAGATTCAATAAACCAGTTAGTTGAAAGGCTTTGCAAATCTTTTTAATGCTACTTCAGAAGCCAGTTAACAGACCTACGTAAAGTACTTGAAGGTAAGTTTACAGGGCAGACAGGACCCATTAAAATAACAGTTCTGTTCATAAGATAGGTCAGAGGTCAGTTCGAAAAACTGTCAGGCAACGCTCGATGGCCAGTTGAATCCAAAGGTTTCCGATTGGAATAATTATCACTCCGAATAGTTTTCAAGGTATCATGATCTACTTCAGAGGCTAGTGTAGAGATATTCGAAGACCACTTCAAGGTCGATTTAGAGACAAATTGAGAGTGTAATTCAGAGACTAGTTCTGTGGCCAAGATATGTTGTTGTTAAACTAATAGTGAAGTGGTGGAAGTTGTCAGTTCGAAAATCATCAAATGGATCTAATGCCAGTTTAGGGTAAGTTTAACTTGCAATTCAGAGGATTCTAAAGGTCAGATATTAACGCGCCAGCACTAAGTCACCAGTTTCTACAAGCGTTGGTCAAAGGCTATTTCGGCCTCAGTCAGAAGTTAGCTTAGAAGCTATTCAAAAGTTCAGAGAACAGTCCTTCGAAAGAAGTTAGTCAGAGGTCATTTTAGATACTAGTCGAAGGCCAGTCAGAAATCTATTAAGAGGTAATTTTTCAATTTTGAGGCCTGTCATATAGACAAATCGAAGGCCAGCTAGGGGCAAGTACAAGGGTAAGTGAAGCCGACATTCAAAAGGATTGTAGTTCAAAGCAAATGTAATGCCAGTTGACTAAGCAAAAACAACCGTGTGGAGACAACTTCAGACCTCAATCAGTCAATCAGAAGCTAGTCAATGCAAAATACTAATTTCAAGATTTCCTTTTGGCTTAACTATATCCCCTAATCGTTTTCAAAGTATAATGATTTTTGATGTGTGATCAGAAGACTAATTGCTGGTTTATGAGGATCTGTTCAAACAAACATTGCATACTTAAAAATATTGTAAAAAAGGAGTGTCAACCAAGAAATTCTTGACAGATTCTTACGTATTAGAACGGGTCTGGAAAAGATTTTTAAATGCTTTCAGTTAAGGTATTGTACATGAGAGACATTATCAAATTGTTCAATTGTTAGCAAGGTGTCAATTTTCTTTGGCTATAATTGAGATTTTTAGAATAACATCTTTAACCTAGAAAACATTGAAAATATTTGACTGAAAAACACTTGGAAACTTACTTCCTAAGGAATAAAGAAATTCATCCATCCATCCGATGCCACGATGCATTTCCCCCGATGGCCGAATTTCCGATGACATTTCGGATTGGTTATGTTCGTTTTTTTGTTTTATTTTGAAATCATCCAGTTGTTTGGGTGTCAGTTTTGTTTGATGATTGTTGATATTATTTTTTGAAGTAGTAGATTGTTGTTGTTGTTGTTGAAGATGTTGTTGGTATGGTTGGACGTTGATTGAAGAAGAGAAGAAAAATCGCCACACAATACATTTTGGTTTGGTGTGTTTTACTACGAAACAGAAGGATTTGATTTGTTTTTTTTGTGTGTTTGGTTTTGTTTTGTATTGTTTGTTGTTTTCTAGGGTTGTGGTGAGTAGTGGTGAATTTTCGGGAGTTTTTGGTGTATTCGTGTGTCGGTTTTCGTTCGGGGTTCAGTTCGGGTTCTAGTAAAGCTGTTGTTTCTGTGTTGTGTTTTTTGGGGAGGGAAGAGTCGGAAAAGCTTAGAATGTAGTCGGAGCGTTTGACTTAAAAGTAAGTTTTTCTTTATCTTATATTAAGCTTAATGGAGGTGGTACACAAACTTCACAAATTGGCACAAAAGTTTTATGTTTAGTAGGAGTGTTTGGCTTTTTGATTCAGTCGGAACAGCAATAATACAACTTTTAATCTACTCTAGGAATTTATAAAGAGATTCTATCTTCACAGTGATTTATGTACAAAACTTTTACGCTAGTATACCTATTTCGCATTTGATTTGCTATCCTCATACCGAATTGTCTAAACTAAGCATGAAAACCTTAATTAGGGGGATGATGGAAAACTCAATTTCTCTTTCGTTCCCTTTTGATCAGTGTGAATTTACACAGTGAGTTTGAAGAATAAAAAATCCTGAAATTCTAAAATTGTGTGTCCTATTCGTTTTTGTATATATATTTTTTTGTTTGTTGATTAAGGTTGAAGTCCAAAGTTAAACCGATTCTTCCACGTTTTTTTCTATTGTTGGTCCTACAGGATTTTCGTTTTTTCCTCGCTCAACTCAACTAAGTGTTTTGTACAACCGGAAGGGCCCTATAGTGGGTGAAATCCTAAGTTTGTCGTATCTCACTCGAACCTACACTCTTTGGGATGTTTCTTTTGGTAGGGTTCCTGGATTTGTTACGTGTTTTTTAAATTTTTAAAATAAATAAAAGTAAGGGTCGAATTTTCGCAGAAGAGCGAAAAAAAAGAAATAAATTTGGTTTTTCAAATTTTTGTTACAGTCGAGAGAAAACGGGGAAACGAAAAGAGCAGAATGAGATGAATTTTTCGGTTTAAATTGATGTTCACCTTCAAAGGAATAACACAATGGAAGCTACTTTTAACTTACCCGTTCTTCGACGGCCACTTTCCGGGACTTCCACACAAACTCGCACACAGCTATTACGCAAGCCACGCCCATGCCGCCCATCAGCACCACGAACACGCCCCCTACATTGGCCAGGCCCAGCTCGTTGGCGGTGGAACTCGATTTGGAGGTCTCATCCTGGAAGGAGTGAATGGAAAATTAACGTGTTTATTTGAAAAGTTGATAAATACTATATTAAAAAACTGCAAAAAAATTGTCTATAATGTAACATTAAAAATGTGGTACAGTAAAGTTAGTAGTACAGTAGAAAGTACTTAAATTGATGAGAATTTGAGTTACAGGAATGAAAATAAAAATTCATTGTAGAAGTTCGAAATCACCCTCAATATATCGAGGAATACTAATCTTAAAAATTTGCCAAATTTATGTGAAGTTAAGTCACAAAAATGAACAAAATTTTAAATTTTAGGGAAAATCTAAAAACTCCCTGCTTAGAACTCTGTAAAAATTTCGAATAACCTCGATATCCAAAGGGTTAATGTTTGTTTGACAAAAATAATCCTATAAAAAAGGATTTTTTAAACTTGAAAATTAAGAAATGTTGCAGGGGAAAAATGTCGCAGTCATCGAAACGAACAGTCATGTAGCTGTTATGTCTTTGTTCCATTTTGCGAATTTCGTTCCAAAACAATGTTACTTGAAAAAAAGTCGAATGACATTTGGAAAGAATGTCACAACTTGCTTAAAGATCGGGACAGGTATGCATAAAAAAAATGTTATTACAGTCCGAGGAAAGTCGGCGATAGCTAGGATGACATTCTTTTCTGGAAATGTTACGGCGACATAGACATTTTTAATGTCACGAAACCTCAATCGTAACATTCAAGGGTTTGACTTGTAGGTGACGAAAATTAGTGTCGCGAGGTCGTTAGTACAAGTTGCTAGTGTTAGTATCAATAGAAATTAGTTTATCCTGATTTTAACTTCCGACCCTTCTAAAGGGTGATACGGCCAAAATTTGGTCAAGGGAAAACGCGTGTAAATCGGTGAAATCGTTTATTTAAAAAATCAAATTAAATTTCTTTTTCAAGTTTAATTAGTACAAAATTCAGGAAAATTATTCAGTTAGGCTTCCGCTTTTCCACATCCGAATTGCCGGGCCTTACGCTTAACCCCTGCCATCAGATTTTGTACAGCCACCTTGTCCACCTTCTTCGCCGCAGATAGCCAGTTTGCCTTGAACTGCTGCCCGTCCTTAGCAGTTTTTTTGGTCTTCTTTAGGTTCCGCTTAACAATAGCCCAGTATTTCTCAATTGGGGGGAGCTCTGGCGTGTTGGGAGGGTTCTTGTCCTTGGGAACCACCTGCACGTTGTTTATTTGTTTATTTGTTTATTATCTTGATATCATCTGGCAAAGGTGGGTGTCTGAATGAATAGTTTGCTAGTTTCTTAATCGTTCACTCATGCTATGCTCAATCCGTTGTTTGAAAGTTGCAATGGACACATTAAAATCGAATAGGATATAATAATGGAGGAAGCATATTTTTGCGGAACGAAGGGGGTGTTACTGCCATAGCGCGTACTTCTTGGTTCCAATGTGAGCCAGTCTCGGTTACGAAGGGTTCGTTCTGGAGCATAAATGTTACAACGGAAAAGCAGCCAACAGCAGTCAATTTCATTTCTCAAGATCTTTGCCACGAATAGTGATCGACCAATGGAATGACGATCCGCCAGCGTATGGAGTCCAAGCAGAGCACATCGTTGTGGATAAGGCGGTAGATTTAACGGGTTTTCCCAAGGTAGTTTACGGAGAGCATACCGCAAAAATCGCCGTTGAATTGCTTCGCGCAACCCACAAAGCCTCAAACGGCCACCAAAACAGATTCGCAGATTCCAATATTGATATCACCAATAAAGCTCGCAGGCAGACGGGATCAGTGAATTCTGTACTCAGGCGTATAATAAATCCCAGCATCCTGTTGGCCTTCTCGAGTACCACAGAGTAATGGGGCTTGAAAGTCATATGACGGTCCAATAAAACTTCAAGATCCTTTATCTGATCCACACGTTGCAGAGACTCACCCAGTATGCTGTATTCATAGATGAATGGATGTTTCCTCCGACCGAATGTAATGACATAACACTTAGCAACGCTTAAAACAAGTAAATTATCAGCACACCAGTTCACAACCATGTCCAGGAAGCCTTGTAACTCGTAACAATCAGCAAAACTGTTTTTGACCAAAAATATTTTTAGGTCATCTGCCTAGAGGAGAACTCCACAGCCAACGAGGAGCAAATTAATGTCATTACAGAACATTGTAAACAACAGAGGGCCCAAGTTGCTGCCTTGTGGAACCCCAGACTTTGGAATAAAATCAGGAGATTCTGCAGAACCTATTCTTACAGCTAAACGGCGATTCGTAAGATTACTTTTTATCTAAGCACATAGTCGTTCGGAACATCCCAAACGTTGCAATTTTTTGCAAGAGAATATCGTGATTCACTGAATCGAATGCAGCCGAAGTATCAGTATAAATTGCATCAATTTGCTTTCCACCATCCATTTGTGATATACAATATGATATAAAAACTGTCAAATTCGTGGTTACCGAACGTTTAGGGAAAATCCGTGCTGATTTTTGGAGATCCAGTTCCGACAAGCTGAGAAAATAACATCGTTTACGATCCTCTCTAATACCTTCGAACAGGCAGCTAGTGATGTGACACCACGGTAGTTGAGAATATTTTGCTTATCACTTTTTTTGTAAACTGGGCTCATACACGATCTTTTCCAGAGTTCGGGGAATTTTTGCTGTTCTAGGGACCGGCGAAAGATGTGAGTAAGTGGTTTCACTAAAAGAGTACGACACTTCTTAAGAACGCACGCCGGAATTCCGTCATGTCCGGCTGATGTAGTACACAGCAAAAAATTTCTAAAAGTATACGGAATCTAAAACGCGAGTGATCTATTTTTTCTCAAGTATAATCAACAAAAGATATAATTTTCCACTCCTTTTGATGTAATTTTAGTCTGTTCTCAAAAAGCGAACTTTCAGAAAGTCATTTTTTCACCTAAATGCACAAATTTAGGGGGTGCCGCGTGGAATATAAAGATTTTTTTTTATTGTGGGCCAGTCTAATGGGCAACCGTGTGACGGCTGCGAAAATTTGATCAGCAGTTGGCGATAGATCAGAGAAAACACTGGAGAAGTGCATCGCGAAGAGGTTACATTTTTCGGCAGGAGACGTGGCAATTCTGTCATTTAGTTGGAGTACCGCAGGCAGACCGGATTCCTTCCGTTTTGAGTTGACGAATTTCCAGAACTTTTTCGGATTGCGGCGAAGCTCCCTTTTCGTACGAGCAACATAACGTCGATAGCAAAAACGGTTGTAACTGCGATATCTTCTTGTAGCAGCGTTCAATTTCATTTTAGTGAAAGGGCACCTGGAGCTAGTAAACTTTCTAAGTAATTTAGAACGTAACTGTTTTAACCGCTTTAGGCGTCCATTACTCCAGGGAAGTCGAAGAGGAGGTCGCACCAAGGGTACCGAGTTGTTAAAAACATCGTCCAAAATTGAGCAAAAAACTCTCACGGCAATATCAACGTCCGTACAATTGAGGAAATCCGTCCAATCGATTTCAGAAAGGACTCGATTCATTGTGTCAAAATCTACCCGATTGAAGTTGCGAGCTGAAGTATCGAACGCCTCATCAAAAACGATAGGGTTTGGAAAAGAGATATCAAAATTGAACGGAGGATGGTACATTGAGATAGATTCGTCCGTAAAAACCAAATCCAGCGTTCGGTTTTGAGAATTACGTAGAGAGTTTCTTTGATTCATTACATTCAATTGCATTCCATTCAAAAGTGATGCACTAGCCGATGTTAATACTGAGGTAGAGTCTATCACCATATTGTAACTGTCACCACGAATCCACATCAATTGCGGTTGTTGGCGGCGTACCACTCCATGGCCTTTTTACCGTAATGGCAAGATGCCAAATCCGGCCAAAACAGTACGGAACAATTGTGTCTCTTCAGGAAAGGCAGCAGACGGTTATTCAAACACTCTTTCACGTAAATTTATTGGTTGACAGTCCCGGAAGCTATGAAAATGCTGCTTTTCAAGCCACAGGTACAGATGGCTTGCCAAACCAGATATTTCTTGGCGAACTTTGACAGTTTCATGTGCTTGAAAATATCTGCTACCTTTCCCCTTCCTTTTGCCGTATAAAACTCCTGTCCCGGAGGCTGCTTGTAGTCGGCTTTGACGTAGGTTTCGTCGTCCATTACCACGCAGTCAAACTTCGTCAGCATCGTCGTGTACAGCCTCCGGGATCGCGCTTTGGCCGTCGTATTTTCGCGATTTGGAGTCACTACCTTCTTGTAAGTCGATAGTCCGGCTCGTTTTTTGGCTCGATGCACGGTTGTAGACGATACACCCAGCTTATTTGCGGGATCTCGGAGAGAGAGGTTAGGGGTTCGCTTGAAACTACCGACAACGCTCTTTGTCGTCTCAGCGGCTTCCGGTTTTCGATTTCCCCCCGATCCAGACTTCCTGGCTGTCGACAAACGTTCTCCAGACACTTTAATTACATTTGTAACGGTTGATTTGGCAACTTTTAGCGATTTTGCCAGCTTTGCGTTCGAGTAGCTCGGATTTTCGCGATGCGCGAGCAAAATTTTGATACGCTTCTTCCTTGGACGGCAGTTTGACAACTGAAGAGTGAATTCCAAAATCAAAATAAGAGCAACATTCTACACACACACACCTTCAAAATGAGGGGTGTTCAGGTTTTTAAATGCAAAATTGAAAGAAATACGTCAAGTTGATATTGACCAAATTTTGACCGTATCAACCTTTAGTGAAAGGGTTCGACTTGTAGTTGACGAAAAGTTTGCTAGTACAAGCTACTAGTGTTAGTACCGGTAGAAATTAGTTTAGCTTCGATTTCAACTTGCGAACGATCAAGTGAAAGGGTTCGACTTGTGGATGACGAAAACAAGTGTCGCGAGCTCGATAGTACTAGCTACCAGTGATAGTACCGGAAGAAATTAGTTTAACTCCGATTTCGACTTGCGACCTCTCTAGTGAAAGGGTTTGACTTGTGGGTGACGAAAATTAGTGTCGCAAGCTCGCTAGTACAAGCTACTAGTGTTAGTACCGGTAGAAATAAGTTTATCTCTGATTTCAACTTGCGACCCCTCTAGTGAAAAGGTTTGACTTGTAGGTGACGAAAATTAGTATCGTGAGTTCGCTAGTACAAGCTACTTGTGTTAGTACCGATTTGCTCCGATTTCAACTTGCGAACCCTCTAGTGAAAGGGTTTGACTTGTGGGTGAGGTTTTTTTTTCATAAGATAACCCGTTCAATGGTGTGCCTTTTTTTTGTTATAAAATAGTGCTATTAAGATAAGTTGCCTCTGTTGTAAACCCAATTTGGTTTGTGTCGATACTCACTTACACAACATTTAAATTTACTGTTCACCATTGTTTTTGGGTTTGTATAAATTCAGTCAAACAGTACTCACCCTACAAGATCCTCCGCCTCGCTTCTCCTTCCACCAGCGAGTTTTCAAAATGTGTAGTTTGCCTTCTTCTTGCAGCTTTAGTACAGCCCCACTGATGGCCGTTCGGAATGGGGAATCTAAACCGAAATAAATGTAAGTGAAATATGGAAAACAAATATAAAATCATGAATTGAAAATTCTAAAGCTATCCCTGAAACTTACTCGGTGGCATCGCAATTCCGTAACCCTTCGAGTCCAACAACCCACCGACCTGGGTCAGCTCGCAGTTCCTCTCGATGACGTACTCGATCGAGGTCGATTCCATTAGAAACGCGTAGCTTCCTTTACCCTTGACAACCCTATCGACACCCTCGACGTTCGAAAACGTGAAAACGGACGGCCTCGTCGACTCCATGAAGGACCACATCCGCTGATAGGTGGAGAAGTTTGAATCCTGTGGGAGGAATTTGAAAAAAAAATAACCTTTGTTTTGAAATTTAGAATGAAAAAAAAAGTGAGAGCTCACCCTAAAGAAGGAAGCCGTGCTGCCACCTTTCAGGGCTCCGTACTTGATTTTGGTTTGCTTGGCCAAATCTTCGGCACTTTCGATGGGCGAATCCATCCTTTCGACTGTCAGGAAAGCGGCCAAGTTGGCAGTGTACGAACTGATCATGATCAGGGTAAAGAACCACCACATTCCGGCGACCATTCGCGTCGATACGGCTCTGTTTTATTTCCGGGGACGTACCATTTTCCGGGACGTTTCGTTGCATAACGTTTTCAACAACGAATGTTAGAAAAAGACAATCGCATTAGTGTGATATGTTTTTAGTCGAATACGTGAACAGTAGATTTTTTCGCTTGAATTTTCCTTATTTAAAAGCCTGACTAAATGCTCTTTTTTACAAAAAAAAAGAAAATAAACTAAAAATGATAATTTGGATAAAAATCGTATTAAGAAATTCATGTAAACTTAAATTTAAAATGATACAATTCCTTGAAAAAGTTGTAGAGATTCCGAAACGTCAGATTCATATGTTGTTTTAAAGTTCAGTTACTTGCATAATTGATAACTTAATGATTGTTTTCTGTGAAGATTAAAATGAAAAAAATTATAATTGTTTTCAATAAATTTGTCGATTCTTTGCAGTTTAAAAAACGGAAAAGACCTATTGATGCCATCAAAACACAATGAAGACCATTTCGATTCCCGGCATGTTCATTCATCAAATTCTTTTCAACTCATCCAAACATCGTTGTTTGAATTATAGATACATATCCACAATTCCATTCCACGAAATCAGATCCCACATATTGGAATTAATTGAACCATTCAACTCACGATTCGTTGATGATTCTTTATTTGTTTCCATCAACCGATTCATTATAATAAATAAACTCTCAAACAGCTCATGATGACGAATTGTCGGCTATCGGATATGGCCATTTTGTTTACCCGTCCCTCGTCTTGAACTCCGTTCCGATCCGATAATCAAATATCACAATCGTCGTCATCATCGTCCAGCTGTGGATTGTGATAAACACCATTATAAGCGTCATCAATTCTGATCAGTGTTGATTTTCATTTTTTTCCGGTTCCGGTTGGATAATTTCCATTTACACTTGAGTTGATTGCTATTTCGGTCGAACGAATGTGAACTTTGGTCAAACATTTTTGGGATAAAAATTTCTCGTTTTTCCAATCTCAATTCAAGATTTTGCAATTTAATGCTTTTAGTATTTTTGTAATTTTTATCATATTTTTATCTAAATTTTTGTCATCGTTGTCATTTTTGTCATTCTTATCATTTTTGTCATTTTTGTTATTTTTGTCATTTTGTCATTTTTGTCATTTTTGTCATATTTTCCAATTTTGTCATTTTTGTCATATTTTCCAATTTTGTCATTTTTTCATTTTTGCCATTTTTTGTCATTTTTGTCATTTTTGTCATTTTTGTCATTTTTGTCATTTTTGTCATTTTTGTCATTTTTGTCATTTTTGTCATTTTTGTCATTTTTGTCATTTTTGTCATTTTTGTCATTTTTGTCATTTTTGTCATTTTTGTCATTTTTGTCATTTTTGTCATTTTTGTCATTTTTGTCATTTTTGTCATTTTTGTCATTTTTGTCATTTTTGTCATTTTTGTCATTTTTGTCATTTTTGTCATTTTTGTCATTTTTGTCATTTTTGTCATTTTTGTAATTTTTGTCATTTTTGTCATTTTTGTCATTTTTGTCATTTTTGTCATTTTTGTCATTTTTGTCATTTTTGTCATTTTTGTCATTTTTGTCATTTTTGTCATTTTTGTCATTTTTGTCATTTTTGTCATTTTTGTCATTTTTGTCATTTTTGTCATTTTTGTCATTTTTGTCATTTTTGTCATTTTTGTCATTTTTGTCATTTTTGTCATTTTTGTCATTTTTGTCATTTTTGTCATTTTTGTCATTTTTGTCATTTTTGTCATTTTTGTCATTTTTGTCATTTTTGTCATTTTTGTCATTTTTGTCATTTTTGTCATTTTTTTCATTTTTGTCATTTTTGTCATTTTTGTCATTTTTGTCATTTTTGTCATTTTTGTCATTTTTGTCATTTTTGTCATTTTTGTCATTTTTGTCATTTTTGTCATTTTTGTCATTTTTTTCATTTTTGTCATTTTTGTCATTTTTGTCATTTTTGTCATTTTTGTCATTTTTGTCATTTTTGTCATTTTTGTCATTTTTGTCATTTTTGTCATTTTTGTCATTTTTGTCATTTTTGTCATTTTTGTCATTTTTGTCATTTTTGTCATTTTTGTCATTTTTGTCATTTTTGTCATTTTTGTCATTTTTGTCATTTTTGTCATTTTTGTCATTTTTGTCATTTTTGTCATTTTTGTCATTTTTGTAATTTTTGTAATTTTTGTAATTTTTATAATTTTTGTAATTTTTGTAATTTTTGTCATTTTTGTAATTTTTGTAATTTTTGTAATTTTTGTAATTTTTGTAATTTTTGTAATTTTTGTAATTTTTGTAATTTTTGTAATTTTTGTAATTTTTGTAATTTTTGTAATTTTTGTAATTTTTGTAATTTTTGTAATTTTTGTAATTTTTGTAATTTTTGTCATTTTTGTAATTTTTGTAATTTTTGTAATTTTTGTAATTTTTGTAATTTTTGTCATTTTTGTAATTTTTGTAATTTTTGTAATTTTTGTAATTTTTGTAATTTTTGTAATTTTTGTAATTTTTGTAATTTTTGTAATTTTTGTAATTTTTGTAATTTTTGTAATTTTTGTAATTTTTGTAATTTTTGTAATTTTTGTAATTTTTGTCATTTTTGTAATTTTTGTCATTTTTGTCATTTTTGTCTTTTTTGTCATTTTTGTTAGTTTTGTCAGTTTTTCAATGTTGTCAGTTTTTTCAATTTTGTCATTTTTGTCAATTTTGTCATTTTTGTTGTTTTTTCATTTTTGTCATGCTTGTCGTTTTTGTCACTATTACTTTGACAATTTTGACAATTTTGACAATTTTGACAATTTTGACAATTTTGACAATTTTGACAATTTTGACAATTTTGACAATTTTGACAATTTTGACAATTTTGACAATTTTGACAATTTTGATAATTTTGACAATTTTGACATTTTTGACAATTTTGACAATTTTGACAATTTTGACAATTTTGACAATTTTGACAATTTTGACAATTTTGACAATTTTGACAATTTTGACAATTTTGACAATTTTGACAATTTTGACAATTTTGACAATTTTGACAATTTTGACAATTTTGACAATTTTGACAATTTTGACAATTTTGACAATTTTGACAATTTTGACAATTTTGACAATTTTGACAATTTTGACAATTTTGACAATTTTGACAATTTTGACAATTTTGACAATTTTGACAATTTTGACAATTTTGACAATTTTGAAAAATTTGACAATTTTGACAATTTTGACAATTTTGACAATTTTGACAATTTTGACAATTTTGACAATTTTGACAATTTTGACAATTTTGACAATTTTGACAATTTTGACAATTTTGACAATTTTGACAATTTTGACAATTTTGACAATTTTGACAATTTTGACAATTTTGACAATTTCGACAATTTTGACAATTTCGACAATTTTGACAATTTTGACAATTTTGACAATTTTGACAATTTTGACAATTTTGACAATTATGACAATTTTGACAATTTTGATAATTTTGACAATTTTGACAATTTTGACAATTTTGACAATTTTGACAATTTTGACAATTTTGACAATTTTGACAATTTTGACAATTTTGACAATTTTGACAATTTTGACAATTTTGACAATTTTGACAATTTTGACAATTTTGACAATTTTGACAATTTTGACAATTTTGACAATTTTGACAATTTTGACAATTTTGACAAATTTGACAATTTTGACAAATTTGACAATTTTGACAATTTTGACGATGTTTAAAATTTTCAACAATTGATTGATAAGCTAATTGTAAACACATTTTCTAGCTGTTGAGTTGCAATAAATATTAAATATCACTCCTTTTCCCTCGAATGCGAAAAATCGGTTGAAAATTCCCCAAAAGTAAGAATGGAAATCCCAAACCTTTACAGAACCATCTCGAATTCCCACGTTCCTCGGGATAAATGGAATTATTGGAAGGAGAGCAGCCGAAAAAAAAATCTGAATAAATAAAAATCGCTCCCAAAGCAAGAAATCTTATTCCCTCATTCATATATCGAGAAAAAATCAACCTCACACAAATATACGTCCTACCTATTCCACAAACAAGAAAGCAAATATCCATCCATTCACAATTTTTTTCCCCCGAATCCCATTCTCAAGAAGAGTCAAGAGGGGGAGAAGCAGTGGCATTGGACCGAAAATTTCCGAATTGAAATTTACTTACAGTTGTGGGAAGTTTTTCGTTTTTTTCCCGTTTTTCATTTATTCCTGCTGAAGGTGCTATTATGCACAGCAAAGCAGAGCACACGTGGAACGAAAACGTTTTCCTTTCCCGGGAAAACCGGTATTTTGCCCAAATTTTTCCGGGGCCGTTCTTGTTGAATCAGAGAATGGTGAAGCGAAGAAATTCATCTTGTGTCAACGATATTCGTCAACGATGCGGTGAGGTGAGGTGAAGATTTTTTTTTTTACATTTTTTTCACGGCTTTCAATTTGAGATGGAATGCCAGAATATTTGTGCCATTATATTTCAATCTTGAGGTCTACGGTATGATTGTTATGCTTCACGATTTTTTTCGGCTCTAGCTGTCGTCGGAACGAATGAGATGATATTCATTCAAGTTTTGGCAAGTGGAAAATTAAGGAAACAAGCTTAGGAGGAGATGCGTCTTACGTCGAATTGGATTGAAAAGGAAGAAATCTTCCGAGTTGGCTGAGAGATGAAAAAAAAAAAAATAATGTGGAAATCAGAAGTCAGAAGTTCAAAACAAAAAGTTGGTAAAAGTTAAAAATCGACGACCTAAAATCACAAGTTTGAAGTCGCATGAGAAAAAGTTGAAACCAGGAAGTTCACAAGAGGTTAGATGAAGTCAATATTTGAACTCAAAAAATGTTTATTGAGACTTCCGCCAAATAATTTAAAAACATGTTTTATTTTTTTTTCTATTTGAATAAATTTTTTTTGTTTAAAATCGGATGCTCAACATCGTTTGGACGCCCTTTTTTTCCTGTTATTTCCCGCCCTTTCGACACAAATTCCCCGGGAGGAAATTGGGTGTAACTCAAAAATTTAATTATCACCACTGCAGGATGTCACCAGGAACGTGATTATAATGGAAATTTTCCGTATGTAGGTATAACGTAAACAAAGAGGAAAGAAGAAAAAAAAATCTCCCTTATCACACTTTTATTCAACCAGGACACGCATTAAAACGCACATAATTTTGCCCAGGGCCTGACAATCAGAGGAAACCCCGGTTTGGGAATGTTGCCTCAAACCTCAAATGAGCAAAAGAAGAAATAACAAAAAAGAATAAAAGAACACAACCCATAATCAGATAGACAAAATGAGCTGCAAATGAAATATTAATCATCCCGCGCCCGTCGTCGTTGCCCGTCTCACATGGGATGGGAAAATACTTTGTTCTGGGTGTGTGATGATGTGCTTTATCACACCTTTTCCGTCATCTTTGCGTGGGGTTGTACGTGTGTGTGTGTGTGTTTTTGTGTGATGAGATGTGTGCTCAGGTTGGGATTCGTCTACCGGAAATATGTGTGGTGGAAAGCGGAAATTCCAATTGAGGGACCATCATTCCACATGCACGCCATCCTGGACACCTCTGATTTAGGAAAGAAATATCCCCAAAATACCAAACATTAAGGTTTGATAGTCAAATTTGCAAAATTTATAAGTCCAATGTTCCCTTAAGGATTTTTGATCTCTAGAACTCTTGAAATTTCAGAGTCACTACAATGGTTTTTGTGAGAGACTCTTCAGAGTTCTCTTTCCCAAAATACTCTTAAAAGTCCCCTAAGAGGTTTTCAAAAGTTCTAATGATATTTAAGAAATTAAGGCCTCCTGAGGTAACTATAAACCTTCAAAAGTTTTAGGCGTGTTTAAGGTTGAAATAACTCTTTAGAGTCCTTTAGAAGAGTTCCTTAAGGAGCTCTTGAAAGTCCGCACGACAGCTCTAGAAAGTAACTTGAGGTGCTCTTGAGAGTCTTTTCATGAATGGGAGCTTTTGAGAGAGACTTCAAATCCCCTAAGGAGCTCTTGAAAGGGAGCTCATGAGAGTTCAGTCTCACTCGAGAGCTCCCATTCCTGAAAAGACTTTCAAGAGCACCTCAAGTCACTCTCAAGAGCTTTCGAGCGGACTTTCAAGGGCTCCTTAAGGGAGTTCAAGTCTCTCTCAAGAGCTCCCTTTCCTAAAAAGACTCTCAAGAGCTCCTCAAGTTACTCTCGACAGCACTCGAGCGGACTTTTAAGAGCCTCTTAGGGGGTTCTTTTGCGGGACTCTGAAGAGTTATTTCTACTTAAAAAGACGCCCAAAACTTCTGAAGTTTTATAGTTATATAGGACTCCAAATTAACAGAAGTATTTTAAAGTCTCTTTGGGAGAAGTAACTATTTTAGGTTGAAAACTCTTTAGAATCCCTCAGAAAAATCCTTTAAGGAGCTCTTAAAAGTCCGCTCAAGGGCTCTTGAGAGTAACTTGACGTGCTCTCGAGAGTCTGTTCAGGAGAAGGAGCTCTTGATAGAGATTTTCTCCCCTAAGGAGATCTTGAAAGTCCGCTTGAGAGTTCTTGAGAGTGACTTGTGGTGCTCTTGCGAGTCTTCTCAGGAGAGAGATTTGAACTCTCAAGAGCTCCCTTTGTTGAAAAGACTCTCAAGAGCTCCTCAAGTTACTCTCAAGAGCTTTTGAGCGGGCTTTCAAGAGCTCGTAAAGGGAGTTCAAGTTTTTCTCAAGAGCTGCCTTTCCTGAAAAGACTCTCAAGAGCTCCTCAAGTTACTCTCAACAGTATTTGAGCGGACTTTCAAGAGCTCCTTAAGGGGCTCTTTTGTGGGACTCTGAAGAGTTATTTCTACTTAAAAAGACGCCTAAAACTTCTGAAGGTTTATAGCTAAACAGGACAACAAGTTATCAGAAGTACTTTGAAGTCTTTTTGGGAGAAGTTACTATTTTAGGTTAAAACAACTCTTCAGAATCTCTCATAAGAGTCCTTTAAAGAGCTGTTGAAAGTCAGCTCGAGAGCTTTTGAGAGTAATTAGAGGTGATCTTGAGAGTCTTTTCAGGAAAGGGAGCTCTTGAGAGAGAGCTCTTGAAAGTCCGCTCGAGAGCTCTTCAGAGTGGCTTGAGGTACTCTTGAGAGTCTTTTCATGGAAGGGATCTCTTGAGAGTTCAAATCTCTCTCAAGAGCTTCCTTTCCTGAGAAGACTCTCAAGAGATCCTCAAGTTACTCTGAAGAGCACTCGAGCGGACTTTCAAGAGCTTCTTGAGAGAGTTCAAGTCTCTCTTAAGAGCTCCCTTTTCTGAAAAGACTCTCAAGAGCTCTTCAAATTACTCTCAACAACACTCGAGCGGACTTTCAAGAGCCTTTTAGGGGACTCTTCTGTGGGACTCTGAAGAGTTATTTCTACTTAAAAAGACGCCTAAAACTTGTGAAGGTTCATAGTTATATAGGACTCCAAATTATCAGAAGTACTTTAAAATCTTTTTGGAGAAGTATTTATTTTAGGTTGAAATAACTTTTTAGAATCCCTCATAAATAAGAGTCCTTTAAGGAGCTCTTGAAAGTGCTTTGAAATCTATTTGAGAGAAGAAACTGTTCAAAGTGCCTTCAAGTACTCTTGCGTATTAAGTCAGAAGTTCAAGGTCTTAAGAATTATTAGAGTCCCTTCATAAGCTCTTGAATTTTTATTCAGGAGATTTTGACAGCCTCTCTAAGATTGTTGTAAGGTCTCTCAGAAGCCCTTTACGGAAATTTTAACGGGTCCCTTCGAAGGCTTTAGAGTTGGTCCTGGAACGTTAGGAAACCCCTTCAGGAGCTCTTAAGATTCCCTTCCAGAGCTTTTAAGAATCACTCCAAAGAGCTCTTGAGTATCTGGGCAGAAGCGCTTGGAAGTCTTTTCAAGTTCTTTTGAGTGTTCTGTCAAAGTTTATCAGAGTCTCTTCAATTTTCTCGTTGAGAGCATTCAGGAGCTCGTAAGAGTGCTTTCAGAAGCTCTTTACAATCGATTTAGACTTCAACCAGAGAATCTTCACAATTCCATCAGGAACCCTTGAGAGCCCTTTAAGGAACCCTTGATCCTCCAGGAACTTTACAGAGTTCATTTTAGCAGAACTCTTCAGAGAAGCCTTTGAGGGTTCGCTCAAGCACTTTGTAGAGTCCCTTTACGTGCTCTTGAGGAGTCTTTTCCAGAAAGGGAGCTCTTGAGAGAGACTTGAAGGATTTCAAATAATCAGCAGTGCTTAAAAATCTCTGTGGAAGAAGTAACTATTTAGAATGCATTCCAGTACTCTTGAGTATCAAGTCATAAGTTCAAGGTCTTAAGAGTTTTTAGAGTCCCTACATAAGCTCTCTCTTCAGGAAGTTTTGACAGCCTCTTTGAGATTGTTTTTGGGTCTCTCAGAACTATTTAGAACCACTCCAGGAGTTCTTGAGTGTCTCGGCAGAAGCTTTTGAGAGTTCTAAGGTCTATCAGAAGCTCCTTACGGAAGGTTTAAAGGGCTTCTTCGAAAGCTTGAGAGTCACTTCAGGAACGTTAGGATGCCCCTTTATGAACTCTTAGGATTCCCTTCCGGAGCTTTTAAGAATCACTCCAGGAGCTCTTGATTGTCTTGGCAGAAGCTCTTGAGAGCCTCTTCAAGGTTTGAGTGTCCCGTCAAAGTTTATCAGAGTCTCTTCAAAGTTCTTATTGAGAGCATTCAGGAGCTCATTAGAGTCCTTTCAAGAGCTTTTTACATTCGCTTCCAAAGCTCTTGACATTTCAATAAGGAGCTAGAGTTCATTCAGAAAATGTTCACAATTCCATCAGGAACCCTTGAAATCCCTTCAGGGAACCCTTGATGCTCCAGGAACTCTGGAGAGTTCATTCTAGTAGAACTACGTCAGAGAAACCTTTGAGAGTTCGCTCAAGTACTCTAGAGAGTCCTTTCAGGTACTCTTGAGGAGTCTTTTCAGGAAAGGGAGCTCTTGAGAGAAACTTGAAGGATTCCAAATAATCAGATGTCTTAAAAATCTCCGAGGAAGAAGTTGCTATTCAGAATGTATTCTGGTACTCTTGAATATCAGGTCAGAAATTCAAGGACTCAAGAGTTTTTAGAGTCTTTGCATAAGCTCTTGAATTTTTATTCAGGAAGTTTTGACAGCCTTTCTAAGATTGTTCTAGGGTCTCTCTAAGCTCCTTACGGAAGGTTCAAAGGGCTTCTTCGAAAGCTTTAGAGCTCCTAAGAATCCCTCACATAGCTTTTAATAATCACTCCAGGAGCTCCTGAGAGTCTCTTCAAGGTCTTTTGAGTGTCTCGTCAAAGTTTATCAGAGTCTCTTAAAAATTCTTATTAAGAGCATTCAAGAGCTCGTGAGACTGCTTTCAGGAGCTCTTTACATTCACTTACAAATCCCTTGACATTTCAGCAGTTGAATCTTCACAATTCCATCAGAAACCCTTGAGAGCTCTCTAGGGGATCCTTAATGCTCCAGGAGACAGTTCATTTTAGTAGAACTACTTCAGAGAAATCTTTGAGAGTTCACTCAAGCGCACCGGAGAGTCATTTCAGGTGATCTTGAGGAGTCTTTTCCAGAAAGAGAGCTCTTGAGAGAAACTTGAAGGATTCCAAATAATCAGAAGTGCTTAAAAATTTCTTTAGAAGAAGTAACTATTCAGAATGCATTCTAATACACTTGAGTATCAGGTCAGAAGTTCAAGGTCTTAAGAGTTTTTAGAGTCCCTGCGTAAGCTTTTGAATTTTTATTCAGGAAGTTTTGACAGCTTTCTAAAATTGTTGTAGGGTCGCTCAGAATTCTCTTACGAAAGGTTTTAAAGGGCTTCTTCAAAAGCTTGAGAGTTGCTTCAGGAATGTTAGGAAGTCCCTATAGGAGCTCGTAAGTTTCCCTTCCGGAACTATTTAGAATCACTCCAGGGGTTCTTGAGTGTCTCTTCTGTTCTCTTGAGTGTCCCGTCAAAGTTTATCAGAGCCTCTTCAAAATTCTTATTGAGAGCATTCAGGAGCTCGTTAGAGTTCTTTCAGAAGCTCTTTATATTCACTTCCAAAGCTTTTGACATTTCAACAAGGAGCCAGAGTTCATTCAGAAAATGTTCACAATTTCATCAGGAGCACTTTAGAACCTTTAAGGGGCCCTTGATCCTTCAGGAACATTAGACAGTTCATTTTAGTAAAACTCATCAGAGAAACCTTTGAAAGTTCGCTTAAGCATCCTGGAGAGTCCCTTCAGGTGCTCTTCTTCGAGGAGTTATTGAGTGTCCCTTCAAAGCTATTCAGAGCCACTTCAGGAGCTCTTGAGAGTCTCATTGGAAGAAAAACTCTTGGGAAATTTTCGAGTTTCTTTGGCAGCTCTTAAGAATCTCAGCAAGAGTTTTTGACAGTCCCAACAAGAGCTCTTAAGAGTTTCTTTAACAGGAAACTCATGGGATACCCTTAAGAAATTCTTAAGGATATCTCAGGAAATCTCAACAGTTTGATAGGAAGCTCCCTAGTCGCTTTAAGATCTCTTGGGAGTCTCTTCAGAGAGTTGATTCAAAAATGTTTGAGAGTTCCTTCAGGAGCTCTTGAGAGCAAAGCTTTAGGTTTATTTTTAAGTTTAGGTTCAGGTTTTGGTTCAGGTTCTGATTCAGGTTGAGGTTCAGGTTCAGGTTCAGGTTCATGTTCAGGTTCAGGTTCAGGTTCAGGTTCAGTTTCAGTTTCAGGTTCAGGTTCAGGTTCAGGTCCAAATTCAGGTTCAGGTTCAATTTCAGGTTCAGGTTCAGGTTCAGGTTCAGGTTCAGGTTCAGGTTCAGGTTCAGGTTCAGGTTCAGGTTCAGGTTCAGGTTCAGGTTCAGGTTCAGGTTCAGGTTCAGGTTCAGGTTCAGGTTCAGGTTCAGGTTCAGGTTCAGGTTCAGGTTCAGGTTCAGGTTCAGGTTCAGGTTCAGGTTCAGGTTCAGGTTCAGGTTCAGGTTCAGGTTCAGGTTCAGGTTCAGGTTCAGGTTCAGGTTCAGGTTCAGGTTCAGGTTCAGGTTCAGGTTCAGGTTCAGGTTCAGGTTCAGGTTCAGGTTCAGGTTCAGGTTCAGGTTCAGGTTCAGGTTCAGGTTCAGGTTCAGGTTCAGGTTCAGGTTCAGGTTCAGGTTAAAATCTTCATCAGGATAACTTTCAGGACTTGAATTTGAAAAAGATTGATCATGAAAAAGATGTGTGTTTTTTAATAAAAAAATGTCTTAAAATTTGATTCCTTTTTTATTATTTAGAAAACTCAACCTCATTCTAGATGATTTGATGTAAATTTTGGTAAGAAGACTTTTTTGTTAATTCGAAAGTTTATATTGCACTTCGTATTTTTTGAAACTTTCTCCAAACCGCATCTTTGGATTGAGCTTTCCGGCAGATTTTCCACTTTTGTGACCAATATCACATCATTGCTTGAGGGCGTAAATTCTTCTCCTCACCCGAACCCAACCCAACTCAACCCTCCTTTTCGGCAACTGGTCGTAAATTTAATGCGGTGAATTATCATTTTATGAGTCATGTGTGCGTGCGTTAGTGTGGGTTTTTTTTTTGGTTTCGTTGGGTTGGCTTGGGAAACGAGGTATGTTGCATGCTGGCCCAGCCGCATTTTTTGCCTCCTGATCTGAATATGGGGCTGTCGGAATTTCTCACCAGAACGAAAAGGCTAGCAAAAAAAAGGAATTGCAACCAGTGACATTTGGTGGTGGCTCCAGAGAGCGACTGAGAAGAAAAAAACAGGACTCCGGAATGAGCATTCCGGTAGGATTCCGGATCGGAGAGGGAGTTTGGTTGAAAAACACTCGTAAAAACGCATTGAAAAGTTTTATCGCCTTTTTATGGGGCAATATAAAATCAGTTTTTGAAGGATTTCTCATTTTCATCCTTTTGTGCCATTAAATGAGCCGGGTGGTTTCCCGAACTTTTTTTCTTTTCTTCACTCTGTCGCGGATTAGGCTTGACCCCTTTGTTGGATCAGCCTTTTGGAGAGAAGAAAAAAGATGGATCTGTGTTTAGGAACAAAAAATTCTTTCAGTACCCTATCAGATATTTTCAAAATTAAGTCAGATTATGGTCGTTTATTACGGGAAAAGCTATAGCCAGCGAAAGAGAGAGCCAGTTCTGTCCATTTCTTTAGTAAATTTTAACAATGGAAAATAATATAAATTCAACAGAACTCGTTGTATACTTTTTTTTTAACTGGAGCTCACTTTGTTTTAATCTCGTTCAAACCTCTTTAAACCTTTCTAAGCCCTCTTTAAATACTTTCAAATTTACTTTCAACTAGGTGGATATATGCTCGACTCATCTCGAAAAGCGGACCAATTTCAATAAACCGGACAGCTAATGGTAATCGTTCATCAGTCCATTTTTCTTTTTTTCGGGAAGCCCATGTAATTCAATGATAATTTTCATTCCATTATGTTTGAAGAAAAGATATGTGAGTTAGTCGAAAAAAACCTCATGGGAATTCTAAAGGATAGCCTAGGCAAAAATTTCCATGTGGGACTCGCAACAATGTATACATTTTTTTCTGAAGTGAATTGAATGAGCCGATAGATGATCGAACAACCATCCAACCATTCGGATGGAACGAATCGAAGCTCGAAAGTGCTCTCGGATTCTAAGGGTTAGAAAAGAAGTTCCATTTACAGAACAAAATCTTCCATCCATTTCGGGAACTGTGTGGGGCCTCCAGGGCCTCCGGGGACTTTTTGTGGAATTCTCTGCTCGATACGCCTGTTTCTGATAGGTTTATAGTTATTCTTTTCTTTTTTCTTCTCTCTGTGAATTCAAGACATGCAACAGGCCGAAGCGGGCTTTCAATATTTTGCCACAAGAAAATCCGTGTATGAGAATAGCGTTAAGTAAAAAAAAAACTACTCCTGTACATTTCCGGTTCTATTGTAACGAAGCTGATGTAAATAAGCTTACCCTTTTATCCCGACACCCAGTAGGACAAGATTGAGAAAAGAAGCTCAACAGCAAAGATTGCAACAATTCACACTATCGTCGGGTTTTCTTTTCCCTTTTGCGAATTTTCTCGGCTTTCTTGGGTTGAATCGGCTTTTGTTGCCACACCATACCGATTCTCTGGCCATTATACAGCTTTTCATCCTCTTGAAAGCTTTTTTGCACCTCTCACTTTCTTCCAGAGGGGCCCGATTATTACTATGCCCCGATGCGGTACAAAGTGATTCTCCTTTTTGTCGCACTCGATATCTTCGTCTATTTTTTTTTTTTGTAAAAAAGAAAGTGTGTGAGGGTGAAATTTCTGCACCATTTAACGCCACTCACGTACTTTTATTTCATCGTTTAGTTTACTTTCCTCACTTAATATGTATTGAATTTTGGCATCTTAAATATTTGTGAATAGATTTCATGATTGAACAACTCAATTTTTTTATTGAATTTTGTTGAGTGTTTTAATCACAAGTTGTAATGTAGCAGGGACAGTTTTCAGTCCAAAGGGGACTCTTAAAGTATCAAAAACTACAGAAAAATATAATCTTAGTTCTGAAGCCAGGCAAAAACCAAAACGACTGGATGAAAAATCATGTTGTTATAATGAAAACATGATTAAAATAATCTTACATATAGAAAATTTCGACATTTTTGTGGATTTTTGATATTGATGTGAATTTTTATCATTTATATCATTTTTATAATTTTTATCATTTTTGTCAGTTTTGTCAGTTTGGTCATTTTGGTCATTTTTGTCATTTTTGTCATTTTTGTCATTTTTGTCATTTTTGTCATTTTTGTCATTTTTGTCATTTTTGTCATTTTTGTCATTTTTGTCATTTTTGTCATTTTTGTCATTTTTGTCATTTTTGTCCTTTTTGTCATTTTTGTCATTTTTGTCATTTTTGTCATTTTTGTCATTTTTGTCATTTTTGTCATTTTTGTCATTTTTGGCAATTTTGTCATTTCAACTTCATAGTTATTGAAACAGGTTTGATCGGTGTTTAGAAAACACATAGGAATGTAGCAGGGACATCATTAAGTCCATATGGGAATCGAGGGAGTTCGAATACTCCCGAACAACTTTTCTCCTTATGATTGTTTTTTTTATTCATTGTGATGAAATTGTTCTGAAGTATGTATTTCAATTTATACGAATGTCATTTGGACTAAAAGCTGTCTCTGCCAGTTTTCAAAGAGTTCTCCTGACACTGAACTAAACTCAATTGATAAAAAAAGTTGTTCAGTAAGGAAATTTGCTTCAAGGATAAAATGATTTCTATAGCGAACTAAGCTGTAAAAACCAGAATTCTGAAGTTTCGTTTCATTGAGGAATGCTTTCTTCTTAAGAGAACCGTTATAAAGTACTTTTTACAGAGAAGTCATTATTAGAAAAAATAATAAGTGCATTCAACATTCTGCAATATTTTTAAAAAAGAGTTTATTAATTTTAAGAAAGTTACCTTGTTACCCCAAATTCTGTCAAACTTTTGAATTTCAAAAACTTTTAAAATTCTCTCAACTGGAATCCATTGGCAAAAATTATTCATGCAACCAGACAAAAATTTCGCATCTGGAAAAACTAAATCTCCCTTTCCCGTTCACATCCTACTAACTCGGCTCAAAACATACAAGTAAACCGACCCAGTAGAGATCAATGTCAAAGTTTTTTTGGATGAGGTTTTTTTTCGTTCTATTCTCAAACCACAAAACCAACCATCGAACAACCGACCAACTACAGAAACGGGATAAAACTTTCGATGGCTCTCGATGATTACATTTCCGATGGCTTCCGATGCATATTAGCATCATCATCATTGATACAAACAGGATGTAACACATCGACCACTTTTAGTTTCCAGAATGAAAGTGGAGGACGGACGTCAGAACATGAGTTTCGAACAACACCTGAAAAGAGTGTGAGTGTGTGCGCACCTTTATTTGGGCTGAAAAGTTCGCAGGGGAAAAACTATGAAACTACTATATGGAAAGTGTGGCAAAAACTACCTTTTCCAAAGAATTTTCAACAGCAATCTACAATACACATTCTGTAGCAATTTGATTCAAAAGTATCAACACAAAAAAACTGAAGCGAACTCAATGATGTTGCATCAGTCGATGAAAAAGTTGGCCATCTGCATACATGTAGAAAGTTTTTGCTGGGGCTCCATGGGTTTCGGTTATGGAGCAGTCTTGTTTGTGGGAAGGGTCCAACTTTTACAGAAAGTTGAGCATTTGTGACTTTTATGCTGGTTAACTGTTTTTGAAATAGATACAGCTTTGCTGCGGTTGCTCCATCCTTCGAGTCGGGTACATAAATAAATACATACGTGCATAGTGGGTACTCAACCTCAATACCTGGAATGAGACTTCGGGATATTTACTTACTATTGCTTTGATGCAGTTTGATCGTTTCACTGGAAGTTTTTCAGTCAAGCAGTTGTTTAACCGGCTTAAGAGCTTTCGGTTTATAAAATTTCGGAGAATTTCACACATACACTTTATAGAAATTGATTGCTCGTAAAATCAATAGGCTATAAGTCGGTTTTTCCAACTGGCAGACCAGAGCGTTATCAGCAATTTGCTGTGAAGATTCCGAACTACATCCAGCGTATAAAGTTATCGTCAAGATTACACTGCGCCGTTCTCGAGATGCTCAGTTGTAACATGATGCAAATTTTCGAGGAATCAAGACTGTGAGAGATTTTTCCGATAATTCAAAGAAGTTCGAAAGTACAATTTGATTACATAATTACAACATAAACCTTGAAATTATCACTTCTGAAACTAAATCGGAGATTCTTATTATAAAAAAAAATCCAAACGGTGCCTTGAAAGGAGTTGCTCGGTCCCTTGACCAAGACAGCACGGGAAAATTGAAAACCGAATATTTAGGTCCATGGAGTCCAATAATTATCCGAAACGGACCCAAAAAAGGCTACGAAGGGCACATACAAATAGAGGAGGGCATAATAAGGGCCTAGAATGATCTGAGAAAGATCCAAAAAGGATCAAAAGAGGGTAACAAATGTATTATGAAGGGTCTAAATAAGGCTAAGAAAAAAATTAGCTAGTCTTGAAAGGATTCCAGATGGGTCCCGAAAAGACCCCAAGAAGGGTCCTATAGTAGTCTGAGAAGAAGCATACAACAAAGCTCCGAATTCGGTCCAACAAGGGCCCAAGAAAAATCTGAGAAGGATCCAAGAAGGTTCCAAGAAGGGTCCAAGAAGGTTCCAAGAAGGGTTCAAGAAGGGTCCAAGAAGCATCCAAGTAGGGTCCAAAACGAATCGTATAAGAATCCAACATTGATTTGGGAAAGATTCAAGAAGAGGACCCAAGAAGGACTCAAGGAAGGTCCCCCCAGGCTTAAAAAGGATCTTTAAAGCGTCCAAGAAGGGTGCAATAACGGATCAAGCAGTGTTCAAAAAGGTCACAAGAAGGCTTCACGAAGGGTTGAAGAGAACCTAAGAAGGACCCATAAAAGGTTCTGGCATAGGGCTAGAATAACCAAGAACGGTCTAAGAATAATCCAAGAATCCCAAACTGGTTTACGGTTGGTCCAAGAAAAGGACAATGAGAGTACAAGATATTCTTAAAAGGATCCAGGTTGTCCAAGAAGGGTCCTGAGAAGAGCTAATGGAATAACCAAAAGTGGTCTAACAAGAAAGGCACAAAAGAGTCCGAAAACGGTTCAAGAAGACTTCAATAATGATTTGAAAGATGCAAAATTAGCCCAAGAAGAGTCAAAGAAGAATCCAACATTGTTGATGAAGGATCTAAGAAAGGTCCAAGAAAGGCTCGAGAGGGATCCAAAAGGGTCAAGAAAGGGCCCAATAAAGATAGACATTGATTCAAGAAAGTTTCCGGAAGTGTTCGGAAGGGTCCGAGAAGGGTCCAAGAATGGCTTAAAAAGGCTCTGAGAAAAGTACCAAAGGGTAGAAGACAGTGCTATGATTAGTTACGAAGGATCCAAGATAGTCTAAGAAAGGTTTAAAAGGATCAAAGAAAGACGCAAAAAGGGTCCGAGAATAGTTTAATTAGGTTCCAAAATGATTCCTCAAAGGGTATTAGAATGGTCTGAAAAGATCTAAAAAGGTTGCAAGAAGGGCACAAGAAGGGTTGAGGAGGCACAAGAAGGATCTAAAAAGAGACCTAGCATAGTACAAGAAGGGTCCGATAAGGGTCCTAAACTGGTTTACGGTAGATCCAAATTAAGAACTATCATAGTATAAGATATTCTAAAAGGACCTAGGAATGGTCCAATAAGGGTCCTGACACGAGCCTAAGAAATGCCCAGTCTAACAAGAATAGTACAAGAGAATCCGAAAACTGTTCACGAACAATCCAGTAATGATTTGAAAGATCCAAGAAAAGCTCAAGAAGAGTTTAAAAAAAAGATCGAAGTAGAATCCAACATTGTTGATGAAGGATCTAAAAAAGGCTTGAGACGGATTCAAAAGGGTCCAGAAGGGCCCAAAAAGTGTCCAAGAATGGTCTTGGATTCAAGAAGAATCCAAGAAGTAGCCAAGAGCGGTCCAAGACGACCCCAAAAATGGTTTAAGGAAGCTCTAAGAAAGGTACAAAAAGGTCCAAGAAAGAGCTAAGATTCGTTTACAAAGGATCTAAGATAGCCCAAAAAAGTTTCAAAAATGATCCAATAAGGATCCTAGAATGATGCGAGGAGGGTCCAAGATGGATGGTCCAAATCAACTATTGGCGACCGTGATAAATGTCAAAATGGACTAGAAGATTATAAGATTACCTTTCGTACTCAAAATTGACCCTGAAATGTTCCAGTTCACCTTTGGTGCTCGGAACATCAACTTGACTAAGAGTCTGGGTTCGAATTCATTAGAATGCCTTTTGGACTTAAAATGTTTCCCGTTGAGTTCCAATTTTCAAAAAGAAACAGCTATTAAGGAACGTGTCAAAATTCAAACTTCGCCAGAAGTCTAGGTTCGAATTCATTAGGTTGCCTTTCGGACTCAAAAATGTTTCGGCTATGTTCCAACTTTCAGAAAAAAAACTGGGCAATTGGCAACCTTGCCAAAAATTGGAACTTTACTAGAAGTCTAGTTCAAATTCATGAGATTGCCATTTGGACTCAAATTCCCTCCCGGTATGTTTCAAGGAAACATCGAATTGTTGTTAAAACTTTTTCACAGGTCATATGAAGAAGTATTATCAGGTGTGGTCCCATAGATTAGTTTAAGTCTATTTCAAGTCAAATTTACACATGATATATTGCAAATATTCATGAAGTATCTCTTTGAGTTCTTTTGATAATTGTTTGGACTGAAAAAATGTCCTGGTATGTTTTAAAAAGTGTTTTGTAGCGTAAGAGCATATTATCTTTTATGTCATATGATTTTTTATGTCATTTGAAAGTCCTATATTTTGACCAGTTTCAAGGTTTGTTTTTGTGTCATAAAATGGATAGTTTCAAATAATTTTCCATCAGCAAATTTGTATGGCGACCGTAAATTTTTTTCAATAGAATTGTATCGATTCCAAGGGAAATGTTCCAAAACAGTCTTTAAATTTAAAAAAGAAGCAAACGTTCCCGGAATTGCGCAGGAAGGTACAAAAATAGAAACCATAATGCAACAAAAAAAACAGAAGAAGTCCCGGAAGCTTGCTTTTTTGTCTTGCCAGACCCGGCAACAAAACAACGGCGGAAATTTCGCACAAACAATATCCCAATAAACAAATAAAACAAATCAACCAAAAAACACATAAGGAAGGCAGTTAAAGGTGCTTTCTGGTGGTTGGTTACTCAAGCTTTACACACATTTGAGTTGGTTGATTTGATTGATTGGAGACTGTGGGTGTTGTTGTAAGGTGAAGGGCCAAGGGTTTGAACTTACTTGGGGGCAATATCGCAACCCTGTTGCATCAACGATCCGATCGTGAACCAGAGCGAATTGAGCAGGGTGAAGCTGTTCTCCAGGAAAAGTGGCTCGGAGTTGCAGGGATGGGGGTTCTCCCACTCGTACGGCGTGAAGCTGAGCATGTTTGGTTTTGTTTTCGTTTGTTTGAGTGTGTGGGTGTGTGTATTTGATTTGTTTTTGTTTTTGTTTTTTTTTCGTCAGCAGTTCAGGTATGAGTATCGTGTGTATTTATGGATGTAGTTACAGGTGGGTAGGTTCGATTGGTTGGTTTTACGGGTTCATTCGGTGGTTGTTCGATGGTCCAGGATAAGGTTGATTGGATGGCAATAGAAAAAAGAGAATAAAAAACGGAGAAATCAAAATCAGTATTCTGGAGGGGATACGAAACGATCGCAACAAGTCGAGGCATCCTTTTCGGGATGGAGCAGTGTGAATTTTATGACTCAATTTGAATTAGGAGAAGCTTGATTCATTTCAGGATTTCAAACACGTTTAGCAGAACAGATAATTCATAATCAATAATTTATTTAAAGTTTATTTACAGTTGAAAAAATATTTTCAAATACTTTATTTGCATTGGATGGCTTATAACTATTATCTTTGCAAAATTGAATGGAATGATCTAAAATGTGAATTTTTTTTACGGATTTTTTTCACATTCCAGCCAAATCGTGAAAATAAAAGCTCGCTGAAGGTAACAAAATGATACCAAAGAAGACGAGGGAAAAAAATCTCTCCCTAGTCCAACTATTCGATTCGCAATTTCGAATCAATGGAATTGCAATCTATGAATAAACAAGCGGATTCATTAATATCGTAGCATGGAAGCAGCCGAGCAGCTACTTTTCCAACTGATGTGATTGCATCCATGGGATACTATCGCCCGAATCGGGTACCACATTTTACAATGTTTTTTGATTGAGAAGGAGAAAAAAAATTCCCCTTCAATGGAATCTCTCCCCATTGCTAGAGCACAGAAAAAACTCCATCGTCCAGGTAAAGTCCGGGAAAGTTAGTTTGTTCGTTCTGGTAAGCTGCTTGTAGGTTGCAATTTCCAAACCATTATTAGTAGAACCGGGGAGCTTTCCGATGGGAAGTAATAATTATTTTATTGGCATTTGATTGATGGTTTTTCAAACCGAACTTCGTTAAATTTGTTTGACGTTCCCTTTCGGAATTCATCTGATTATGGAATTTACTTCCGTTGCAAAATCAATCAATGGTAGCGAGAACTTATTTTTCAAAACGAGTCTTCTAATAAACATTCAAATCAATAACGAAAAACCAAAATCGACTTTAATTATTTGTCTTCATTTCGAGCTAACTAATAAATTAGTTAAAAAGGGTTATATTTAAAAACGTTTGAGTAAAACTTGCGAAGCGTGTACCCAACACACAAAGAAATGTTTTAACAATTTTGACAGTTTTTAAAGGTTTTGAAATTTTTACAGTGTCTCGATCTTCACAATTTTGATAGTTTGACAATTTTGACAATTTTTAACAATTTTGACAATTTTGACAATTTTAACAATTTTGACAATTTTGACAATTTTGACAATTTTGACAATTTTGACAATTTTGACAATTTTGACAATTTTGACAATTTTGACAATTTTGACAATTTTGACAATTTTGACAATTTTGACAATTTTGACAATTTTGACAATTTTGACAATTTTGACAATTTTGACAATTTTGACAATTTTGACAATTTTGACAATTTTGACAATTTTGACAATTTTGACAATTTTGACAATTTTGACAATTTTGACAATTTTGACAATTTTGACAATTTTGACAATTTTGACAATTTTGACAATTTTGACAATTTTGACAATTTTGACAATTTTGACAATTTTGACAATTTTGACAATTTTGACAATTTTGACAATTTTGACAATTTTGACAATTTTGATAATTTTGACAATTTTGACAATTTTGACAATTTTGACAATTTTGACAATTTTGACAATTTTGAAAATTTTGACAATTTTAACAATTTTGACAGTTTTGACAATTTTGACAATTTTGACAAATTTGACAATTTTGACAATTTTGACAATTTTGACAATTTTGACAATTTTGACAATTTTGATAATTTTGACAATTTTGACAATTTTGACAATTTTGATAATTTTGACAAATTTTGACAATTTTGACAATTTTGACAATTTTGACAATTTTGACAATTAAAATACAAAATCAGCTGATACACTTTCAAAGGTTTCATGAAAACGAGGTTATTGGAAAAAATAAACTGACGAAAACAGACAAAACTTAAAAAAGCTTTGAAAAGATTCTCCCACCAAGTTGAACAAAATGCAAAACGAAAAAAACACTAGAACCAAAAACATTCAAGTTTTTTTCCTTTTCTATCTGTTGGGGGTTGAAATTCAAGCGAAATCAAACTCTTGTTCGATGAATATTTTGTGAGTACATTTTCTAGGGCTCGAGGGCGGTTTGGATGCTTCTTTTTTGCTACTTTTTGTGGGTTTGTCATTCGTCGTCGTTCATCTTGCTTGTTGTACAAATCGCGTGTATGTGCGGCTGAGTTTACTTTTTTTGTCGGAAAAAACTCATCAAACTGATTGTTGGATGTTCGGCGGAAAGAAAAAAACCAACCTAAACCTACCAAGATTGTCGTTGGGTAACACAAAAGTTGATTCCCTTCTCGACTTTTTAAGAAAAAAAAAATAGAAAAAACTCGTGCAACTTTAGCCTAGGAATAATTTGACATCTCCTTCCTCGTGCTTGGGAAGGAAGAAACGAAGGATTTCTTCACAGATCGAAAGATTAGTCGTGTAGCAAATTACGTAACGGCACCACGATGGATTGGTTTTTGCCAAACCACATTCCTGTAATCTTGCTTTTGGTGACTGATTTCTTTCTATCGTTGTTTTACTTTCTATCGAAATGAGGAATGGAACTGAAGGGAAAAAATTGAAATTTTATCTCGTTGATTTATAGCGGCTCGTTGTGGTTGGAGGAATCAATCGTTTTGGTTGAGAAAAAAAGCTTTCGTGAAGAATTTGTTACAAGACCGGAGAAAACAAAATAAGAATGATTAATTTGATGGATAACGATTCAGATGTCCTTGGAAATTTATGGTAAAGTGAGGCCTTTAGTTCTAAATCTTAAATTACTTTCAAAATTTAATAATTGAAAAATTTCTATACTTTGAAACAAATTTAAAATGTCGAGTTGATTCTCTGCATTGCATTTTGAATTAATTTTTTTTATTATTATTTTATTTGATTGTCCTAATGGCTACAGTCCTAATATTTTGTAGTATCGTCGCGTCATCGCCTTTAATTTTTTTGAAACAAAAAAGAAAAAAAAACATTCAAAGCATAATTGTATTTCAAAATACGAGTTTTCTGAAACGGCAAGACGTACAGTCCCCACATATTAAAAAAAAGACATCCAATCCCTGCCCTCGAAAGTGTCACTCAACTTCCCAACAGTTCCGGCATCTTACTTGGGCAGAAAGTCGCAACCCTGTTGCATCAGGGATCCGATCGCGAACCACATACAATTCATCAGGGTAAACTGGGTCTGCAGCTTCTCCGGATGGGGATCACAGGGATTCGGCGTCGGCCACTCGTATGGGGTGAACCTAAATAGATGCAGATTTAAAATTTCAAAAGTGTTTTATGTATGCATGCATGGCTCCTAGAATAATCGTCCTGAAAAATATCTGGCCGGTATAATGATACAAGTCCCACCCACCTATAAGTTTGCGGGGAAAACAGTGGGAAAGGAAATTCAATTCTCTGGATTTGGCACTTTTTCCGAATACGTGCAGACGAGGTAAATCTATTGGATTTTTTCTCCTTCGGGTTTGTTTCCCCAAAAGAGAGCCTGAAAAGAATTTATGAGATGCGATTTGAATATTGATTCCTCTGATGCTGCTGCAGCTCCATTCGGGTTTCAATTCAGTGTTGTGATTTACGGGTGTCAGGAAATCTTGCCTGCCTAAGAAATGGCCACATTGAGGATGCACTTTTTGGGGCGCTTCTGCTTATTCCATTACGGCGACGACGGGTGGCTCCAGAGAGTAGGATTTCCAAACGAGGCCTAGGTAGCGTTCCTTAATCTTGTGAGGTCGTTCAGCTGATGCAGTTTCATTTTATCGCACGTTCGATACTTTTCAATTCAAATGGCTTGTGGATAACTTCGGATTTGACTATTCATGTCGACCAACCCATTTTTATTATGGAATTTGACTAATCGAATTTTATTTCTTTAGGTGAAAACTATAAAAATCCTCTGACTATTTAAAAAAATTAGAAAATTTTACAATTTTGACATTTTTACCAATTTTGTAAATTTTTAAAATTTTGACAACTTTGACAATTTTGACAATTTTGACAATTTTGACAATTTTGACAATTTTGACAATTTTGACAATTTTGACAATTTTGACAATTTTGACAATTTTGACAATTTTGATAATTTTGACAAATTTTGACAAATTTTGACAATTTTGACAATTTTGACAATTTTGAAAATTTTGACAATTTTGACAATTTTGACAATTTTGACAATTTTGACAATTTTGACAATTTTGACAATTTTGACAATTTTGACAATTTTGACAATTTTGACAATTTTGACAATTTTGATAATTTTGACAATTTTGACAATTTTGACAATTTTGACAATTTTGACAATTTTGACAATTTTGACAATTTTGACAATTTTGACAATTTTGACAATTTTGACAATTTTGACAATTTTGACAATTTTGACAATTTTGACAATTTTGACGATTTTGACAATTTTGACAATTTTGACAATTTTGACAATTTTGACAATTTTGACAATTTTGACAATTTTGACAATTTTGACAATTTTGACAATTTTGACAATTTTGACAATTTTGACAATTTCGACAATTTTGACAATTTTGACAATTTTGAAAAATTGACAATTTTGACAATTTTGACAATTTTGACAATTTTGACAATTTTGACAATTTTGACAATTTTGACAATTTTGACAATTTTGACAATTTTGACAATTTTGACAATTTTGACAATTTTGACAATTTTGACAATTTTGACAATTTTGACAATTTTGACAATTTTGACAATTTTGACAATTTTGACAATTTTGAAAATTTTGAAAATTTTGACAATTTTGACAATTTTGACAATTTTGACAATTTTGACAATTTTGACAATTTTGACAATTTTGACAATTTTGACAATTTTGACAATTTTGACAATTTTGACAATTTTGACAATTTTGACAATTTTGACAATTTTGACAATTTTGACAATTTTGACAATTTTGACAATTTTGACAATTTTGACAATTTTGACAATTTTGACAATTTTGACAATTTTGACAATTTTGACAATTTTGTCAATTTTGACAATTTTGACAATTTTGACAATTTTGACAATTTTGACAATTTTGACAATTTTGACAATTTTGACAATTTTGACAATTTTGACAATTTTGACAATTTTGACAATTTTGACAATTTTGACAATTTTGACAATTTTGACAATTTTGACAATTTTGACAATTTTGACAATTTTGACAATTTTGACAATTTTGACAATTTTGACAATTTTGACAATTTTGACAATTTTGACAATTTTGACAATTTTGACAATTTTGACAATTTTGACAATTTTGACAATTTTGACAATTTTGACAATTTTGACAATTTTGACAATTTTGACAATTTTGACAATTTTGACAATTTTGACAATTTTGACAATTTTGACAATTTTGACAATTTTGACAATTTTGACAATTTTGACAATTTTGACAATTTTGACAATTTTGACAATTTTGACAATTTTGACAATTTTGACAATTTTGACAATTTTGACAATTTTGACAATTTTGACAATTTTGACAATTTTGACAATTTTGACAATTTTGACAATTTTGACAATTTTGACAATTTTGACAATTTTGACAATTTTGACAATTTTGACAATTTTGACAATTTTGACAATTTTGACAATTTTGACAATTTTGACAATTTTGACAATTTTGACAATTTTGACAATTTTGACAATTTTGACAATTTTGACAATTTTGACAATTTTGAATGTTTTGACAATTTTGACAATTTTGACAATTTTGACAATTTTGACAATTTTGACAATTTTGACAATTTTGACAATTTTGACAATTTTGACAATTTTGACAATTTTGACAATTTTCACAATTTTGACAATTTTGACAATTTTGACAATTTTGACAATTTTGACAATTTTGACAATTTTGACAATTTTGACAATTTTGACAATTTTGACAATTTTGACAATTTTGACAATTTTGACAATTTTGACAATTTTGACAATTTTGACAAATTTGACAATTTTGACAATTTTGACAATTTTGACAATTTTGATAATTTTGACTATTTTGACAATTTTGACAATTTTGACAATTTTGACAATTTTGACAATTTTGACAATAATGACAATTTTGACAATTTTGACAATTTTGACAATTTTGACAATTTTGACAATTTTGACAATTTTGACAATTTTGACAATTTTGACAATTTTGACAATTTTGACAATTTTGACAATTTTGACAATTTTGACAATTTTGACAATTTTGACAATTTTGACAATTTTGACAATTTTGACAATTTTGACAATTTTGACAATTTTGACAATTTTGACAATTTTGACAATTTTGACAATTTTGACAATTTTGACAATTTTGACAATTTTGACAATTTTGAAAATTTTGACAATTTTGACAATTTTGACAATTTTGACAATTTTGACAATTTTGACAATTTTGACAATTTTGACAATTTTGACAATTTTGACAATTTTGACAATTTTGACAATTTTGACAATTTTGACAATTTTGACAATTTTGACAATTTTGACAATTTTGACAATTTTGACAATTTTGACAATTTTGACAATTTTGACAATTTTGACAATTTTGACAATTTTGACAATTTTGACAATTTTGACAATTTTGACAATTTTGACAATTTTGACAATTTTGACAATTTTGACAATTTTGACAATTTTGACAATTTTGACAATTTTGACAATTTTGACAATTTTGACAATTTTGACAATTTTGACAATTTTGACAATTTTGACAATTTTGACAATTTTGACAATTTTGACAATTTTGACAATTTTGACAATTTTGACAATTTTGACAATTTTGACAATTTTGACAATTTTGACAATTTTGACAATTTTGACAATTTTGATAATTTTGACAATTTTGACAATTTTGACAATTTTGACAATTTTGACAATTTTGACAATTTTGACAATTTTGACAATTTTGACAATTTTGACAATTTTGACAATTTTGACAATTTTGACAATTTTGACAATTTTGACAATTTTGACAATTTTGACAATTTTGACAATTTTGACAATTTTGACAATTTTGACAATTTTGACAATTTTGACAATTTTGACAATTTTGACAATTTTGACAATTTTGATAATTTTGACTATTTTGACAATTTTGACAATTTTGACAATTTTGACAATTTTGACAATTTTGACAATTATGACAATTTTGACAATTTTGACAATTTTGACAATTTTGACAATTTTGACAATTTTGACAATTTTGACAATTTTGACAATTTTGACAATTTTGACAATTTTGACAATTTTGACAATTTTGACAATTTTGAATGTTTTGACAATTTTGACAATTTTGACAATTTTGACAATTTTGACAATTTTGACAATTTTGACAATTTTGACAATTTTGACAATTTTGACAATTTTGACAATTTTGACAATTTTGACAATTTTGACAATTTTGACAATTTGACAATTTGACAATTTTGACAATTTTGACAATTTTGACAATTTTGACAATTTTGACAATTTTGACAATTTTGACAATTTTGACAATTTTGACAATTTTGATATTTGACAATTTTGACTATTTTGACAATTTTGACAATTTTGACAATTTTGACAATTTTGACAATTTTGACAATTATGACAATTTTGACAATTTTGACAATTTTGACAATTTTGACAATTTTGACAATTTTGACAATTTTGACAATTTTGACAATTTTTACGATTTTGACAAGATTGATTATTTTGACAATTTGACAGTTGTGACAAATTTTACAATTTTGACAACTTTGACACTTTTGGAACAAAAATGGAATTTGAAAAGTTCAGCTATTTTAATAATTTTTGTTCTCAATTTATTTTCATTTTAATTATTTTTTTTGAAGAAAAGACTTTTGTTAACTAGTGATCGATCAAAATTGCGAAATTTTACACGAAACGTATTTCACGAATGTTCTGCCGCAAATTGAAATGGAATAAAGAGACAGCAATCGCTGTTGAAAATATATGACCCAAAAGTACCGAGCGACGATGGATGTTACTTTTCGTCGTCTTCGTCTTTCGGAAGTTCTTTGGTGGTCAATGAAGCTTCTGGTCCTTTTAGTTACGCGGCGACAGAAATAAAAATGTTTGTGAACTCCCTCTAGTTTCTTTTGAGGAATGTTGTGGAAAATTTTTCCCTCATTAAGACAGGCAGAGTAATTTGATGTTATTGTGTTTTATGTAGGAACTCATAAAAAAAATCTCACATTTTGTGGAAGTAAAAAAATCGGCATTTTACCCCGCAAGACTCTTAAAATGAGTTCTTTCATTGCGATAACAGCGCATTTACGGGGACCGCGTGCTCCATATTTTGGCTCATCTCCACGCAAATTGCTGCAGGACACTTAACTAACTGCAGGGAAATGGGATAAAAAAATGAACTTAAGTGCCTTCGAGCAATCCCTCGATAACAGGTCCTTGGAAATTTTATGTTCTTTTTTCTCGCTATCTGCAAAACCTCTTCGAACTGTTGAGCGAAAAAAAAAACTAAAACGATCACCACTCGGTTTGTTACCGATAAGGGCCATTTTTTCAAGTTCATAAAATTGCTGCTCAACTCGACGAGGAAAAAACCGTGAAAGTGAGGCAGCGGTTCATTTTCCTTCGACTTCATTAAAATATGCTGCCAGGCGTAAAAGTGATAGTGAATCGTTTTTAGTTTCTGGATTTCGTCTTTTTATCCACTTCCTGCAGTGCTGCAATAGGCATTGAAATGTGAAAAAGGACGGATCATTAAATTGACCATTCAAAAATCAGAGTGCATTAACAAAAAAAAGCAGTTACATGGCGACCGTCATTTTTACATTGAAATTAGTTAAACTGTCTCGAAAAAAAAAAAAATCGAAATTGTCAATATTGTCATTTCTCAATCTATAAAATGAAATTTTGTTTTATAGTTTTAATTCAGGGAAAAGACATTTAGTTGTGAGGTTCAAAGGATGAAGAATTCTTTTATAAGTTTACAATTCTTCCTTCTCGTCATTAAAAAAAAATCAACATCTGTTCGATCCAAAGAATCTCAATCGACATTTCGAATCTCTGGAAAGTGCTAATCTATTTTCGACTCATTGCTCGGACATTTTTATTTCGGATTGGGACACCCGAAATCGATCCGGAACCCAATTAATATTCATCGAATTGGAACGATTTCAGGCTGTTTTCTTCAGAGGAAAAAAAAAAACCTAAACGATTCGTCAACTTTAGTAAGTCTGAGAATTAACTTTGTAATTCCAGGCAACTTTTGAGCTCTCAGAACACATCCGAGCAATCGAAGTGGAACACAACAAAATTCGGCAAATTCTCAAAATTGGGATGTCCCTAGACAGTTTCAGCAACTTGAGAGATGAGCAAGTAAGATGAAAACAAAAATCAGTCCAATAAAAGTTAAATGGAAGAGGACCACGAATTGAAGAAGTTTGTGGTCCTCTTCATCTAACGGCCATAATATTCAGCTGGGCCGTAAAGGAAGGAAGTTTTTGGAAAACGACTTGCTGACGACGAACCGACTGTCGATAAAAAGTAATCAAAAAATTGTTTGATGATTATTATTGCTCTGTGGAGATGATGAAGATGAAGGCGATATTGCTACTGCTGCTGATATTGCCGAGAGCGGGTCTTTATGGCACTTTACTTGGTCCCTACGTGGCGGCGACGGTGGAATTGTTCCGATATTTGTCAAGTTTCTTGTTTCAAGAAAGATGATGAACCGCTTCCGGCTGTAAAATTGGCGAAACTTCAATTGCACCAAAACGGAATTTGAAATTGGTAAATCGTCACAAAAATATAACGACAAAGAAGAACTAGAATTTATTATTTAAACAGTTTCGAACTATGTTTACAATCTTAAACTATTCAAAATGATTTAGAACGATTTTTGTTGTTTGAACATTTTAAAAATTTTTGAAAAACTTTGAAACAAAACATGGCCGTAGGAAGAGCCTCATAAGGGGGGCTTTGACAAAAAAAAATCCTGTAACTTTTTGCTTGAAAAATGCTTGTATAAAAAATAGTAAAATCCATTTTTTAAAAACTGTCAAAATTTTCAAAATAGTCAAATTATCAAAATTGTCAAAATTGTCAAAATTGTCAAAATTGTCAAAATTGTCAAAATTGTCAAAATTGTCAAAATTGTCAAAATTGTCAAAATTGTCAAAATTGTCAAAATTGTCAAAATTGTCAAAATTGTCAAAATTGTCAAAATTGTCAAAATTGTCGAAATTGTCAAAATTGTCAAATATGTCAAAATTGTCAAAATTGTCAAAATTGTCAAACCTCTCAAAAATATCAAAATTGTCAAATTTGTCAAAATTGTCAAATTTGTTAAAATTGTCAAAATTGTCTAAATTGTCAAAATTGTAAAAATTGTCAAAATTGTCGAAATTGTCAAAATTGTCAAAATTGTCAAAATTGTCAAAATTGTCAAAATTGTCAAAATTGTCAAAATTGTCAAAATTGATAAAATTGTCAAAATTGTCAAAATTGTCAAAATTGTCAAAATTGTCAAAATTGTCAAAATTGTCAAAATTGTCAAAATTGTCAAAATTGTCAAAATTGTCAAAATTGTCAAAATTGTCAAAATTGTCAAAATTGTCAAAATTGTCAAAATTGTCAAAATTGTCAAAATTGTCAAAATTGTCAAAATTGTCAAAATTGTCAAAATTGTCAAAATTGTCAAAATTGTCAAAATTGTCAAAATTGTCAAAATTGTCAAAATTGTCAAAATTGTCAAAATTGTCAAAATTGTCAAAATTGTCAAAATTGTCAAAATTGTCAAAATTGTAAAAATTGTCAAAATTGTCAAAATTGTCAAAATTGTCAAAATTGTCAAAATTGTCAAAATTGTCAAAATTGTCAAAATTGTCAAAATTGTCAAAATTGTCAAAATTGTCAAAATTGTCAAAATTGTCAAAATTGTCAAAATTGTCAAAATTGTCAAAATTGTCAAAATTGTCAAAATTGTCAAAATTGTCAAAATTGTCAAAATTGTCAAAATTGTCAAAATTGTCAAAATTGTCAAAATTGTCAAAATTGTCAAAATTGTCAAAATTGTCAAAATTGTCAAAATTGTCAAAATTGTCAAAATTGTCAAAATTGTCAAAATTGTCAAAATTGTCAAAATTGTCAAAATTGTCAAAATTGTCAAAATTGTCAAAATTGTCAAAATTGTCAAAATTGTCAAAATTGTCAAAATTGTCAAAATTGTCAAAATTGTCAAAATTGTCAAAATTGTCAAAATTGTCAAAATTGTCAAAATTGTCAAAATTGTCAAAATTGTCAAAATTGTCAAAATTGTCAAAATTGTCAAAATTGTCAAAATTGTCAAAATTGTCAAAATTGTCAAAATTGTCAAAATTGTCAAAATTGTCAAAATTGTCAAAATTGTCAAAATTGTCAAAATTGTCAAAATTGTCAAAATTGTCAAAAGTGTCAAAATTGTCAAAATTGTCAAAATTGTCAAAATTGTCAAAATTGTCAAAATTGTCAAAATTGTCAAAATTGTCAAAATTGTCAAAATTGTCAAAATTGTCAAAATTGTCAAAATTGTCAAAATTGTCAAAATTGTCAAAATTGTCAAAATTGTCAAAATTGTCAAAATTGTCAAAATTGTCAAAATTGTCAAAATTGTCAAAATTGTCAAAATTGTCAAAATTGTCAAAATTGTCAAAATTGTCAAAATTGTCAAAATTGTCAAAATTGTCAAAATTGTCAAAATTGTCAAAATTGTCAAAATTGTCAAAATTGTCAAAATTGTCAAAATTGTCAAAATTGTCAAAATTGTCAAAATTGTCAAAATTGTCAAAATTGTCAAAATTGTCAAAATTGTCAAAATTGTCAAAATTGTCAAAAGTGTCAAAATTGTCAAAATTGTCAAAATTGTCAAAATTGTCAAAATTGTCAAAATTGTCAAAATTGTCAAAATTGTCAAAATTGTCAAAATTGTCAAAATTGTCAAAATTGTCAAAATTGTCAAAATTGTCAAAATTGTCAAAATTGTCAAAATTGTCAAAATTGTCAAAATTGTCAAAATTGTCAAAATTGTCAAAATTGTCAAAATTGTCAAAATTGTCAAAATTGTCAAAATTGTCAAAATTGTCAAAATTGTCAAAATTGTCAAAATTGTCAAAATTGTCAAAATTGTCAAAATTGTCAAAATTGTCAAAATTGTCAAAATTGTCAAAATTGTCAAAATTGTCAAAATTGTCAAAATTGTCAAAATTTTCAAAATTGTCAAAATTGTCAAAATTGTCAAAATTGTCAAAATTGTCAAAATTGTCAAAATTGTCAAAATTGTCAAAATTGTCAAAATTGTCAAAATTGTCAAAATTGTCAAAATTGTCAATATTGTCAAAATTGTCAAAATTGTCAAAATTGTCAAAATTGTCAAAATTGTCAAAATTGTCAAAATTGTCAAAATTGTCAAAATTGTCAAAATTGTCAAAATTGTCAAAATTGTCAAAATTGTCAAAATTGTCAAAATTGTCAAAATTGTCAAAATTGTCAAAATTGTCAAAATTGTCAAAATTGTCAAAATTGTCAAAATTGTCAAAATTGTCAAAATTGTCAAAATTGTCAAAATTGTCAAAATTGACAAAATTGTCAAAATTGTCAAAATTGTCAAAATTGTCAAAATTGTCAATTTTTTTTAATACTGTCCAAATTGTCAAAATTGCCAAAATTGTCAAAATTGTCAAAATTGTCAAAATTGTCAAAATTGTCAAAATTGTCAAAATTGTCAAAATTGTCAAAATTGTCAAAATTTTTTAAAACTGTCAAAATTGTCAAAATTGCCAAAATTGTCAAAATTGTCAAAATTGTCAAAATTGTCAAAATTGTCAAAATTGTCAAAATTGTCAAAATTGTCAAAATTGTCAAAATTGTCAAAATTGTCAAAATTGTCAAAATTGTCAAAATTGTCAAAATTGTCAAAATTGTCAAAATTGTCAAAATTGTCAAAATTGTCAAAATTGTCAAAATTGTCAAAATTGTCAAAATTGTCAAAATTGTCAAAATTGTCAAAATTGTCAAAATTGTCAAAATTGTCAAAATTGTCAAAATTGTCAAAATTGTCAAAATTGTCAAAATTGTCAAAATTGTCAAAATTGTCAAAATTGTCAAAATTGTCAAAATTGTCAAAATTGTCAAAATTGTCAAAATTGTCAAAATTGTCAAAATTGTCAAAATTGTCAAAATTGTCAAAATTGTCAAAATTGTCAAAATTGTCAAAATTGTCAAAATTGTCAAAATTGTCAAAATTGTCAAAATTGTCAAAATTGTCAAAATTGTCGGAATTGTCAAAATTGTCAAAATTGTCAAAATTGTCAAAATTGTTAAAATTGTCAAAATTGTCAAAATTGTCAAAATTGTCAAAATTGTCAAAATTGTCAAAATTGTCAAAATTGTCAAAATTGTCAAAATTGTCAAAATTGTCAAAATTGTCAAAATTGTCAAAATTGTCAAAATTGTCAAAATTGTCAAAATTGTCAAAATTGTCAAAATTGTCAAAATTGTCAAAATTGTCAAAATTGTCAAAATTGTCAAAATTGTCAAAATTGTCAAAATTGTCAAAATTGTCAAAATTGTCAAAATTGTCAAAATTGTCAAAATTGTCAAAATTGTCAAAAGTGTCAAAATTGTCAAAATTGTCAAAATTGTCAAAATTGTCAAAATTGTCAAAATTGTCAAAATTGTCAAAATTGTCAAAATTGTCAAAATTGTCAAAATTGTCAAAATTGTCAAAATTGTCAAAATTGTCAAAATTGTCAAAATTGTCAAAATTGTCAAAATTGTCAAAATTGTCAAAATTGTCAAAATTGTCAAAATTGTCAAAATTGTCAAAATTGTCAAAATTGTCAAAATTGTCAAAATTGTCAAAATTGTCAAAATTGTCAAAATTGTCAAAATTGTCAAAATTGTCAAAATTGTCAAAATTGTCAAAATTGTCAATATTGTCAAAATTGTCAAAATTGTCAAAATTGTCAAAATTGTCAAAATTGTCAAAATTGTCAAAATTGTCAAAATTGTCAAAATTGTCAAAATTGTCAAAATTATCAAAATTGTCAAAATTGTCAAAATTGTTAAAAAAATTTATATTTTATAGAATAAGTTAGAATTTTTTTGATTTTTTTGTTTATTTTTACAAAGTTTTTTAAATTGATCTGAAATTTTTTCAAACTGGAAATCAGAAAGAAGAGTTTTAACAGAATTATGTTAAACGATGAAGTTTCTTGAAGAGCCATGAAAAAAAATTGGAATTTAGTATTTTAATAACTTTGATTTATATTGAAAACTTTGAATAATTTTCAACAATTCTTCTAATATTTCAATATTTTTTTTATATGTTGAAAAGCTTTAAAAGTTCTTAGACATTTTAAAAACTTAAGGAGTGTTGGCGAGTTGCTGAAAATTTTGGTACATTTCGAAGCATTTTCGAGAATTTTTTGAAGAATTTTAAAAACGGTTTCAGATTTTTTAAGATTGGAGTCTTGTTTTTCTATTTTGTGAATTTTTCCAATGATGTACCGAATCTTATTTATTCTTATTTGTAAAATCGAATTTAGTTAGCTATATAATTGTTGAGAAATGAAGCAGGTCGGGGAAAAAAATTAAAATTCTTAATCTATTGAATTTGAAAACAATTAAAATAATATTTACAAATTTGAAATTTTGATTTCTGAACACTCTTTTTGTTTCCTTTTTATTTAGAGTATTTTCGTTGACATCTGTTTTATCAATATATTTTTCATTATTCGAAACCCATCAACCTCGGTTGAGGTTTGATCCATTTCGTTGAATCCACCTTCATTTTGGAGCCGTGTCTCCCATTTGAATCCAAATAAAACGCGTGTCAAGCCCGGTCCGAGGTCCACTGGCACCAATATTTCATGCAAATATATAATTTGTGCGTTACCGAGCGACCAACCGTGACCAATCGGGGCCAGTAGATTCGCCAATTCTGTGTTTGGTCAAAATGTTTTTTGGTTTTGTTTAAATTAAATTCAGGGGTTTGGGGAAACCAGATGGTCGGGTCCTTATTTTTTAAAAGCTGCGAGGGGAAGCTCTGAATCGAATTGATAATGACAGCATCGTGGGTGGTCTGATCCATTTGTGTGGCTGTCATTTCCATCATCATTCACTCGTTATCAAGTGACCTGCACGCGCTCGGTCCCGGAATCTCGCTTACTCTCTGGGGCCACTCTCTGGAGCCACCACTCTGGTAAAAAGCTTCCAAAGACAGCAGGTTTAAATTCCACGGGTTTTTTTTCCCGTGTGTTGTTCCAAAACCAAAAAACACATCCTTATCATCGCCGTTCGGTTTTGGTCTGGTTTCGGTTCAGCAGCAGGGGACAGGGAAAAAAACCTGACCGTACGTGTCATGTCACGTGAAATATGTGCATGAGCAGTTCGAAGTGTTATCCACAAGCCATTAATTTCTGCGATTTTTTTTTCAACCGGATTGTTGGTGGACCTGCATCCGTCCATTTCACCGCTCACTGGAGAATGGATCGTATCCTAACAGGCAAAGTGGGTTAACTTTCCCGTTTACCTATTTTTTTGCTCCGTTAAAAAAATTCTTTAATATCCAACCCACTGTGCCACCGGGTTTTTTCACCTACGATGTCATCAGGACCACAAGTTGATTTAAAAGCCTTCAACATCCGAAAAACAAACATCTGAAACTCACCGTGCCAGGATGAAGAGCAGCACCGAGACGCCGAGATAGGCCGTGGCCATGTAGATCCACACGTCCAGCGACAGGGGCGACAGGAACGAGAACAGATTCGGTGGTTGTTTGACTGGTTTCCGGTACAGCACCGAGATGCCCAGGTTCATGAATGGCATCGTGAAGTCCACCACCTGTTCCCGCTCGAAGGTGATGGTGAGGTCGGCGATTGCGAGGTCCGCCCGCTGCTCCAACAGCTCCTTGATCATGCCGTCCCATTCGCTGCGTTTTTTTCAATGAGAAAAATATAGAGAAAGGATTACATTTTTTTTAATTATAATGCTAAATGTCAAATTTTTGGACGTTAGTGAATTTAAGCAACAATATTACAATTTTATAGTCAGAGAATTGAAATGCTGCAAAAATGAGGCGAAAGACATTTTCTATTTCACAAAATTAAATTGAAATATCGGGGGCAAATTATAAGATTTTCATATAATGATTCTAAGCAATGCTTTGGAAAATTGGACAGTAAGTTCAACAATCTTCGGAAACTATATAACTTCTTGAGAAACATAATTTTGCTTTTTGAAACCCCCTGAAGGACCTTTAACAGGGGTCTTTTAGATAGAACTTACGGGGAAGTTTAATCGTATTTTCAGATTTTGGTTTTCCGTACAATTGAGTAAGGACCAACTTCTTTTCTGAAAGCTTCGATACCACTTTTTTTTCCACCGGAGTAAAACAAGTTGCAATTAGACGTTTAGGGTCATATTGACTGAGATCCAGGCCCTTGCGAAGCTTTCGCCCATAAAGGGGTGGAGGGGTTTCCAATTTTCAATAATTTAGCTAGAAATAATAACTCTTTTAAAAATGCACAACAAACAAGTAAAATTATTTCTAAAATCATTTTCTTACTCATGATCATCACACAAACTTAAAAAAAAAAATTAAATTTTATTAATACGATTGAAAATAAATACGAATCAAAGTTTCAAATGAATGTTATTTCCGGTAAGTTATCAATAAATTATTTCAAAATGATGATTCTTACTCTGAACTAGAAATTCTATGTCAATATTTTCGAAGTACTAGAGAATGAATTCTAATCGAAATTTTGTATAAAATCAGCTTTGGACATAAGAATCAGTGCACAGAAAAAGAATGCATATAATATAACATCAGATTGAAATAGAAATTGAATCCGAATTCTAAGAAATTAACCATCGATAAAAATTGTAATGAATAATAAATTGTTGTGAACGAAAACAATAGGTAACTATCGATAATACTAATTAACATTTCTTTTTTTCATTTTCAATTGAAAATTTAGCTTTATAATTTCTGTTTCGATTCATTTTTTATCATAATTAATCTTTTCATAGATAAGTCAAATCAATTGTGATCGATTCAAAAACTAACTGAAAATAATAAATTTGAGTGGAACGTTTTTTTAAATTTTCGTGCGCAGTTATAGTTTTAAATATCTAGACTGATTTTTTTTTTTGTTTTCCGTTAATTGAAATATTAGGTCCTAGAATGAACAAAAGCGAAAAATTTGGTTTTTCTCCATAAAATTTCGATATAGAGGCTTCCTAGTAGATTATGTTTTCAGAACTCAAAATTTTCAGGTTTTTAAAACAAAAACAAACTTATGGACAAACAAAACTAACGGTGAAAAAACTTATCAAAAATTAAAACATAATGTGAATATGAAAAAGACTCAATTAAAACGTCTTACCATTTAAATAACTTTTCTGTAAAAATTAATTGATTATTCAAAAGACAGAATTTTGGTACCTATGATAGATTTGTTACATTTTGGCGTCCTGACCTTGAAACTTTAGTCAAGTTTTGTCTATCACGTCTCGTTTTGCTGATATGGAGTTGATAAGTTTAAAAATGAATCAGTTTCAAGTGAAATCAATTGATAGCTGATGAACAAATCTACATAAAAGAATTAAAAAACCGACACTGAATTCATCTGTTATACTTTATTTTATTGAGGAATAATAATTTTAATAATGATGATGATGATGAATGGTCAAAAAAGTTTCTAAATTCTACGGTTTTGAAAATTTGGAAAGACTAATATTTCTGACATTGCTGAAAAAGTTAAAAAAAAAAGATTTTGTTTCATTTAACAAATTTATTGAAGTCTGCCTAACTATGTGATTGTTTTTTTTTTTTAAAATAACTGAAATAAAATTCAGTTAAAAAGATTCCTTAAAAACTCGTTAAAATATATAATTTAACCGAATTGGGAAAATTAACAAATAGAAAACTTGTATAACATTTTTGCAGAAATCAAAATACATGCGGTTTTGGGAAAAGTTGATAAAAACTTTTGTTTCAAAATTTTTTTGTTATATTTTAAAGTTTTGTCAGACATATCCAAAACTGTCTCAAATATTTTTTCTGTTTATTTTTAAAAGTGTCAGGCACCAAAGTTAATCAAAAAATGCTCTTAAATTCTTTGCACCTTAGAAGAATGTAAATTATGCGGCCTTGTGTAGTATATCAAAACTCTTTTTAATGTAGAGTTGAGCATTTAGAAGAATACGAAGCAGTAAATAAAATTGAAGCTGAAATTAGTTTCTTGAAGAATGTCTCATATTAGCTTTAAATTTAGCCGCCCGCAGCCCGTGGCGTAGAGGATAGTCTTTAAGTCTTCTAAGCCAGCGGACATGAGATCGATCCCCGGTTACGGCATACATAGTACTCTATCTGTGGGTTGGTGGTTTTATTATTTGTAAGAAGCGAGCCATCTTATCCTCGAAAGATGAACGCTTAGAGTTAGGAAAAAGGAATCTCTTCGAGGAAACATCAAGTTTCATTGAGATCCCCTATGTGTTTGTGTTCGTTTTTTAAATTTGTAATGCTTAGTTATCAAAGTGATTTGTAATAAAGTTAAAGATGAATTCGATTAGATGCATTTCATAATATAAACCAATTTTGAAGATAAGGCAGGATTTTTGTGGGTCAAGATTTGAGGTTATTGAATTTCAAATCAAAATTAACAATTAAAAATTAGTTTCAGTTCGTTAACGTCATATGAGGTTATTGGAGCTAAAGTATTATAAGTGCAAAAGGCTCATTTCGAGAAAACACGCTTATAAATTGTTGTGGTTGAGCATTTTTCATATATTTTTTCTAAAGTTGTTTTTTTTCTTTGGAACGTAAAAGTGTGTAAATAATTCTAAAAATCGAAAAAAAATTTGTCAACTATAACCTTCTGACTCTGAGGGCCTCATAAAGTGTCGTAGAATGAACTGCCTTAGCCCTAGAATGATATAGGGTTAAATACGGAGGTGAGCAAATTTTTTGGCAAGCTCAAAGTCTCTATAATAATAAAAAAAAATTTTTGGCAAGCTTGCTAACACTTATTTTTGTACACCTTCTGTGATTAAGTAATTTCACTATTGTACGGTAAATTCATTTCTTGAACAAAAAATTTTACAATAACCCTTACAAAATAATTAAAAAAATCAGGTAAATATGTGCCCTTTTTTGGTAAACTGAAGAACATTTCAATGATCTGATTTTGAAAATAAAGTTTTTAATTCAATTTTTCAGAAGACCGCGTATAATTTTGTCATCTGAGAAAAAAGTTAAAATAGTTTTCTTTTTGTCAATTTTGCCCAATTCCGCAAAAAAAAAACGGTAAATTTGACGGAATTTTAAAAAAGATTCAAAGCTATTTGAGTGTTTTTTTTTACATTTTTACCACTCGGGCATAACAATTTTTGGTATAAATAAAGATTTTGTCAGCTTGCAATTTGATAATGATGGATTTTGAAGGATTCTGCTCAGATTTTTTTCTTATTCAATTGCATCGTAAATATCTCAAAAATGCGACAGTAGTTTTGAAAAAAAAAGGTTAGATAGTACTTTTTTCAAGAAACACAGTGCTGTCAAAATTTTGCATTTCCGATTGCAAAAAAGTTATCAACGAAACAAGGTGTCCCATTTCTAAATGAACTAACCAGATTAATAAAGCATTTAAAGTCGAATTTTTGAATAAATTTCGGATCAGGTGAGAAATTAACCATGATTAAAAATTATTTAGCAAAATGATAATAATTGATAATTTTCAACACTCACTTTCAATTATCGTACACATTTTTAATTTTATTCCTAAATTCTAAATTGAAAGGATGATTGAAAAATTTCGCGTTTGTACCTAGAATATTTAAAAAATATTTATTCACGATTTAAAATGAGGATTTTTGAATAGGAAAAACAGTAATATCCATTTTGAACTAAAACGATAATTTATTCAAAACACATATTTGATGATTGAATTTAACTTGAAAAAAAAAATTAAAATATTTTATTTAATGATCCAATTCTTCCCATTTTCAGAATAAAAGGCTAGAAAAGTTCAACTTTATAGAAATAACAGAACATGTCACATTCATCATTGAATGCTTATACTGACAGAGTGTAAAGGGTGATACGGTCAAAATTTGGTCAATATTAACTTGACGTATTTCTTTCAATTTTGCATTTAAAAACCCTGAACACCCCTTATTTTGAAGGTGTTTGTGTGTCGAATGTTGCTCCTATTTTGATTTTGGAATTCACTCTTCAGTTGTAAAAATGCCGTCCAAGGAAGAAGAGCAGCGTATCAAAATTTTGCTCGCGCATCGCGAAAGTCCGAGCTACTCGCACGCAAAGCTGGCAAAATCGCTAAAAGTTGCCAAATCAAGCGTTACAAATGTAATTAAAGTGTTTGGGAAACGTTTTTCGACAGTCAGGAAGTCTGGATCGGGGGAAATCGAAAACCGGAAGCCGCTGAGACAACAAAGAGAGTTGCCGGTAGTTTCAAGCGAAATCCTAACCTCTTTCTCCAAGATGCCGCAAATAAGCTGGGTATATCGTCTACAACCGTACATCGAGCCAAAAAACGAGCCGGACTATCGAGTTACAAGAAGGTAGTGACTCCAAATCGCGATGATAGACAAAATACGACGGCCAAAGCGCGATCCCGGAGGCTGTACACGACGATGCTGACGAAGTTTGACTGCGTGGTAATGGACGATGAAACCTACGTCAAATCCGACTACAAGCAGCTTCCGGGACAGGAGTTTTATACGGCAAAAGGAAGGGAAAAGGTAGCAGGTATTTTCAAGCACATGAAACTGTCAAAGTTCGCGAAGAAATATCTGGTTTGGCAAGCCATCTGTACCTGTGACTTGAAAAGCAGCATTTTCATAGCTTCCGGGACTGTTAACCAAGAAATTTACGTGAAAGAGTGTTTGAATAAACGTCTGCTGCCTTTCCTGAAGAATCACGGTTGTTCCGTATTGTTTAGACCGGTTTTGGCATCTTGCCATTACGGTAAAAAGGCCATGGAGTGGTACGCCGCCAACAACGTGCAGGTGATTCCCTATGACAAGAACCCTCCCAACACGCCAGAGCTCCGCCCAATTGGGAAATACTGAGCTATTGGCAAGCGGAACCAAAAGAAGACCAAAAAAACTGCTAAGGACGAGCAGCAGTTCAAGACAAACTGGCTTTCTGCGGTGAAGTAGGTGGACAAGGTGTCTGTACAAAATCTGATGGCAGGGGTTAAGCGTAAGGCCCGACAATTCGGATTTGGAAAACCGGAAGCCTAACTGAATATTTTTCCTGAATTTTATACTAATTAAACTTGAAAAAGAAATTTAATTTGATTTTTTTAATAAACGATTTACACGCGTTTTCCCTTGACCAAATTTTGACCGTATCACCCTTTAGAACTAGAGTAATAGAGGATAAATTCTGCCGGAGGCTAGTAAATTTTTTGACATGTTTGTTAATACTTATTTTTAAATACCTTTTGAGATAAAGTTTTATCTCGATAAATAATTATAATTAACCAGCTGACCCGGTAAAATTCGTTTTACCTTTAAATAAATAAATCGTAATAAATGTTTTGTTTCATCTAAACATCCTTCACTTCATCGTGCTCGCGAATCGATTTTTTTTAAAATCGTACAAAATTGAACGGCTTGTGTCTCATTTAAAATTGATTTATTATGAGGATTTATTCCATTGAAAGTGAAATTCTTGAAACTATTATACAAACCATCTCTGACCCAAAAAACCCTCGGATATGAAATTTTACTTCATTCCGACCGACCGTTTATTCGTGATGGTGTTACAAAGAAAACGCCTCAATTTTTATATATAAGACTAGCTGATCCCAAACGAACTCCGTTTCGCGTTTAATTTAAAATATGTCATGAACAGTTTGAATCAGTGTCAATTGTCAGGCATTATGAGATGCATTTCCAAATGCATTGTTAGGCAATAATTACAAAAATGTTGAACACGTAATATGGACGAACATTTTTTTTTCTGTCGTTTGCTACTTAATTTGAAATCAGGAATCAATTGACCGTGCCTAAAACCCCCCCCCCCCAGAAGACCCCCTTATTGTCGTTTGATTCAAATATTGAAATCAGAAATCAATTGATCGTCCAAACCCCCGTGAATGAATTTCGACTCGATCGTTGCTTAAAAACGGAATTATTGCCAAAAAATTAAACCCCTTTGCCTCTTTTACAAACTTCAAAATCGATTGTTCTTCCCTCAAAATTCCCGTGTGCAAATTTTCAAATCAATCCATTGCATAATAACGTCAACATCACAAAAAAGTGAATAGTTAATATGGACAACCCTTTTGGTGGACCCCTGACCCAAAATTGGATAATTGGAATCAATTGTTCGTCCTTAATAATTCCTATGTGAAAATTTTCACCTCAATCCGATGTATAATAACCTCAATATCACAAAAATATTGAAAAGGTAACATGGATGACCCCTTTTGTCGGTCCCTTACACTGAATTTGATACCTGAAATCGATTGCACGTCATTCAAAACATTCGTTTACCAATTTTCATCTGAATCCGATGTATAATGACGTCAATACAGCAAAAAAAACAAACGGTTAATATGGACGACCACTTTAACTGGCCGCTCACACAAAATTTAATACCGGCAATCGATTGCCCGCCCCTTAAAATATCCGAGCGCAAATTTTATTCTCAATCCGATGTATAATAACGTCAATATCGCAAAAATAGCGAAAAGTTAATATGGACGACCCCTTTTGTTGGCCCCTCATACAAAATTCAAAACCTGAAATCGATTGCCCATCCCTAAAAACTCTCGTGTATCAATTTTTATCTGAATCCGATGTACAATAACGTCAATATTGCAAAAACAGTGAAAAGTTCATATGAACGACCCCTTTTACCGACCCCTGACTTAAAATGCAATACCTAAAATCAATTGCTCATCTCTCAAAACTCCTACGTGCAAATTTTCATCACAATCCGACAAAAAATAACGTCAATATCGCGAAAACAATATTTGTCTTGTATGGACGACCCCCTTCAGAAGGGGTCATCCGAAAATCGGAATTTTTTTTAATCATTCCTGGTCCTAATGAGCGTCCATGCCGAATTTCAGGTCTCTAGCTCTTAAAACGGCTGAGACTATAGAGGACAAACAAACAAACAAACCCACAGAAATTGCTTTTTATATAAGGTACACCGGGGTAAGTGGGGACGCGGGGTAAGTGGGGACGGTGGCTATTACAACAATACTGTCAACTATTTTTTCAAACTTTTAATGCAGACTGTTAAATTTACTTGTAATCTATCCAATAACTGTAAAAAAGATACGGTTCCGACAATAACGGATATTTACGGTGACTTTTCGTTAATTTTCTATTTTTAACTACAATGTGGAGTTGATGTGCATCTTTTTCAATCGCAAATTTCTCGTAAACTAGCTGGCTCTTGACGAAAAACTGTACATTGCAACCATCCTTACATTAGAAACAACCAGTTAGGAAAAGAAACGACGATTTTAAATTGAAAAAAAAAGAATTTATTTTCAAAAATCTAAAATGTTGTCTCCAAACCCTACCTGGGGTAAGTGGGGACGGCTTTATACATAAGGTACACCGGGGTAAGTGGGGACGGTTCTTCTTATAGTTCAACTTTAAAAAATCATTAAAAAATCAGTAGTGGGTCAATTTTGATAAAATCACGTTCAATGTGATGCTGAACATGTTGTTTACAAATGCTGAAGAGATGAGCTTGATAGACGCAAAGCGAAAAAAGTTATCACGTAAATTGTTATGGGCTGCTGGTGTCTTCACTTACCCCGCTTTATGGGGTAAGTGAGGACGGTAGATTTTCTCTTAGATTTCTTAGGAAATTTTCAACAAATTTGTGTTTTTTTGGTTGAATACGTTACTTTATTGCTCGAACCGTTCGAAATTTTGAAAAAAATTCATGGTACTATTAATGAGGTATCTTTCAATAATTATTGTGTGTAATCCGATATTATCGAAAATATATACTTATTTTAGGAAAAACAAGTACTTTTCCCAACTTTTCATGATCTGAATGCTAAATAAAACTAAATTGTATTGAATGAAGGAGAGAAAATTGAAAAAATGTGTAAACATCAAGTATGTATAAAGCCGTCCCCACTTACCCCAGGTAGGGTTTGGAGACAACATTTTAGATTTTTGCAAATAAACCCTTTTTTCTCAATTTTTAGCCGTCGTTTCTTTTCCTAACTGGTTGTTTCGAATGTAAGGATTATTTCAATGTAGAGTTTTTCGTCAAGAGCCAGCTAATTTACGAGAAAATTGCGATTGAAAAAGAGGCACATCAACTCTACATCGTAGTTCAAAATAGAAAATTTTCAAAAAGTCACCGTAAACATCCGCAATTGTCGGAACCGTATCTCTTTTACAGTTATTGGATAGATTACAAGTAAATTTAACATTCTGCATTAAAAGTATGAAATAATAGTTCACAGTATTGTTTTAATAGCCATCGTCCCCACTTACCCCGGTGTACCTTACTTGATGTTTAGATATTTTTTCGATTTTCTCTCCTTCATTCAATGCATTTTAGCTTTATTTAGCACTCGGATCATGAAAAGTTGGGAAAAGTACTTGTGTTTTCTGGAATAAGCATATATTTTCGATAAAATCGAATCTCGTGTGTTGCAATATAAATTACATACAATTATCACTACCATGAACTTTTTTCAAAATTTTGGACGGTTCGAGCAATACAATAACGTATTCAAAGGGAAAATCTACCGTCCCCACTTACCCCATAAAGCGGGGTAAGTGAAGACAAGCAGTCCATAACAATTCACGTGATAACTTTTTTCGCTTTTCGTTTATCAAGCTCATCTATTCAGCATTTATAAACATCATGTTCAGCATCACATTGAACGCGATTTTATCAAAATTGATCCACTGCTGGTTTTTTAATGATTTTTCAAAGGTTAACTATACGAAAAACCGTCCCCACTCAACCCGGTGTACCTTATATAGATTATTTTCTTGATCCTATAATTGTACTTGGAAAAAAATCTCCATGGTAGGAGGAAGGGAGGGGTGGGGGGCTTGATTGGTTAAATCCCAAAAACCTCCCCCGTTCACATGACCTTGGTACTTACATTTGGGAGAAATAGCTGAAAAATTTCACAAATCTCATAATAGAGATATACCAGTTTAACATTCGCTTAAGTTTTTGAATATTTTTTTTGAGTGGAATAGCCTTTCAACTGCTCAAAAGTCTGCGTAAGGTCCGTAAATTTTAGAAAACCCGTAAGAATTTTAAATGGTCGCTAAATAAGCATTTTCAAATCGTAATTTTGTAACAAGCACATATATTTCTGGAAAATATTTTGAGTTTTATTAAGCATAATCAAATTCAGAAAAAATGGCAATACGTGAAAAAAATGGAAAGTAAGCACAAGAACCAATAATTACAGTTTCAAGTTTAAGCCACAGCAATAATCTTATCAAGTAACATAAATGAACAAAGTTGATTGAAGCTCACCATTCGGATTCAATCTTCCGAGTGCTGAGTACAGGTCTTAAGATCAAAATTGAAAGGAAAAAAAATAATGGAAAATTGAAGGTCTTGATCTATGTGGTTTTGAAAAAAAATATTCTTCGAATTCGGAGATTTGACAGCATTATTAGGGAGCGTTGAACTTGAAATAGAACTATTTGTAACGAGAATTCAGCATATTTATACTTCATTTGACTGAAAACAAGGATTATCCACAGTAAGCATCAAGTGTTATTAAAATTCAAAGAAAAGACAACAATTGCAGTCATTTTTTCAACATTTGAGTATGTGAATTTGTTTGAAGTTTAAAGAGAGAATATTTCATCTAACGATTTCAGAAACTTTCACACATTTGAACATTTTATGATTAAAAAAACTTTAATTCAACCTACCCAGTTTCCTTGCTGAGACCTCCGTATTTCCCATCCGGCGCCAGCCGGATACTATAGTTGAATCCCAGTATCCTCGAAATCTCATGAATCAAATCGATGGCATACCCCTCGAACTGGGAATTGCCCGTCAACTTCTCGGCCGAATCCTTCCGCATACAGTAGGGCGAACTCAAAATTGTCGTCACAATCAGCGTTTTGTTCTGCAGAATTTCCACAATTTCCTTCTGCTGCTCTCCATAGGTCCGGGTGAAGTTGACACCGGAAGTCGAATTCCAGGTACCGGATTTACGCAAACCTTGTGGCCCGAGCTCCACGATGTCCAGCACAAAATCGGACCGGAAGCCCTGATGGTCGAATTTGATGACGTCCGTTAGGCCGCGCATTTCCACCTGTTTTGTTTTTGGGGGAACGCAATTTAATGAAAAGGAGGGTTAAATTAGTTCATTGTTTTTGCTCAGTGTATCGTGGGTGGATATTTTTCGATAAAAGAGAGTGAACCAGGTTCCGAAATTTAGGTCAGGTTTTCTGATTGTGGGCGTATTGAATTGTTACCAGAAATTTGAACAGCTCGCTTAGCCTTTTTAATCAATTATGTTGTGGGTGTGGGTGGGTGTTTATGGCTCGTAACAATTCGCCATAATGAGCGCTCGTGTTTGATTTCAATCGCTGCTTATTATCAGCACAAAGTGGTGCTAGCAAATGTTGGATCAATGATTATGATAGCTTTTGAAAATATGAACCGATATGATCATGAGCAAATTCGATCTCTACATGATGGGTATACTTTGGAAAACTGTAACGAAATTGATCTAGAAAAAAGGAGCTTGGCAAACTAAAATAAGCAAAATTTCGGAATTCAAAACTTATGTTTAAAAAATGTGACAATTTCATACTCTTCCATTTTTTTTTGAAAATTCAACGCTCTCTGGAACCACCATAAATTAAAGTAAAAGAATTTCATTTCCTGCTTAAGTTCAGAATCTAAACTCAATTATTTATTTCGTTTGCTGAAATCGTAGTTACCGTGAAAATTCCCTATAAGTAGATAGAATATAAAAAAAAATCTAAACCATCATAAGTAACAACTACGACCAATGGGTAATTAAATTTAAAACTGATTTTTCATTAAATATTAAATCTTTTTGCAGTCCAGCGTAAATGACAAAAAACGAAAGAGTAGGTACCCCAAACTCACAAGCCCCAAATTCAATTATCTTTCGCAGGTTTTCCAGATCATTTCGAGCAGGTCTCTGGTGATGCAGCGAAATTTGCTCTACTCTTTCACTAAAAAGTGTTAGACCGGCTCGAATTTGGAGCCCAAATTCTGGACTAACAAATGATTTTTCGATCAGTTTTACGTCATTGCAGTTGACAATTGAAAAAACTGAAAAAATGAAAAACTGAAAAACTGAAAAACTGAAAAACTGAAAAACTGAAAAACTGAAAAACTGAAAAACTGAAAAACTGAAAAACTGAAAAACTGAAAAACTGAAAAACTGAAAAACTGAAAAACTGAAAAACTGAAAAACTGAAAAACTGAAAAACTGAAAAACTGAAAAACTGAAAAACTGAAAAACTGAAAAACTGAAAAACTGAAAAACTGAAAAACTGAAAAACTGAAAAACTGAAAAACTGAAAAACTGAAAAACTGAAAAACTGAAAAACTGAAAAACTGAAAAACTGAAAAACTGAAAAACTGAAAAACTGAAAAACTGAAAAACTGAAAAACTGAAAAACTGAAAAACTGAAAAACTGAAAAACTGAAAAACTGAAAAACTGAAAAACTGAAAAACTGAAAAACTGAAAAACTGAAAAACTGAAAAACTGAAAAACTGAAAAACTGAAAAACTGAAAAACTGAAAAACTGAAAAACTGAAAAACTGAAAAACTGAAAAACTGAAAAACTGAAAAACTGAAAAACTGAAAAACTGAAAAACTGAAAAACTGAAAAACTGAAAAACTGAAAAACTGAAAAACTGAAAAACTGAAAAACTGAAAAACTGAAAAACTGAAAAACTGAAAAACTGAAAAACTGAAAAACTGAAAAACTGAAAAACTGAAAAACTGAAAAACTGAAAAACTGAAAAACTGAAAAACTGAAAAACTGAAAAACTGAAAAACTGAAAAACTGAAAAACTGAAAAACTGAAAAACTGAAAAACTGAAAAACTGAAAAACTGAAAAACTGAAAAACTGAAAAACTGAAAAACTGAAAAACTGAAAAACTGAAAAACTGAAAAACTGAAAAACTGAAAAACTGAAAAACTGAAAAACTGAAAAACTGAAAAACTGAAAAACTGAAAAACTGAAAAACTGAAAAACTGAAAAACTGAAAAACTGAAAAACTGAAAAACTGAAAAACTGAAAAACTGAAAAACTGAAAAACTGAAAAACTGAAAAACTGAAAAACTGAAAAACTGAAAAACTGAAAAACTGAAAAACTGAAAAACTGAAAAACTGAAAAACTGAAAAACTGAAAAACTGAAAAACTGAAAAACTGAAAAACTGAAAAACTGAAAAACTGAAAAACTGAAAAACTGAAAAACTGAAAAACTGAAAAACTGAAAAACTGAAAAACTGAAAAACTGAAAAACTGAAAAACTGAAAAACTGAAAAACTGAAAAACTGAAAAACTGAAAAACTGAAAAACTGAAAAACTGAAAAACTGAAAAACTGAAAAACTGAAAAACTGAAAAACTGAAAAACTGAAAAACTGAAAAACTGAAAAACTGAAAAACTGAAAAACTGAAAAACTGAAAAACTGAAAAACTGAAAAACTGAAAAACTGAAAAACTGAAAAACTGAAAAACTGAAAAACTGAAAAACTGAAAAACTGAAAAACTGAAAAACTGAAAAACTGAAAAACTGAAAAACTGAAAAACTGAAAAACTGAAAAACTGAAAAACTGAAAAACTGAAAAACTGAAAAACTGAAAAACTGAAAAACTGAAAAACTGAAAAACTGAAAAACTGAAAAACTGAAAAACTGAAAAACTGAAAAACTGAAAAACTGAAAAACTGAAAAACTGAAAAACTGAAAAACTGAAAAACTGAAAAACTGAAAAACTGAAAAACTGAAAAACTGAAAAACTGAAAAACTGAAAAACTGAAAAACTGAAAAACTGAAAAACTGAAAAACTGAAAAACTGAAAAACTGAAAAACTGAAAAACTGAAAAACTGAAAAACTGAAAAACTGAAAAACTGAAAAACTGAAAAACTGAAAAACTGAAAAACTGAAAAACTGAAAAACTGAAAAACTGAAAAACTGAAAAACTGAAAAACTGAAAAACTGAAAAACTGAAAAACTGAAAAACTGAAAAACTGAAAAACTGAAAAACTGAAAAACTGAAAAACTGAAAAACTGAAAAACTGAAAAACTGAAAAACTGAAAAACTGAAAAACTGAAAAACTGAAAAACTGAAAAACTGAAAAACTGAAAAACTGAAAAACTGAAAAACTGAAAAACTGAAAAACTGAAAAACTGAAAAACTGAAAAACTGAAAAACTGAAAAACTGAAAAACTGAAAAACTGAAAAACTGAAAAACTGAAAAACTGAAAAACTGAAAAACTGAAAAACTGAAAAACTGAAAAACTGAAAAACTGAAAAACTGAAAAACTGAAAAACTGAAAAACTGAAAAACTGAAAAACTGAAAAACTGAAAAACTGAAAAACTGAAAAACTGAAAAACTGAAAAACTGAAAAACTGAAAAACTGAAAAACTGAAAAACTGAAAAACTGAAAAACTGAAAAACTGAAAAACTGAAAAACTGAAAAACTGAAAAACTGAAAAACTGAAAAACTGAAAAACTGAAAAACTGAAAAACTGAAAAACTGAAAAACTGAAAAACTGAAAAACTGAAAAACTGAAAAACTGAAAAACTGAAAAACTGAAAAACTGAAAAACTGAAAAACTGAAAAACTGAAAAACTGAAAAACTGAAAAACTGAAAAACTGAAAAACTGAAAAACTGAAAAACTGAAAAACTGAAAAACTGAAAAACTGAAAAACTGAAAAACTGAAAAACTGAAAAACTGAAAAACTGAAAAACTGAAAAACTGAAAAACTGAAAAACTGAAAAACTGAAAAACTGAAAAACTGAAAAACTGAAAAACTGAAAAACTGAAAAACTGAAAAACTGAAAAACTGAAAAACTGAAAAACTGAAAAACTGAAAAACTGAAAAACTGAAAAACTGAAAAACTGAAAAACTGAAAAACTGAAAAACTGAAAAACTGAAAAACTGAAAAACTGAAAAACTGAAAAACTGAAAAACTGAAAAACTGAAAAACTGAAAAACTGAAAAACTGAAAAACTGAAAAACTGAAAAACTGAAAAACTGAAAAACTGAAAAACTGAAAAACTGAAAAACTGAAAAACTGAAAAACTGAAAAACTGAAAAACTGAAAAACTGAAAAACTGAAAAACTGAAAAACTGAAAAACTGAAAAACTGAAAAACTGAAAAACTGAAAAACTGAAAAACTGAAAAACTGAAAAACTGAAAAACTGAAAAACTGAAAAACTGAAAAACTGAAAAACTGAAAAACTGAAAAACTGAAAAACTGAAAAACTGAAAAACTGAAAAACTGAAAAACTGAAAAACTGAAAAACTGAAAAACTGAAAAACTGAAAAACTGAAAAACTGAAAAACTGAAAAACTGAAAAACTGAAAAACTGAAAAACTGAAAAACTGAAAAACTGAAAAACTGAAAAACTGAAAAACTGAAAAACTGAAAAACTGAAAAACTGAAAAACTGAAAAACTGAAAAACTGAAAAACTGAAAAACTGAAAAACTGAAAAACTGAAAAACTGAAAAACTGAAAAACTGAAAAACTGAAAAACTGAAAAACTGAAAAACTGAAAAACTGAAAAACTGAAAAACTGAAAAACTGAAAAACTGAAAAACTGAAAAACTGAAAAACTGAAAAACTGAAAAACTGAAAAACTGAAAAACTGAAAAACTGAAAAACTGAAAAACTGAAAAACTGAAAAACTGAAAAACTGAAAAACTGAAAAACTGAAAAACTGAAAAACTGAAAAACTGAAAAACTGAAAAACTGAAAAACTGAAAAACTGAAAAACTGAAAAACTGAAAAACTGAAAAACTGAAAAACTGAAAAACTGAAAAACTGAAAAACTGAAAAACTGAAAAACTGAAAAACTGAAAAACTGAAAAACTGAAAAACTGAAAAACTGAAAAACTGAAAAACTGAAAAACTGAAAAACTGAAAAACTGAAAAACTGAAAAACTGAAAAACTGAAAAACTGAAAAACTGAAAAACTGAAAAACTGAAAAACTGAAAAACTGAAAAACTGAAAAACTGAAAAACTGAAAAACTGAAAAACTGAAAAACTGAAAAACTGAAAAACTGAAAAACTGAAAAACTGAAAAACTGAAAAACTGAAAAACTGAAAAACTGAAAAACTGAAAAACTGAAAAACTGAAAAACTGAAAAACTGAAAAACTGAAAAACTGAAAAACTGAAAAACTGAAAAACTGAAAAACTGAAAAACTGAAAAACTGAAAAACTGAAAAACTGAAAAACTGAAAAACTGAAAAACTGAAAAACTGAAAAACTGAGAAACTGAAAAACTGAAAAACTGAAAAACTGAAAAACTGAAAAACTGAAAAACTGAAAAACTGAAAAACTGAAAAACTGAAAAACTGAAAAATGTAAAAATGTAAAAATGTAAAAATGTAAAAATGTAAAAATGTAAAAATGTAAAAATGTAAAAATGTAAAAATGTAAAAATGTAAAAATGTAAAAATGTAAAAATGTAAAAATGTAAAAATGTAAAAATGTAAAAATGTAAAAATGTAAAAATGTAAAAATGTAAAAATGTAAAAATGTAAAAATGTAAAAATGTAAAAATGTAAAAATGTAAAAATGTAAAAATGTAAAAATGTAAAAATGTAAAAATGTAAAAATGTAAAAATGTAAAAATGTAAAAATGTAAAAATGTAAAAATGTAAAAATGTAAAAATGTAAAAATGTAAAAATGTAAAAATGTAAAAATGTAAAAATGTAAAAATGTAAAAATGTAAAAATGTAAAAATGTAAAAATGTAAAAATGTAAAAATGTAAAAATGTAAAAATGTAAAAATGTAAAAATGTAAAAATGTAAAAATGTAAAAATGTAAAAATGTAAAAATGTAAAAATGTAAAAATGTAAAAATGTAAAAATGTAAAAATGTAAAAATGTAAAAATGTAAAAATGTAAAAATGTAAAAATGTAAAAATGTAAAAATGTAAAAATGTAAAAATGTAAAAATGTAAAAATGTAAAAATGTAAAAATGTAAAAATGTAAAAATGTAAAAATGTAAAAATGTAAAAATGTAAAAATGTAAAAATGTAAAAATGTAAAAATGTAAAAATGTAAAAATGTAAAAATGTAAAAATGTAAAAATGTAAAAATGTAAAAATGTAAAAATGTAAAAATGTAAAAATGTAAAAATGTAAAAATGTAAAAATGTAAAAATGTAAAAATGTAAAAATGTAAAAATGTAAAAATGTAAAAATGTAAAAATGTAAAAATGTAAAAATGTAAAAATGTAAAAATGTAAAAATGTAAAAATGTAAAAATGTAAAAATGTAAAAATGTAAAAATGTAAAAATGTAAAAATGTAAAAATGTAAAAATGTAAAAATGTAAAAATGTAAAAATGTAAAAATGTAAAAATGTAAAAATGTAAAAATGTAAAAATGTAAAAATGTAAAAATGTAAAAATGTAAAAATGTAAAAATGTAAAAATGTAAAAATGTAAAAATGTAAAAATGTAAAAATGTAAAAATGTAAAAATGTAAAAATGTAAAAATGTAAAAATGTAAAAATGTAAAAATGTAAAAATGTAAAAATGTAAAAATGTAAAAATGTAAAAATGTAAAAATGTAAAAATGTAAAAATGTAAAAATGTAAAAATGTAAAAATGTAAAAATGTAAAAATGTAAAAATGTAAAAATGTAAAAATGTAAAAATGTAAAAATGTAAAAATGTAAAAATGTAAAAATGTAAAAATGTAAAAATGTAAAAATGTAAAAATGTAAAAATGTAAAAATGTAAAAATGTAAAAATGTAAAAATGTAAAAATGTAAAAATGTAAAAATGTAAAAATGTAAAAATGTAAAAATGTAAAAATGTAAAAATGTAAAAATGTAAAAATGTAAAAATGTAAAAATGTAAAAATGTAAAAATGTTTATTCGAAAATAAAAAAATTTAATGGAAATAAAACGAGTCAATCTAACATGGAAAGTTACCACAACTGAAAAGAAAACTACACATATTCGCGCTGAGCACACGATGTTAGCAATTATTTTCAGCGACTTTTTTCGGTTGTTGTCACCGTTTGTGTGTTCTGCAAACCCTACAATTTTATAATGATTTCAACCCAATTTTCCCACTCTGCAACCTCGCTTCGGAACTGGATTTGTTTGCATTTAATTTAAATCTGAAACTGTTAGCACTCTCTGGAGCCACTCGCACTCGTTCGGCAGCTGACATCGCACAATGTTTGGTCTGTTCCTCATTTTTTTTTTCTTCGTTCTGTTTTCTGTTTCCCATGTCTGGCTGATATGATTGCGGTAAGTGTGTGCCACTCTGTGTGTTTATAACTTTGAATGGCAGTTATTGTAATTTGATGACACTTTAGCACTGTTTTGCTAATGGCTGTTACGCGCGAATGGGGTGTAAATAATGTCGGTGTGCTTATTTATTAAATGACAGTTCAAATTGCGAATTGATTGCCGATGGTGGGAATCGGTGATTGCTATCGCACACGTTTGAGCGATAAATATGTCAGTCCTTCAACCCCTTTTTTTACACAAATATTAAAAAAAAACACCTTACATCTGTCCGATCATCAATTGTGAAATGCATCCCTATCATAGCTAATCGTTAATCGGTTTTTCGACCGGCTGTGATTATTTATTGACCACCACCCACAAAATGTTAAGACCCTAGAGGAAGAAAGACCAATTTAATTTGATTGAATTGCTATCAATTACCACAATGAATTTTTATGAATCGTTTTTTGTTTAGCTGTTTTCGTAATTTGTCAATATTTAAAGTTTTAAAGTCTTCGTCGAGACTCAGATGTTATGTTACTGTGTTTTCTCCATATTATCATAAATGGTTTTATCTTATGAAATTTATGACCTTTATTAAACATTATAAATACAAATTGTTCGTGTTATAATACTTTGAGTAGGATGATTTTTTCCTTCAATTGTACGATTGTTATTTCGTAATATCATTTCAATTTTTCTATTGGTTTCTGATTGTTGGGAAGCTTTACCTTTGATTTTTTTTGCGTTTTCATTTGAATGTTATAATACTTGACTCGAAGTTTTATTTTCGCAGAATTTGCCGATGAAGTCTGTACTTTTATAAACAATTTTTAACGAAATGTTTTCCAATTTTTTGTTTTTCGATTTCTCATGTTCAAATTTGACTTTTGTTTTTATCTTTTTTTTTTTGTTTAATTTCATGTTCAGCTGTTTTGTTGTTTAAATTTGATTGAATTTTACGTAATTTGGTTTAAAAAGCTTGGAAAAAGGTTGAAAAGCTCCAAATCTTTATTTCAGTTAAATGGATTTTCAGGGCTATAAACTTCATCACAAGGCTGAAAACTTGTGGTTAATTCCTTTCTGAAAGTCGGATTAAAACCATCCTTCGCTAAAAATTTTTAAACTTTCATTTAAACCAATTATTTTGTCATTGAACAATTAATTGTCTAAACTTTGATTGTTCTGCTTTCAATCAACAATATATTCACCGATAAGAAAAAATTAAATTTGTACATTCATTCCTAGTTACAAGTTGAATAATTTAACTCGTTCGCATTATCCCCAGAACCCACCCAACAAAACCAGAACCATTGGCAAAGTGCGTGAATTATTAATCAATCCTCATTCGCGAGAACAAACCGATCGATTTTACGCATCATTTCCGAGTGTCCGGTGTACCAAAACCCTCAACCGATTGCCACCGAATCAATCGTCGGTGGCTAGTAGGACTAGTCCTTCATGTAACGGTTTTCAAACGGCCACAAAGTACATGGTGAAGCCGCGGTTAAATTTATGCATCCTCCCATCGCTCGCCGGATTCGACCCAGATAGCTAGGTGGTGGATCCAGCAGCTGCAAATGTTCCAAAGAGTTTCAGGAAGAGGACTCCCCCCTCAAGAGATACCCATGTATGATGTGCATCGCCGTCAATTGCCGAAAGCGGTTGACCAACAGTCCAACTCCGGTCCAAGTGGTTAGAAACGGGTTAACCGCAAAAACCGGGATAGTGACGACCAGCAAAATCGCCCGCCAGCTCGGAATTACACACTCGTCGTTGGAGAAATGTTACATCAGCTGGTAGCTTATGGTAAAGTATCAGCCCCGGGCGAATAATTTTAACAGAGGCCCCTAATCATCGTAAAAGGACCCTCAGGCCACTTGATTATGACCGGAACGAGCACCATATTGATCAGTTAGAGTATCATCAAAACATATTTTAGAAATAACTTCTATGGTGTGGTACTCTCTGGAGCCACCAAATTCAAGAAAAAAAAACAGAAACATTCCAACAATCAGTTAATAGCGGAGCACCATTTGCAAATAAATACTCATTGTAATCGTCAGGTCATGTCGCACCTCGTCAACCCATAAAAACGAGTTCCAATTTGATGATGTCATTCATGTTTACTTCGCCCTCAATCCCCAACCCTCAGGGGGTGTTGGTCGGTTTCAAAAGGGAGCAACTAAATTTCCGTTTTACCATTGCATTGGACAGAACCACATCGTTGAACAAGGAATAAAAACAAGCTCCCACGCCTAGTTTCCAGCGAACAATGGCTCCCATGAGCAGTAATTTTGCGTACCACGATGAGTGTCAACAATTTGTTTGGAAAAGGTACAACATTTTCCATATAACTCCATGTATTGACTAGCCCTTCTTGGTCCCTAAACGGGGCGAATTGGTCGACCGCCATTCATTTACGCGTTTCGGGTTAAACCGGGTTGATTAAAAAAAAAAACTATGTTTTTTGAAAGAATATAAGACATGTAAGAAGGATGGTCCAAAAAAGGGCAATGTTTCCGATTTCGAACATTGCAGGCTTAAATGGCTTCGTGGACAAGCGTCAGGCCTAATTTCGCATCATTTTTTTTGTTCACCCGGAGTAGGAAGGTTGCTTTTGGTGGCTGATGCTCAACCTTCGAAACGTTGCAAGCTTTGGCGCCCATTTGACCCCCGTAGGAATAAAAGGGGGAGGGGTGTATTTGGGAGTCAATCCCTCCCCCCCCCCCCTTGAGGGTCCAGAAAAAGCAAGCAAGGGATTCTACTCTACACTCAAAATATAATATCCTGAATAAAATTTTGAAGATTGAATAAGGTTATTAGGCGTATCAATCTTGACACAGAACTGATGCAAAACCTCAAAAACAAATTTCAAGTTCAGAATTCTGGCACAGTTTTTTTTTTCAATTTTCTCACTTGTCGATTGAAATTCAGCTCTGAATGTTACATTTTAAATGAGATTGCACTTATTTCGGTGGTTCTGATTCCATTTAATAAAAAAAATCTTTTTTTGTTTTCATATTTTTAGTTCTGCGTTTAGTTTAGGATTCTTGATTTTCAATCAGAATCTTCAATAGAAATTAGAAATAGAAAGCTGTTTTGAAATTCTGATTCGAATTTGGATTTGATCTTTATTTTCGAAACGCAGATACACTTTCAATGTTTAGATATTAATTTTCTGAATATGAAAAAATAGAACATAAGAAATCATTCAAAGTTTTTGTTTCATATTCAGAAGCGCAGTTATTAATCTTAATTCTCATGCATAGATCAAACAAACAAAAAAGCTTCAAATTGGCGACCGATCAAGAATTTAAAAATCATTCGAAATTCATATCAAAATTCAGATTTACAATAACTATGAATTTGAAATAATTAATTGAAATAATGATATAGTTAGAAACCATAAATTTAAAAATTTAAATTAAAGATTCATGAATGAGGAATCAAAACCAAATTTCCTATCTCGGCTGAATCGCAAAATTCTGATTGTAGAAACAGATTCGAAATTAAAATTTTGAATGCAGATTAAGAATTCAGATTCGGAATTTATATTCGACACTCAGGTTCAGATTCAGCTTTTAAATGAGTTTTTCAATCATGATATAAATATCTGAATGACTATTTCGTTAAGGACTGCACATTGCAGACTTATAATTTTGATAGTTGAATCGATTTCAAAATTTCAGCATCACAAATATTAAGAAAAAAATGAGTTTATTTTGCGAGAGTTTGAAATTGAAAGCTTTCTTTAAAAGAAAACTGATTTTATGCTCAAATAAAATAAGCTAAACCTACTACCTACTACCACCTCCTCCTCCATGAAGCGTTTCTTTCTGCGGTCCTGTCGACGAAGATTGCAATTTTGTTTCCAACAGAATCACGACAAGACAAGATAATTGGTCATCATTAACTTGACTTGCAAATTTTTAATGGTCATTTTAGAAAGTGTTTTATTTTTTCAAAAACTCAAGAAAAATAATGTCCAAATACATGGCTGATTTTTTTAAGAGTTTAAACAACACAACAATAAGGTAGCTTAAAAATAATCTTTTAACAAACGTGTATAATATTGTTTGGAACACCATGGGAAAGTACTTGAATTGTAATTAGACAATCTTAAATTATTTTTGTTGATTTTTTAGAGAATGTTAAAAATTCATTCAGTAAATTTAAGAATAAGTTATTGGTCTATTTTGGATTCCAAGGGAATTGGAACTAATGGAAGAATAGAAAACATTGGAAAATCCATCTTACAACCTTTCATACTTGAATGCTAAAAGCTACGTGGAATTCAGGATTTCGAAAGGTTAGTTATTTAGTTTTAAAAGTCAGAAACAGGGATCATATTTAACAACATCATCGAACACTTGTGAATAACATAAAAATTAAAAATCTTAATATAAAAAAAAAAAAATTAGAAAACACAGATACAAAAACCAAGAAGAGATCAGATCAATTTAGTAGGAATGTACAAAAAAATTATCATATCATTCAGAGAAGAACAACAGAATATTAAATGGAAATTTGACTTTAAATACACTCAATCAAGAAAATCAGTATAGAATTTAAATTTAAAATTTAGTTATTCCATTCCGCTTATTTCTGCAATACATTTGAACTAAAAAAATACTATTCTAGAATCATTACTGATACAGAAGTACCAAATGACGCTCGCTTTTATCCATCATATCAAATAAAGGCATAGCCATATTTTGCCGGGCCAGCGAGTTTTAAATGAAATCTCCTGGCATTCGATTACATTCCAAAATGTTCAACTTAAAATCCAGACAACATCTGGATTTGGGAAAAATTTGGGCAACATTCAGAAATTTTTCAATGAAAATCATGTAGAAAAGCATGGGAAACCATTTTGATTTTTTTTTAAACACAAACGGTGGTTTAAAGGCGTATTCCAGGCTTCCCAAAAATCGTACATGGTTATTTTGCTTCTTTTTTTTTCTATATTATAATAATTTTGGACCATAAAATCAAACGTAATAACTTTATTCGAGATTTTTTTTCCAGACAAAATTAATAAATCCGGGTTTCTTTTCAACGGAATACGGACAGCTGGGCTGGAGCGGACCTTTCGTAAATTTTGTTTTAAATATCTGGGAAAGTCTGGTGAAAACTGGGCAACAAATACTAATTTTGAGCTCAATCGATCAACTAACGCTAAGTGGACGCTCAATGAAGTTATTGTGAAGATTTGCCTTGGGAATATTCTAGTGAATATGAAAGAAATTGTTCATAAAAATTTCAAAAGTCAAATTCATTTTATTTAAAAAAAAAGTAGTTTTTGGAGAATCCCTGTTATTTTTCCAGATTAAGATAATTTTATCTATTTTTATACACAATCAATTAGAAACATCTTCCTCCACCTAATTAACAAGGTTTTGAATAAATTCTCAAATTCGTTTTGAAATAAATTAACAATTCCAAAACATATTTTCCAACTTTTGTGGGCCAAAAGTTTTATGAAACTCAGAATATCGACTTCAAACCTGTTTAGTTGTGTTATCCGAATTTAAATTTAAATATTCCACTGACTCAATCATTGCTATTCTCGTTTAAAAAAAGTTATGCATTGAAGGGTTAAAAATGTTTCAATTATCATTACAAGGGATGAAATGCTCATGTTCAAGTGGGTGAGCATCAAAGCTCTTGTAGCTCAATAAAAAAAATGAAAAGAAATGATTCATTACATACATTATCTTCAAAATTCTTGAAATAATTTCAAGATTGTTTTTAAATTGAATTAAAACAATCAAAAATTAGGTTTTGAAATTGTTTTTTTCAAATTTTCATAAAACTGTTTCAAAACTTTTTCAACGTTATCTCAAATCGAGTTGAGCTTGCCTTTAAATTGTTCCAAAATTGTCTGATTGCTTCTGAAATTGATACAGAAGTCACAAAACAACGGCTTCAAATCGTTCGGTTGTCTGAATTGAATTGAAATAATGATATTTCGTAGAATCAATAATTGCTCTTCTCAATTAACAAAAAAGTCTTACATAAATGGGTTCTGAGATGACATAAATTGGCTTTGAGTAGTCTACAATTAATTTGTGGATTGCATCAGATCTATTTCAATGATTTTTTTTTTCAAAATTGGGTATCTCAATCCCAATCCCAAATTGTTTCTGGTTCTAGTATTTTTTATTGAAAAAGAAAGAATTTCGCTTAATGCGTTGGACAAGGAGGTCACAGAAAAGGTTTTGGTTTGACTTCTATGAAATGCTTAATTGTAGAATATTATTTCAACGATTATTCGACACAACGAAATTGTGTCTTGATAATGTATAATTGTTGACATAATTGTCAAACAACTGTCAAAAATCTGTTTCAGAATTAATGTTCAAAATATTTCTAAACGTTTAGAAACTATCCTAAGGTTATCTTAGAATATTTTTACAATTATATAAATAGTCTTGAAATAGTCTCAGCATTGTCTGGTATTTGTGATCATTATGACATTAATGTCACAAAAGTATTTCAAAACTGTTTCAAAACAGGCGAAAGTTAGTTTTAGATTGTTTCAAAGCTAATTGAAAATATAAAAAAAATGAAAAGAAAATCAAGACTTGCTCTAAATTTATTTAAAATTGCGTCAAAATCGTCTCAAAATTATTTTAATGGTTTCAAAATTGTACAAAATTCTTTAAATAATTGGCAATTTATTCTTAAATTACTTTCACATTGTTTCAATTGTTTTTTTTTTATCGAAAATGACCCAAAATTTGTGGCAACGCTTGTCTAGATTGTCGAAAAACTGTTTTTACTATTAATTGAAAAGATAAAAATTGACTTAACCTTCCCATGCCGTTCGGGTCAATATGACCCGAAGCGCACATTTAGAATCTCTTTATCATCATTCCAATATACTGAAGAACTAGGAATTTTGACAGACCAAGTATGTTCTATGAAAATAATGATCAAATTAACGTCAAAAAATTAAAATTTGAGTTTTGAAAATCGGTTCATTGGGAAATGAAATACAGCTTAGCAAAGCAAAAATTGGATATCGTTTTTTTAAATTTAGATTTTTTTCTACCGGAAGATCTGAGATAGCGGTCAAAACTTTCATTGGACCCCAACATATCTATACATTGTCGGATAGATGGATTCTTGACGATTTCAAACATCAATGAAACACTTAAATACAGAAAAGCTGTCAAAAGTTATGAGCATTTTAAAAATAAAATTGATTTTTCGGACTTTTTACTTTCTGAACCAGTTTCCGATAACTTGGTAATACATATCGACTTTATTTTAAAATTTTGAGTATAAAGAACAAATTACCTACACAATGAATATAATATCATCAAAATCGGTTAACATTTACAGCCAGGAGAACGAAATCAAACTACAACTCAAATTTCCCCGAAACGGATACTTTGCGAACGGCATGGGAAGGTTAAACAAACTCACAAGTCATTTCAATATTGTTTTCAAATGTTTTGGAAAAATGGCTTGAAAACTGTCTGAAAATTTAGTCAGAATGATCTCTAAAGAATTCCACAATTGTTTTAAAAACATGCCAAAGTTATAACCAATTTTCATATTTACTTTTTCGTAATTGTTTCACATTCGATTAAGAGCTTCAAACTGTTCTAGAAATGTTTATAAAAACTGCCAAAAACGTTTTTCAAGATTGTGTTCAAATTTTTTGAAAGTTATAGTGTCTTCGAAAAAGATCTAAATAATTTAAAAAATTTACTCAAAATAGTCTGGTTGTTTCAAATTTGTTCGAAATTTAACCCGAATGGTTTATGTATATCATTTTATTATTTAAATTATTTTGAAATTTCCAAAAAAATATCTCCATTGGTTTTTTTTGCAAATTTTTTCTTATCGCGGCGCAATTTCATTCATTGTACTCACAAGAAAAAGAAAAAAGGTATATTGGTAAAAAAATAGAAGAAAAAAATAAAACTTTTAATACCGAAAAATATGTTTCCTAATTGGACGGAAATCTATAGATACTAATCACCCAAGCAACAGATTGGATCATTATGATTGCAAAACATGTTTTTGTAAATGAAGTTTTAAAAAGACATTGTGGATTTTGGTCGTAATATTTTCAAGTGAGGCCTTTGGTGTCGAAGGAATATAACCGTATAAGTGCTCAAAAGCTTTTTCGAGAATCCACGCTTTTGAGTTGTTGTGTTTGGCCATTTGTCTTTTGAACATAAAAATATATAATCAATAATCAAATTTTAATTTCAAAATTAAAAATTTAATTTTAATTCTGTCACAAAATAATCCCAAAACTGTTCTAACTCTAACTCTAGTATTTTTTTTATTGAAAAGATGAGCCTATCAGGAAAGATAACATTTGCAGAGAGGTTAAAGAAACGATTTTTCCAGGTAGGTGTCTTTCGAACATAAGAGTATGTGAAGAAAATTCTTGAAATCTGATTATTTAAATTTCAAATAAATTTTTATTATTCAAATTAGCTTAGCTAAGCTAAGCTTGATCTACCGCAAAAGTATTTTTAAACTGCCGCAAAACTTTCTTAAACTTGGTTTAAAACTATCTCAAATTGTTTTAAAATTGACAAATATTGGCATTGAGTATTCTACAATGATTTTGTTGATTTCCTCAGATCTGTTTCAACTTAGTTTTTTTTTCAAAATTCTGTAGAGAATAGTTTCTGTTACAAAATAATCTCAAAATTGTTTTAGCTTATTGAAAAAATGAGCCTATCAGGAAAGATTACATTTTCAGAGCGTTTAATGAAACGATTTTTCAGGAATATGTTTTTCTAACATAAAATTATGTATATTAAATTTTGAAAATTCAAAAAAACTTGTTATTTAAATTTTAAATATTTTTTTATTATTATTTAAATAAGCTTTGCTAAGATAAGCTTGATCAACCGCAATAGTATATTTAAACTGTGGTAAAACTTTCTAAAACTTGGTTCAAAACTATCTCAAATTGTCTTACAATTAACAAATATTGGCTTTGAGTAGTCTACAACTAATTTGTGGATTGCCTCAGATCTGTCTCAATTTTTTTTTTTTCAAAATTGTGTAGAGAATTGTTTTTGTCACGCAATAATCCCAAAATTGTTCAAGATCTAATTTTTTTTTAATTGAAAAATGAGTCTTTCCGGAAAAAAATACATTTTCAGAGAGGTTAAAGATACAATTTGTTCAGATATTTGTCTTTCGAACATAAAAGTATGTATTGTAGAAAATGCTTAAAATCTGATTCTTTAAATTTTAAATAAATTATTATTATTTAAATAAACTAAACTAAGCTTAGATTGATCAACCACAAAAGTATTTTTAAAATATCGTAAAACTTTTTAAAGCGTAGTTCAAAGCTTACCCAAATTGTCCTAAAATTGAAAAATGTTGCCTTTGAGTAGTCTACAATAATTTGTGGATTGCCTCAGATTTGTTCCAATTTTTTTTCAAAATTGTGCAGGGAATCGTTTCTTTCACAAAATAATGCCGAAATTGTTATTAGCACTAATATTTTTTTTTTGAAAAATAAGCCTTTTAGGAAAGATTACATTTAAAAAGAGGTTGAAGAAACGATATTTTCAGAAATTTTGCTAAATGTGTTGGCCTAGAAAGGCACAGAAATGGTTTTTATTTAACTTCTCTGAAAATCAAATTTCGAGAAATCACGCCTTTTAAGTTGTTATGTATGACCATTTTTCAATATGTTTTTCGAAAATTGTTTTTTTCTTTTCGAACGTAAAAGTATGTACATAAGTACAAATATAAAAATCTGAAAAACCACCAATCTAAGTTTGAAGTATGAAAAATCGAATGGCATTATTGACTCAAAATCAACAGTTGTTGGCTTAATTGATTACGTTTTCTTTTTATCTTCTGTGCCTCATGTTCATGTTATCGTTATTTTTTTTTGTTGAATCATACATTTCCATGCACGGCATTATAAATATTTGTGTTCTCAGCATGATTAAAATTGGTTCGCGTGTACTTTTCTCATCATTTTGCTGCCAGACATGCTGAGAACAGCAGCGTCCATTACCAGGGGGCTTAATTGAGCCTTTTTTTTGTGGGGAGTGTGGTGAGCCGCTACAAAACAGTTAAAATTAAATAAAAATCGTCAGTCTAATTGGACAGTTGAATCAGCTAGAAAATAAGGTTGAAATTGTAGATTATCTAACACTAAATCAGCTACGCTTTGTTTTTGTTTTACACATAATCTTTAGCTTGATTCAACTGAGTTTATTATTTAGGATATGGTTGTCGGATTGCCCGCTTTTATCCGGGTTTGACCGGATATTTAATAAAAAATTTGAGAATAATGCAGCCCGGATTTCGTTGTAAAATGCCCGTATTATGCCCGGATTGTTTCACTTTTTTGGCAAATCAAACAAAAAAAACCAATTTTTATGTAATTTTTTGTACATGTTTCTGCCTCCAAAACGAAATTTTTTGAGCAAGTTTCATAAAAATATTCATGAAAGGTGCCTAAAATAAGGCAGATAAGGGAAAAAATCTTTCGATGAGTTTTGATGAAAAAAATGTCGTTTTCAATTTTTTTTCTTGATTTTTGTTAAGTTATTTCTGGGTTTTGACTAAATTTGACCGGATATTGACTGGATTTATGGTCTTAAATTTTTAAATCAAATGTCCGGATTTAGCCAGGTTTTTTTATAAGTGAGTGGTTTAATCTTTACCAAACTCAAGAAAAATTAATGTTTAACAATATGGCTGATTTTTTTTAACAGACTCAAAACAGAACAGAATATTGTAGGGAACACCAAGAGAAAGTCATTGAATTGTAATTAGACAACTTTAAAATATTTTAGTTGATTTTTTTAGAAAATGTTGAGAATTTACTCAGTTAGTTTAAAAATAGAATGATTGGTCAATTTCGTATTCCAAGGGAATTGCATCACTATTCTAAGAACAAATGGAAGATTAGGAAACATTAGAAAAACCATCTTACAGTTCAAGATTCCAAAAGCTTAGTTATTTAGAACTTTAACTTATTATTAGATCCAACACTCGTTTTGGGAAGCTCGAAATAGGGATCATATTTAATAACATCATCGAACACTTTTGAAGAATATGAAAATCAGAAATCTTAATATCAAGAAAAAATTAAAACACAGATACAAAAACCAAGAAGAGATCAGACGTTTGAAACAACTTCGTAGGCACATACAAAAAAAAATTATCATATCATTCAGGGAAGAACAACATAATATTAAATGATAATTTGGCTTTTAATTCACTCAGTCAAGAAAATAAGTTTCGAATTGAATTTTCAAATTCAGTTATTCCATTCCGCTTATTTCTGTTGTTGTATTAATTGTTTAAAAAAAACTATTCTGGAACCAATACTGATACAGAAATAATATTTTTTCATAAATATATTTTTCCGGGCCAGCAAATTCCATATAAAATCTTTACAAAATCCTATCATTCGATTTCAAAATGTTCAACCATAAATCAGAACAATATCCGGGCAAATTTGGGCAACATTCAGAAATTCTTAACACATTTAGGACCAAATATGAGATTTCTCGGTTTTTCGTTTGCCGCGAGTGTGCTACATTTATAAGCATAACTCAAATGTTATAACTTTAGTGATCCAACTTTGTTCCGCAAAATTAAACACAAAACTTTGGGTAACTTTATGAATTAAATTTGTAGATTTTGGTCCAGTGAATTCTGAGGTATGGAATGATGAATTTTTGTGTTTCCTGGTTAAGATTTCGCGATCCTTTAGGTGTTGAATAAAAATCATGAAGAAAAACATGGGAAACTATTTGGATTTTTTTAAAGAAACACAAACGCCGATGTTATAGCGTATTCCAGTTTTGCCAGAAATCGTTTATGTTGATATTGGTGTAATTTTCTCTAAATAAAAATCATTTTCGACAATAAAATCAAACATTTAAAATGACTCAATTTGAGATTGTTTTTATTCAGCAAACAAAATGAATAAACCGGACAAAACCCGGAAATTTTCTACAAAGAATTACGGGCAGCAGGGCTTAAGGTTGCCGAAATCACAGAAAAAATCTGTAATTTCACAGAATTTTGAGCAAATTTTCATCACAGAACACAGAGTTTTGAAAAATTCACAGATTTCACAGAATTTTTTAATTTTGAAACGATTTTGAAAATTATTATTTCTTTGGCTGACATAAAATTTAGATTTTAACTTTGTAATTCAGTAAAGTATGATACGATTGGTAATTTTAATTGATTTTACTCTACTTCATTGTAAAAAAAACTCGTGGCGGCGAAGCCTAGCCGCTGAAATCCGAACTGTCGACGAAAATCTTGACTGGGACCAGGTGAAGACGCTGGCTCCGGATCGTCAACAGTGGAGGTCTTTTACCACGGCCCTATGCACCGGAGGATCGGCGCGGGATCATTAAGTAAGTAAATTGTAAAAAAACCAATTTATCATGAATTTTCAATGAAATTAAAGGAAATAGCATCACAGAAAACCATCACAGAATTTTTGGGTAAAATCACAGAATGTCAGAATTTTTTTTATCATAAACACAGAATTTTTTTCGGCAACCTTGGCTGGGCTGGACACGAGCTTTCCTAAATTTTGTTTCAAAAATCCAAAAAGTCCTGGAAAAACCAGGCAGTCTCAATCGGTCAACTCAAGCGGACACTCAATAAAGCTAATTTTAACTCAGTCGGATTTGTTTTAGGGCTGCCTCCAAAGTTTTAGTTTTTTGCCAAAGGAAGTCGGGAAAATCAAAATTTTAATGTTTACGCCAAATCACCTAAAAATGCATAAATCGTCGAAATCTGGTGTTATCTCGAAAAAAAATTTTTTTTGTTGAAACCGTCTTAAAAATGTCAAAATCTCCAAAGGAGAGACCAAAGGAAATGCGGAAAATCGGCAGTTTTCGGAAAACTGACTAAATTCCAACAAGCCGATCTTTGGCCAAAATTTGTTTTAGAGATAACACCAGATTTTGACGTTTCATGCATTTCGAAGTCATTTGGCATCAAGATTTAAGTTTAGATTTCACGGATTTCTTTTGGTTCCTCTTTCTAGATTCATGAAAATTTTATGTAGATTTTTGACAATTTTTTTTCGAGATAACACCAGGTTTCGACGTTTTATGCATTTAAAGTCATTTGGCACCTAAATTGATTTTTTTTTAAATATGTCTCTATTAGTCTTTTAATCATTACATTCAAGTTACATTATTAAAGTGTTCAGATCAATTATGATTCAATAAATTCTAAACATAGTTTATTTGATTTAAATTTGCTATAGCAATAAAGTATTTGATATACAGGAGAATTTCCTGTAGAGCAAAAAAAAATGTATAAACGTAATCCTAGATCCTAAAAACTAACTTAATTAATTTAATTCGATGAAGATCATCGGTGCTGTGCCAAGGTGGATGCCGCAAAATCATTTTCAGAACCTTGTCCTGAATCCTCTGGATAAAAATTGAAATTTAATTTTGTCTGGTTTTCTTTGGTCCTCGCTTTGGTGATTTTTGAGTGTAAAAAACCGAAATTTTGAGCGCTTTAAGGATCCCCCAAATCAAGTCCGATTGACCTTTAATTTTGCACTGTTTTTTGGGCCAATCTACTAAATTTATATGGTCGGATTTAAAAAATCGATCATGAAATTTTCCCATACATCGATTACTATCCTACCCTGTAATTTTCCCTGGAATGTTTCGGATTTTTTCAAATTTTTTTCAAATTCTCCCATAATTGTCTAAAAATAAATTATATTTCTAAAATTGAAACATAATAGATGTCAAAAAATCTCAAATTAAAGTCTGAGTTTTCTTAAAATGGCCTTAAAATAGTTTCTAAGTTGATTCAAAATTGTGTCCAAATTTTCTCATATATTCCTAGAAAGTTCATCCGACAGTCTTAGAATTATCTTTGGGTTGGCTTAAATTGTCTCCAAGCTGTTTCAAAAGTGTTGAAATTTTCATTAAATACATTGCGTTCAAAAATTTTAAAAAATTCAATTAGCTTAGCTCATCTTATCTCAGCATGGTTAATCTCAAAATTGTCTACAAAAAATCTCAAAACTATTTAAATTTTTTTCCAATTTCCAAGTCTACAATTAATCTCTAGATTGTGTCAAATCTGTTTCGATGTTTTTTTCCCAAAACTATGTAAAAACCCGTGTCTATATTGTCACAAAATAATCCTTAATTTTTTTTTTCAAATATGAAGTCTTAAAATAATAAGAACTATTCTTATAGCTTCAGACTTTAAATCCGTTCTATAATTTTTTTGGTTTTAAAAATAATTTGAATAAGATACATTTTCTAAGAGGTCAGAAGGAAAAAAAAGAAGAAAATGTCCTTATTTAACATTTCTGAAAATTATAACTTTTCTGAAAGAATATTTTTTTCAACGTTTATTAAAGTTGTTGAGTTATTGATAATGTTTAAGTGTTGATATAATTCTTACAAAACTGTCCTGAAATTGTCTCGGAACCTAGTTTCGAAACTGTCTCAAAGTATTTTAAAATAGTTCCATATTATAGAAATTATCTCATAATTGTTAGATAATTTTAAACATTTTGAAATTATTGTGACAAAATTTTCTAGAAATTTAAATTTTAGCTTTTTTTTAAACTGACTACAAAAAATATTTTTAAAAACAAAGTAAAACTGTGATCGATGGGGCTCGATTGGGCTCGAACTCACGGACATCAGCTCAGGAAGCAACTGACTTGCCAACTGAGCTATGCCACAAGCCCCCAAAAATATCTAGATTGACACCAAAGTGCTTGAAAACTGCGTCAAAATTCTCTCAAATATATTTTCTATAGTCTTAAAACTTTCCCCACAAACTATTCTTGACTTATTCTCAGTTCATTTCAAAAGGTTTTTCCAAAAATGTGTCAAAATTGTTTAAAAACAGGTTAAAAATTGCGTCAAAGTTGTCACTAAACTGTTTTAAATTTTCAATTTTTTTAGACTCTTTAAACACTTAGTAACAATTTGAAATTTCCCACGAATTGTCTTTAATTCATTTATATTATGTAAAAGCTGTTTTTAAATTATCCTTTTTTCAAAATTGGGTAAATTTTTTCACTAGAACTATACAAAATTGTTGAAAAGATAAAAATTGTCTGAAACAAACTTTTGAGTTTTTATATTTTTAGAAAACTACTTTAAAACTATCTATTTGAAATGTTGTCAAAATGGTTTCTTAACAATTTTACAATTGTTTCGAATGTGTGCCAAACTCATCAAAATTTTCACATAACTGGTTCAAAATTGCCAAATTGTTGAGTGGTCAAATTTATAAAAAAAAATTTGAAGACAATATTTTTTATAAACTCGACAATTAAATGTCTAATTATAAATTAAAATTGACTCAAATAAGTAATCTTATGAGTCAAAATATCTTAAACAAAATAAACTTATGATTTTTGATATTTTTAGAAAACTACTTTGAAACTGTCTGTTTGAAATGTTGTCAAAATGGTCTCTCAATAATTTCACAATTGTTTTGAAAGAGTGTCAAAACTGTCAAATTGTTGAGTTGTCTCAAAGTTGTTCATTATTTGAAAGTGATTTGAAAGTGTGTTCAATTTTTTTTTCTAAAATTATCTTAAAATTTCAAAAAAAAATCTCTCCCGTGTTTTTCTGCCAAATTCTTCCTTATTGTGGTGGAACTTCACTCACAAGGAAAACTAAAATAAATGAAAATTGATGTGAGATCGATATAAAGAAAATGAAAATAGAGAAAAAATTGAACTTTTCGTACTGAAACTGTCTTTACTCATTGGACGAAGGATAGTAAAAATTACTCATACTCATGCTAAATGAAAGCAATCGGATGGTTGAATCAGCCTGAAAATAAGGTTGAAATGGTTGACTTTGTTTTGTGTAACGCTAAATCTGTCACGTATTATTTTTGTTTTACGCATCATCCTTTGCCTGATTCAACTGAGTTTATAGTTGTTTATTGTTAAGAACCAGATAACCATATTCATGACTGATTTGACGCGTATATTTCCAGTGTAGCTTGATTTATCCGATGATCTTATTTCCTGGAATCAAACAATTCTACCCAGCCTAATTTCGGAACCTTTTTCATCGCCACCGTCGCAAAACAACATTGGCTCACAATATATTACAAGTAAGTAGAACACTGAATATAGTCACATGTACGTACGATTTTCATGTAATTGATCAAACTGTAACCGTGCGGCCAGGTGTCCTGGGTATCGCAAGAGAGCGGGTGGATGTCAATCTGCTGGCTGGTGTCCAGATCGTGCAACGCTTTGGCGAACAAGTGCACCGCATCGTACATCAGGGCCGTTTCCGCCTAAATGTAGTCGTTTTAGAGGGGGAAAGAGAGAAAGAGAACGAATTCATTAGTTTCGATTATTATGTTTGTTGGCGATGAGGTGAGGTGAATGGTTTTGTTGGAAATTTACTCAGCCTGGGTACAACTATGTTGTTGCGTCTCTATCAATTATTGCATAACTTCCAATCCGTAAATTCAGGGGAAAATTAGATGTCACTTCATAGATAGCTATTTGTGATATTGGGTCATAATGAATGGATGAGGGCGTATGTTTTTGGGAAATTAGTTACGATGAAGCCAATCTAAATGCAAACAATGTTGGAAAATGTTTCGCGTACCAATAATAAAATTGGATTTCGTGAAATTTAGTGACTGTTAGGGCTAATTTAAGATCATAAAATTTACAAGAATTAACTCAGTAAAAAACATTTTTAAAAATACATTTTTAAACATTTTAAACTTATTAGATTTTTCCCTATAATTTGTCACAAAAGTGGATTCAATTGCAACAGTTTTTAATCATTTTCCCATGAGCACAGTCACAGCTCCCAGAAACGATGAGTGATTGTGCTTTGGGCTGACTGAGACTGAGACTTCGCAGTTTCATTTCGGCCCCGTCAGCGAAAAATATTTGAACCAAAACTAGGGAGGTTCCCCCGCCTTACATTTCATTTTCTGTCCTAGACCCTAGATGTGACTGACTGAGTGACGGGACGCTGACGGGAACAAATTTCGACAATTTAACGATCCCCCGATTTTCCCTCCAGGCCTCGACCAGGCAAAGAAGAGCCCCTTGAGTGGGGAACGAGTGCCGATGATGGCGGTGGATCAAATGACCAATTGCTGCTCTGACGGTCAATTTTCTCAGCTGTCGTCAAACGATTGGGGGCCCCGACAGTGATTGATGAGATGCCCTGGAGGGTTTTTCTCTGCCCTCCTCGTCCCGATTTCTCTTCCCGTCAATTTGTCCTTCTTTTCCCCTAGACAAGGATATCGGTTTTCAATAAATTTTATTTGGAGAATTTTAAACGATGGAAAGATCGAATCAGAGATTGTGCCCAATTAAGTCCTGAGTCTCATCTCTTAAGAACTTTGATTGTTTTAAGGAATCAGTTAGGACTGACACTCCAAATAATGAACTGTCAAAATAAAAGGTTGAAAATATTTCAGAACATAATAATGTATAATGTTTCCTATAAAATAAATCAATAGGTATTCAATTTTAATTTTCTAATATGAATCAAAACAAAATTTCAACGCCACATGATAGTACCTAAAGCAATTTCCGTTCAAGATTTAGATTGTTCAATTTTTGCTTGAAATATGAAAAAAAAAATCGAGTCAGAAATCTAAAATAATACATTGACTCAAGCGTTTTTTCATGTTTTTTCTATTGTTCTAAACAAACATAAAGTTTATGTCATAAACGTTGTTGAACAATGTTTTGCTTTTTAAAGATTTTGGCAGTGAATCAAACTATTAAAGTAAGCTTCAACTACAAATTTATTGACTAAGAATATTAAATTAAAATTTGGTTAAGTAATAACCCAACAAACATTTTTTGCTGAACAACCGCTGAAACATTATTTAGTTCTAATTTTAAATCAGCTATCTTGCTGATAGAAGGTAGCAAAAATTCAGGGAGAAGCTGCTGTTCAGCCCTTAAACATCGAAATTTGGAGAAATTAATCAGCGAAGATGACATGAAACATCAATTGACGGATTAACAAAAAAAAAAAAAATAGAATTTTGACAATGTTAACTTTATTAATATTTAAATAACTTTTGTTAAAAATATACAAAAGATGGTTAAATTGCAGTTCAGGACCAAAGAAGTGAAAAATTAATGTAAAAGTTCAGAAGCTAAGATTTAATACAATGATTTTAGGTATATGTATAAGTATTTTAGTTTACAAGTGCGATTTTTATTTACTTTGAGGATTAACTTGGCTCAAATTGAATAGTGGACACCAATTCCTTTATATATAAAAATATTTACACAGGGATCATTATGAGAAATATACATCATAATTAAAATGGATTATTAGACTTAAGAGTACCTATAGTTAAATTGCCTTTCAATAATGATTCACAAAATTAATCAGTACTTTTTTTTTGTAGAGAAATGAATCCAACTTAGATGAAATTTCAGGGACTAGATAAGAGAAAATCGATGTTGAAAAACATGCGAAAAAAATTCGCCTTGTCTCCCGGTGAGACTTGAACTCACATCTTGCGCCTCTCCGGGGCCCATGTATTAACATTCTACTACAGGAGACCAACCTGGCGTATGAATATTATACTGGTTGAGTGTCGATGTCTATCGGAATGAAGGGAATAGTTCTCCCATGTGATCATAATCAGTTTTCTTGGTCTATTTCTATTCCCATCATTTCATCTTACGGTAGTTGGAATCAAGTTTGGACATTTTTAAGCACGGCAAGATTTGCATTGCCTTCTCATATCCTGCACGGGTTGTCAGTTATGATGAGAAATGATGCGTTTGCCGTATTTGGATATCCAGCCAATTTCGGTGTTTGGCACCGCCTTATTTCTATTTTTAAATTACGACCCAGAGATGGGTCTTGACTCAAACATGCAGTCAGCGAAACTTTTTTTTTGTAGAGAAATGAATCCAACTTAGATGAAATTTCAGGGAATGATTATGATCACATGGGAGAACTATTCCCTTCATTCCGATAGACATCGACACTCAACCAGTATAATATTCATACGCCAGGTTGGTATCCTGTAGTAGAATGTTAATACATGGGCCCCGGAGAGGCGCAAGATGTGGGTTCAAGTCTCACCGGGAGACAAAACGAATTTTTTTCGCATGTTTTTCAACATCGATTTTCTCTTATCTAGTCCCTGAAATTTCATCTTAGTTGGATTCATTTCTCTACAAAAAAAAAGTTTCGCTGACTGAATGTTTGAGTCAAGACCCATCTCTGGGTCGCAATTTATTAATCAGTACTTTAAACCAAAATCTAATTAAGAATTCTAAAAATGAATTCATTCATCATCGATCGATTCCAACCTCAGAATGAAAAATAAACGAAATGATAAATTTAATATGAAATCATTTTCATATATTTATCACCACATTCGGGAACTGATTTCTACATTCAAATTAGGGTGGCAGCCAAATTGTTCATGTAAAATTTTTTTAATCAACCATTTATTTTGTGCAAAATTTCAGCTTAATAGGGCTTGATTTAAGGGTGCCTCAACTCGTCCAAAGTTTCGATTTTTTTACCCTCAAAAATCACCAATTTTTGGGGAGAATTTGGAAAATCAAAATTTCATTTTTAATGCCAAATGACTCAGAAATGCATGAAACATCGAGACCTGGTATTTTCTCTGAAAAAATATTTTTGGACAAAAGTCGACTTTCTGAGACTAACAAAGCTGGTTTTCCGAAAAGTCCCAGGAAGTCAATTTTTGGTCAATAGCTTGTTTTCGAGATAACACCAGATCTTTGCGTTTGATACATTTCTCAGTCATTTCAAAACTTTGAAGTCGATTTTTGAATTTTTTTTATCGAGATGACACCAGATTTCAAAGTTTGACGCATTTTCAAGTCAATTTCCGATTTCCATTAGACCCCTTTTGTATTTTTTAGTGTTGAAAGTCCGAAACTTTGTGCGCTTTGAGGCACTCCTTAACAAAGTCCGTTGATATATGATACAATTCACAAAATGTATATGGTCGGTTTTAAAAATTCGAGCGTGAATTTTTTCCTATATATCCATTGCCACCCTAATACACAAAATACACAGAATATTTTTTCAAAATATGATGTTGAGGAGACATTTTGATTAGGATATTTGAATCAGATCTCAGAATTTAATTATTCGGGGAACATTCAAATTCCAAACAGTTTTAGCTCAGAACATTTATTTATGACACTGATAATAAAATTTCGAATAATAAAAAAAAATTATCTACAATGGAAATCCAAAGTTTGGAATACAGAATGTTACAAATCCCTGGAAGGGACTTTTCTATTATGCTTTTATATACTTAAAAAAACAATTAATCTTATTTTTTAAAAACTGAAATATTTTTGAATTTAAAAATAAAATTTATTACATAATGATTATATTCTTGTTCTCATTCATTCTTAGATTAGAATAGCTCATAATTTTTGTTTTGAATTATTTGAAATAAAAATATACCTTTTTTTAAATTTTTACCAGATGCGCTATTCTGGCCAAGAATTTGAATCTGGTTCTTACGTGTTTTTCTTTAATGTTTTGAAATTCTGTTCACTTAATTTGAATCTCAGACCAGAATAAATAAGAATGCATAAATTTTTAATAATTGTGAGTATGTACCCACATATATTTACAAATTATTGCGTTCATAAATTTGTTTCATACACATATATAAACAACTCGTTTACAAAACAGGTTTCAATTTTGCTCCAATTTTTTGCTTGTTATATTTGGGTAAGTTATGTGTGGTCTTTTTCAATTTCACTTTACTGTGGTGTTTCATTTATTGCATCTTTGTTAAGTAATTCATATATCTTTGACAGGGAATCCAAAAATCGTTATTTTCCAATATAATTTGCCGATAAAACGCCTGTGAGAAAACTTTTTATCCGCATGCTTACCAAACTAGCACTCAGGGTTGCCAATGCGCCTGATTTTTCAGGATTTTCCTGATTTTTCTAGGTCCATCCTGATAACCTGATAAGCTTCCATTTTTTTTTCCTGATTTTGGGAAATAAGCCTTATTTTGCCTGATTTTCCAATTTTCACGGAAAATTATTTGTTTCAATAAACAGAATAATGTACATATTAACCTTAATCCGTCCTAGAGTGGCGAAATCACAATATTGGAAATTTTGAGGATTGTAACATTTTTCAGACGCACTCGAAGATTTAAAAAGCTTCTGGGACCCCCATGAATTCACGAAACGCTTCCTGGAAGCCCTTAGATATCTAGAGTGTTGATTTGAAACATGACGCTTTAAATTGCCATATTAAGCTTGTTCTTCAACGGTACAAATTGAAGCATTTTACAATTTGTATAAAAATTATAGCTTTGTAAACTTTATAACGTTACTAAAATATGATACTCAGACAATATTCAGTTTCAATCGCTAGGTCAAAGGAATTACTCGATGAAACATGTTTCGTAAGAAGCTGAAGGTCAGCTACCAATTTCACAAAAAAAAATTAATTTAGTGCATTAGGAATCTGATGTTGAAAGCTTTATGTTGGACATATGGATGTTTTTTTTTTAAAGATTATTGCACAAAAAAATTAAAAAAGTGTAAAAACCGTACTTTTCAATCGATCAACCGCCGAAATAATTTCAGTCACTGCAGAAAAATGTTGGATGATGGATTCAAAAATTGACTTAATTCTACAGATTTTGACATCATTAGAAAACGTGAAACACATATTTTTCGACGAATTTTAATAGGTAGTTGTTTTTTTAAAACTATTTGTTAATATGCTTTTTTTATGATTATTCCAAAACCTAAATTTTTTTCCCGTGATTTTGAGTATGTATGCGCCATATTTTCGCAGTTAAATCAACTGTATCTATCGAATTTAGAAATTGCCTTTGCACTACTCTATGTGAAAATAAACCCAATTTGTAATTACAATTCTATTTTTAAATTTCAAACATTATATCTGATCGAGCTTCAAAAATGAAATCCTTAAATCCGGAAATCTTAATGTTTTGCAAAATATGATCCAGAACATCTAATTTGGGAGTTCGAATCCTATTTTTGATTCGGAACAGATGAGAAATTTTTGAGATTACTAATGTTGTTTATTTTCTAATCCCCTGTGGCTATGCATACAATGCTAATCCAATTTATTTTCATCCCAACCGTGTAAAGCTCTGAATTCGTGGAGAATTTTCACCATCAAACGCAAAAACTAACTGGCGACTTTTTATCCCAGATCTCAGAAACAGCACAACAATAATAATCTCAACAGTCTGATATAAGCGGAAATTCTACCTTTTTGAGAATGAGCAAATATGTTCCACGAGCGTTCATATTTTTGGACAAGTTCTTGGTGTGTTTAAAATTTGAAAGCGATCTTGATCTTCTTACTTTATTTTTTTTTTGTAAATTTGGTTGATGAATGGATTTTTCATACAGTTGCATTGATATTCTAAATTTTTTTTTGTTTTAGTTTTTTATCCCCTATTTTTGAGCTACGATGAAAACATTCTTCATAATAACTAGTAAATTTTACTCAATTGAATATTTAATTTAATAATTTAATTTATTGTCAATTAAAACTTCATTAAAATTGTTAAGCCCAGTTTAGTTTAATAAAACACGTGAACAAATATTCACGCACGCACAAATGCAATTACGGCTTAGTAAATCATCGAACTGAATAGATAGATACCAAGAAAAAGAGGTCTAGAACCTTTTCGTAAGAAAGACAACAGAAAATCATTAGTTCTGCTTTTTTTTTATTGAAGCCTGATTTATCCTGATTCTTATAGTCACGGTTTCCTAAATTTTGGAAAAAAAATGTTGGCAGCCCTGACTAGCACTTATAAATTTTAATTTGACTCTCGATAAGTTGTGTATTCCGATTAAAATTTATCGTCTTTCTTAACATTGAGGATAAGTTCACGCTCATGGACAAGAGAAAATTTCCTGCTATTTTCATGAAGTTAAAGCCACGGGGGGGAAACAGAATGGACGCAAATAGCTTAAAAAAGGCACTCTCATCCAGTGAGTTTTTTCTCTTGCTCGCTTCCAGTTTTGTCGGAGAATATGCTCAGAACTAGAACTGACTGAGAGAAAATAATTTCGGGCGAGTAACTAATTTTGATCGTCATTGGAAACGAAAAAGTCCAAGTCTTTGCGTTCTCATATTTATCGCTAAGCGTAAAACAAGTGATAAACCAGTTATCATTATCAGTTCTTCTCGGTTTGCTTCCCTGATCTTTGATTTCATCGTTTAAATTTTATTAGGATTTGTTAAATTTTATCCTTAATTTCAAAATTCAGATTATTTTTCTGAGTATCATTCCCTAATTAAAAGCAGTGGGCGTCCTATGAATATTAAAAAAAATCAATGTCCCCCTTTCATATCTGCTGTAGCATCATGTGGATTCTTTCTCTTAGCTAAACGTTCAAAAGCTTATTTGAATTTGAAGATAAGGATTGAAAATATTTTCTTTTCATTAAATTTACTTAAGCTTTTTTAAGAATTTAACTTAAATATGAAGTCTTGCTCGTTAATATTTGAAGTTTATTATTGTTGTTTTTTTCTGACAATGTTATAAATGCAACATATCGTATCGTATTCCAATCCTAATTAACGTCAGCAAGAGAACATTTTCCATTTTTTTCTTTCAATCTACAAGCCTTAGCTCGGAAGTCCCCACTTGCTTTAAAACTGGCCCATCTCAAATGGAAACTTCCTCGTTTCTACCGAGAAGCTCTCATCGTGACATTGATGGCTAACTTTAATGGGGAATGTTCCTGGCCCTTCTTGTGTGGATCAACCGAGCTCCGACCATTTTGTTTTCCCCTACCAACTCGGCAGGACGTGCTCTTCCAACTAATCCAACGACGTGTTGGTCTTCATTTTTCACTCCAGTTTTTGATCCAATAATGGATTGGTTTTGAAAGGCTCAAATTTCCGGTCAGTTAAGAGACCACAGATTTACAGGCCCGTATCTGAAAACTGTCAGGGTTGTGTGGTTTTAGAAATTTGTTCCGTCTGTGGCTTGTTTTGAAGACTAAATTCACGAAATCTATTTTCCTCTATATTATAGAAAAAAAATTAAAGACTAGTATTTTAAATCAGCATTTCAAGTTTATAGTTTAAGAAAAACTTTTAAATACAATAATTGACGTTGGCGATAATAATCAAAATCGATCAAATCAAAACTTGAACTAAACAAGTGGCTGCTCAACCGCTTGTCTGTAAACGAATTAACCCTCAAGGATGCCACGTGGAGTGGTTTTTTCCTCTTTGTTCATCTCATTTGGGTCGATTGGGACATAGACTCGGAGACCTGAGACTGGATACGGATTGATGATGCTTCCCAGAAGGAATTCTTTGGGTCACAAAATGTGAAATCATTGCTGAACTTTGTTTTGCCCGGAGCTGGCTAGCTGGAAATTCGACCAGGACACATTATCTAGTTATGATTTCGCCGGAATCGACGGATTTTTGTCCACCTCTGGTTCATTTCAGCTTCTCATTTCGTACTCCCTCCCGCCGAAAGATTCATTGCAAAGCGATGAAAATACGTTAACTCTTGTCCAATGGCTCTGCCGCTACTGTGCGGTTTTGTAAACAGAGTAACTGACGATGGGGGAAAAGATTTTGCTCTTGTCATCGGACGACCGACGGACCAACAACGATGGATCAGAAAGACGGTTGATGACAATGATGACACAGAAGCGATACTTGACCATCACTCTTGGGAGTACAAGCTGATCCGTGATAGACAAGACTTCAATCATCATTCAGTGGAAGTGCGGGGGACCCCAATCAATCGATGTTGATTCGGGTGGATGATTCTACTCTCTGGAGCCGCTTTACGAAAACAGTTGCGCTTTTTTAGTGGACAACAAAACCAGTTTTCACTTTTTTCAATTTTTGTTTTATCCGAGAAACCGCTGATGAATGAAGATGACCCACCAATTATGTCGCCACTTTGAACCTTCACAGATGTTTTAAACTGTTAAGGAACCCCAATTTTTCATGACTTTTCAATGAAATTAATGCTATTTCCATCACAGGAAACCATCGCAGAATTTCTAGGTTGAATCACAGAGCCAGACGGACAGTTATTGAAATACTTATCCGTTACAACTGTGTTGAACGAATACTCTTAGGCTTGAACTCGCGAATATAGGCTCAGGAGGCAACTGACTTGCCAACTGAGCTACATCCCAAGACGCGAAAAAAATCGCTGTAAAACCTCTAATTACTCGAAAAAATTATGAAATGCAGGATATGATGTACCAATTTTTGCAAAAAGTCTGAGTCGAGGGCTTTGTTTAAAGCAACAATTTTATGATAAGTTAATCTAGTGATAATTTTTTTTCGACACATAAGTACATACTTTTAACAAAGTATCAAACACGTGAGTGTTAATTTTTTGTTAGCTGTTTTTTTTTGTAGAAATGGTGGCTCTAAAGAAAGAGAGATACTCTTCAGCTAAAACATAATGTTAAGTCCAATATTAGTATCACTGTTAGACAGACGAAATCTAGCGAAGCTCAGATTCCACCAAAATAGTGGATGTGCACAGCCGCTCAGCAGGAAGCTAAGCTCAGTTAAGCCCCACGTGGAGCATCTAACACAGCACCTGAAGGGGTGCCTCTTTCCGTAGCCCGGATTGCTCTCTAGACCACAGAGTTTGTATGTTTGCCCCCAAGCCCCGACGGACGGATGATTTTCGCTCAATGTTTGGTCTGCCCCGGAACTGATGATGATTTGCAATTCTAATGTTAAATAGCCATTTTCAGTGCGTTTGTGTTTCACCAAGGGTTTTGGAATGTGTCAGGAGATGGTTGAAATCTCCTCGGTAGTTTCTTCCGTTTCGATTGGTAAACATTGTTTCCGCCCGGGTTAGTTGCTTGCTACAAAATGCCACAGCTTTGGGTGGCTATTTACGGAGTTTAGAGGGCACAGCTGGCAGTCGAAAGGGGGGTCTTGGGGTGGCCACTTTTGCAATGAATATTTCCTGATGATGACCCGGGGGAATCCTCGATGTGAGTTGGCTTCCTGCTGGTCTTTGGAGCTTGAAAGCTTCGAGGGAGTAGTAGGAGTGATGCTATTTCACCATCCCTAGGCAACTGGTTTCAGATCCAGTTTAGACAGCGAGAGAAGTGTCGAGCGATTATGTCGACCGGATGTATAACGACCCTGATAAATGTTTCCTAATTAGAGTATAATAATCATTAGCCAAGTACAGGGGCTTCTTGCTTGGTGCTCGGGTGTGAAGTAATAGGGCTATAGATTATCCAACTGGAAATTATTTTTGATTACCACGCAGCTCCTTAGAGTAGAATTTTCATACTCTCTGGAGCCACTAGCAACGTTTTGACTCACAAAAATACAATCTTACACATAAAAAAACAATCAAAAAATTCATTAGAATGTTTCGAAGTTATATCTTCTAACAAAAGTGTATTCACTAGTTTGACCAACCCATTTTCCACAAATCATACAGAATTAAAAGACCAGATAAAGAAGATATATTCATTGGTCAAGTCCACTCCTCACAACCCCTGACCATGTTTATCGTCTAGAATTATTCAGTGCTTTTGTCGCGACAACGCTACGTTTCAATCTGCATCAAGTTCGCATGAGATTTTGATTTTCCATGGCACTTTTCCGTACCGAACTGCAGCGGGGATACATAATTTCGACGTTGCGTTGATGGTGGTGATGATGTGACGAAACTAACTAGGGCAGCCCGGGCTACCAACTTTCCCAAAACCCTAAACCGGGCAGTTGCTAACATTGGAGACCATCATCGCATTGGTCCCAAACGGGTAATCGAATTTTCAACAAGCGTCAGTGCGTGCCTCGGTTGGCGAGCAAAATTTGGAACAGCGCCCCCCGTTTCAAGTGAGCTCCAAATTTTTGGGAAAAAGCAGGAGATTCTCAGATTTTTCATGTTTTTGAGAAAAGAATTTTTTATTACAAATGACAAAAATGACAAAAATGACAAAAATGACAAAAATGACAAAAATGACAAAAATGACAAAAATGACAAAAATGACAAAAATGACAAAAATGACAAAAATGACAAAAATGACAAAAATGACAAAAATGACAAAAATGACAAAAATGACAAAAATGACAAAAATGACAAAAATGACAAAAATGACAAAAATGACAAAAATGACAAAAATGACAAAAATGACAAAAATGACAAAAATGACAAAAATGACAAAAATGACAAAAATGACAAAAATGACAAAAATGACAAAAATGACAAAAATGACAAATATGACAAAAATGTCAAAAATGACAAAAATGACAAAAATTATATGAATTACAAAAATTACAAAAACTCAAAATTAACAAAATTTACATAATTTTCAAAATTTAAAAATTTCAAAAAAAACCAATTTTTGAAATTTAACAAATTTTACAAATTTTACAAATTTTACAAATTTTACAAATTTTACAAATTTTACAAATTTTACAAATTTTACAAATGTTACAAATTTTTCAAATTTTCCAAATTTACAAATTTTACAAATTTTACAAATTTTACAAATTTTACAAATTTTACAAATTTTACAAATTTTACAAATTTTACAAATTTTAAAAATTTTACAAATTTTACAAATTTTTCAAATTTTACAAATTTTACAAATTTTACAAATTTTACAAATTTTACAAATTTTACAAATTTTACAAATTTTACAAATTTTACAAATTTTACAAATTTTACAAATTTTACAAATTTTACAAATTTTACAAATTTTACAAATTTTACAAATTTTACAAATTTTACAAATTTTACAAATTTTACAAATTTTACAAATTTTACAAATTTTACAAATTTTACAAATTTTACAAATTTTACAAATTTTACAAATTTTACAAATTTTACAAATTTTACAAATTTTACAAATTTTACAAATTTTACAAATTTTACAAATTTTACAAATTTTACAAATTCTGCAAATTTTACAAATTTTTGAAAATTTAAAAATTTTACAAATTTTACAAATTTCACAAATTTTACAAACTTTTAAAATTTCACAAATTTTACAAACTTTTAAAATTTCACAAATTTTACAAATTTTACAAATTTTACAAATTTTACAAATTTTACAAATTTTACAAATTTTACAAATTTTACAAATTTAACAAATTTTACAAATTTTACAAATTTTACAAATTTTACAAATTTTACAAATTTTACAAATTCTGCAAATTTTACAAATTTTTGAAAATTTAAAAATTTTACAAATTTTACAAATTTTACAAATTTTACAAATTTTACAAACTTTTAAAATTTTACAAATTTTACAAATTTTACAAATGTTACAAATTTTACAAATTTTACAAATTTTACAAATTTTACAAATTTTACAAATTTTACAAATTTTACAAATTTTACAAGTTTAATAAATTTAATTTTTAATTTTTTTTTTTAATTTTAACATCGAATTTTTGGAAAATGGAAAGTGATTTGAACATACAACACTCTCTGGAGCCACTTTTTTAAGGGATATTTTCCGCTATTTACTAGATTTAAAATTGGTTAGATTTTCATTAACGAATTGAATGTTTGTTGTTGTGTGAAGAACAATTTTTAAATTTTATTTAGATTGGGTTGAACCGTTTTTCAATTTTTGAGAATTCATCAAAATAAGACAAAATGACAAAACCGATTATTGTTTGAAATTTTCAGGATTTTGAAAGTGTGAAGTTCGTTTTAAAACCACTGGAAGTTCTGACGGTTAGTCTTATCAAAATCACGAGCCCCCAATAGAAAATTCGATTTCATCCACTGCGGATAGTGCGCAGATTTTCAACAAAAGCAAATGAGGAAAGCCACCCACATCCGGTTCAACCGTAGGTTCCCGCTTAGATGTGTCATGAAGCCATACAGCATCCCCCAGTATGTGATGTGGCGTTCATTGAGGAACGTCGTTCGGGTGCGTGACAGGAACGTGACAAGACTGCTGCTGCAGAACCATCCCGAACTTTCTGACTGAGGACGATTTGGAACACCCACATTCCCACATACTCTAGCACGACTAGCGTTGGATTTGGAACTGAAGAGCTTTTCCCGTTGGAAATCGGCTAAGCGTCCCTTGAATCTAAAACCGTTCTGATTGTAACAGCACGGGTGTTAAGATAGGGGATGATGTACGGGAGATTTGGACCAACTACTCACCTCTTAAAATGGAAAAGGGAATAGTGAACTAGCTTTTAAGTAGGTTATGGTCTTTTTTCAAAAATAAAGATTAAACGGTGAAATTTTTTGAAAATGTTCCTATTTTCGGAAGACTTTTTTAATTCTTATTTATGGTCAATCAGAAAGTTATCAACAATTTTGAAGGTAGTTAGATAATCTCACGATTTGTCAATTTGTCAATTTTCTTCTCACTGATCAAGGAAAAATCCCTCCTTGCAAATGTTCCGACTTTTCAAACTATGCTAAATTTTATCATCGTTTTTTTTGTGTGCTGATTCCAAAGTTAGCCATCAAAAACTTTTGCTCTCGTTGCTACCGGTTCCGGATATGACGATTTGGACGACGACGAGACGAAACCGATAGAATCGGGAAGGACCATAAAAGTGGAGGAACGACATCGTCGGACATTGAACCGAGTCCGGCTACTGCACCGGAAGCACGCGTTGGATTGCCGGCGTCGTCGTCGTTGCCGATCAACTTTTGCCGCAACGTTGGATTCAAGTTTTGGAATTGAAGGAGGGGATGGAGGCTCTGTTGAGTTTCGGTGGAATTTCGAATGACTGATTCCAAGGACTGTTAACTTATTTCGAGCAATTTGGGGGTGTCGGTGTAAATTTAGCGAGAAGTACGTGAGAACGATTAATTGGTGGTGCCAGCGGCGAATTTTAATTACTTTACAGGAACACGGTCAATCAAATTGGAGAAGGACTAACAGATTGCTAGCTGAAGGGTCTCACTTAAGGAACACTAATTTCTATCAGTAAAGTAAAATGAACTTGATTTGCTCCTTGTGAATCAGATCTCAAACAAAAATGTGTTCATTCCCATAAATAAAATTACGGCCACGTCACAAAAGTCACGCACGCTTCTTGGAAGCAAGCGGAAGAAAAAAAAACGAAAAAAAACATTCATAAACTTGTTCCCATAATAGGAAGAGCGAAAAAACCTACTAACAAATCTCCAACAAGACATTTCCAACAAAAACCGTTCACAGACAGAACCTAATCCGGATTCCGCAGTTTAAGCAAAAAAAAAAATGAAAAAAAATGTGTCCGAAACAAACTACTCACCTTAATAACGGTCACGTTTTCCTGATTTTTTGTTTTTTTTTGGATGGAAAACGAAACGATGTGCGTTTGAGGATTTCATTCGTGTTTGGCAGCAGGATGAGAGAGCATGAAAAAAGACAAGAAACAAGAAATAAATAAATCAGTCCGATGATATACGGAAGTAGTTTCTTGGGTTTCCAGTTGTTAAGGGGAAATTGATAAAAAATAGATTTTTTCCAAGATTTTGTTTGTGGAAACTAATTTTTTTATTTTAAGTTTCACAACTGATTAAAAAAAAACATTTTGTTTATATGAATTGAAAAAAAAATTAAGCATCGAGTCCTTGAACTGCCTTAAGGCAGTGGGAAATGATTTATAAACCGCAGTGCTAGACAAACGAATTCGGACGTAACGAAGAGATATTTTTTCTCTCGGTAGTGCAAAGGGACCAAAATCAACTTTGGCGTTCTTCGGAAAGATTGCTTCTTTCTGTGAGGCACCAGCATTTGACCGATTGTCCCAAAAGTTCTGATTTAGTCAGCAGCATCAGCATCACTTTGGGAATCTCCCAGTTTCCGGTGAATGTGTGTTTTGATCCCCCCAGGGTCCAAGTTAAGGCATCATTATTTTTCGTTTCCGACACACACGATGATCTATTGCTTGGTAGGGGAGAAAGTTTTGCAGATTTCTTGCCGATATACAAACATTCGGGGTTAATGGAATTGTTTTATGAATGATTTACTTTAGCTCGATTGGGTTTGGCTTGAATTGATTCATCATAATGATATTTTTTTTAGGACTCGATTTTCTTTTTCAAAATACCGAATCATAAATTGACAAAAATATCTTGGATACAAATTTCTTCTAAAAATTGTAAAAATTTTACAGAGAAACTTTTAAAAATGTATGAATTTTTCCTAAAAAAATTGTAACATCTGGAAAACTTTGTATTTGTGACAAATTTATGTTGTTTCCCAAAAGAAACATTGCCAAAAATTGTTCAGATAATTTATAGATGCCAGGATTTTCCCCATTCAAAGAAAGGCTGGAAAAGTTGAAAGAAAAACTAACACAAAAAAAAAGTTTCATTCACGTGGATTTTCCACCTGCTGATTAATGGACCGAAATGAATAAAACATATAATTTGAAAAATTCAACTTAATTTTTTTTTAAATGTTGAACGAGAAACATAAAAATTTTCAACTTGAAATTATTTTGGAAAAATTCTAGCAACTGGAACACTTTTTATTTGTGAAAAATTCATGTTTCCTCCAAAACGAAACATTGCCAAAAAATGAGCAGATAATTTATAGATGCCAGGATTTTACCCATTCAAAGAAAGGCTGGAAAAGTTGAAAGAAAAACTAACACAAAAAAAACTTTCATTCACGTGGATTTGCCACCTGCTGATTAATGGACCGAAATAAATAAAACATATCTTTTCAACCCATAAATTTCAAAATTATTGCCTTTTGCCAAGTGATCAACAATTGATGATTTCCAACCATATTTACCCGGCTTCAACAAGCGATAATCACCGGCATCAATGGACCTGAAATGGGTGTTTGCCTTCGGATGAAGTTACAATCCAAATTCCCAACAAAGCTCAGCTCTACTTGGGAACAGGTCCATCGTTCATGACAATCGAACTACAAACGTTTGTGGGTGGAAAATCTCCAGCTCATCAATGAAGAACGGTCTAAATCGGTCCAACATTATTGCATTGTGTGTGTGCGAATTGGAAACCATCAAACAATATCAGTCTAATCAATTCATTCCTTGCAGGCAATCTGTAGAAAGGCAGACAGTCAGTCAAGCCAGCAGATAAATGTCAATTGCAATCAAAGCCTCTTCGTCGATAAACAAAATAACACGTCATCGTTTCGTTACCGGAAACCAAAGTCAGGAACCGTTTGGAAAATTCTCGCCAATTGTTCATTGTCGTTTTGAACAATGAATTTTCAATTTTAAGTGAGAAATATTAATTTTGAGATTGAAAATTCACATTATAAAACTAAAATTTCAACAAAATCCTTAATTTTTTTTGGAATTTTAAATTTTGAACTCCTAAATCAGGACTTGCTTTGCTACACGAAAAAGGACTACTTACCGTGGTTTTGAAGTCGATCCGTTTTCCCAGACGGGCTTCGCCCTGAGTCCAGCTGTGGATGGCTTGGGCGACTTCCGGGTTTTCCGGGTCCACCAGGCGGAAGGCCGTGATGTTGGTGCCGCCGTATTTGAACTCGTCCAGGCTGATGGTGTGCAGGTCCTGTGGATAACAAAATAAAATGAGATTGGTTACAAATTATTAAAATTACAAGAAATCATTCAGTCGGAAATCTTTATGTTTGTAAGGTTGCCAGAATTTTTCAGTACGATTCCGGGCCGGTCAAAGCCGGTCTTTTTTATCTGAAAACCTTGCAAAATCCGGGCATTTGATTTAATAATTGACTGATCAAAATTCGGGCAATATCCGGGCAAAATTTGATCCAAACACAGCAATTACTCAACAATAAAGGGTGATACGGTCAAAATTTGGTCAATATCAACTTGACATATTTCTTTCAATTTTGCATTTAAAAAACCTGAACACCCCTCATTTTGAAGGTGTGTGTAGAATGTTGCTCCTATTTTGATTTTGGGATTCACTCTTCAGTTGTCAAAATGCCGTCCAAGGAAGAAGAACAGTGTAACAAAATTTTGCTCGCGCATCGCGAAAATCCGAACTACTCGCACGCAAAGCTGGCAAAACCGCTAAAAGTTGCCAAATCAACCGTTGCAAATGTAATTAAAGTGTTTGGGAAACGTTTGTCGAAAGCCAGGAAGTCTGGATAGGGGGGAAATCGAAAACCGGAAGCCGCTGAGACGACAAAGAGAGTTGCCGGTAGTTTCAAGCGAAACCCTAACCTCTCTCTGAAACTGTCAAAGTTCGCGAAGAAATATCTGGTTTGGCAAGCCATCTGTACCTGTGGCTTGAAAGCAGCATTTTCATAGCTTCCGGGACTGTCAACCAAGAAATTTACGTGAAAGAGTGTTTGAATAAACGTCTGCTGCCTTTCCTGAAGAAACACGGACGGGCAGCAGTTCAAGGCACACTGGCTTTCTGCGGCGAAGAAGGTGGACAAGGTGGCTGTACAAAATCTGATGGCAGGGGTTAAGCATAAGGCCCAACAATTCGGATTTGGAAAAGCGGAAACCTAACTGAATATTTTTTCTGAATTTTATACTTATTAAACTTGAAAAACAAATTTAATTTGATTTTTTAAATAAACGATGTCACCGATTTACACGCGTTTTCCCTTGACCAAATTTTGACCGTATCACCCTTTAACCTTCCAAAGCCGTTCGCTAAAAATCCGTTTCGGGGAAATTTGAACTGTAGTTTGATTTCGTTCTCCTGGCTGCAAATGTTAACCGATTTTGATGATGTTATATTCATTGTCTAGGTAATTTATTCTTATTACTCAAAATTTCAAAATAAAGTTGATATTACCAGATTATCAGAAACTGGTCCAGAAAGTAAAAAGTCCGAAAAATCAATTTTATTTTTAAAATACTCATAACTTTTGACAGCTTTTCTGTATTTAACTGTTTTGTTAATGTTTGAAATCGTCAAGAATCCATCTATCCGACAATGTATAGATATGTTGGGGTCCAATGAAAGTGTTGACCGCTATGACTAATGTTACGGTAGAAAAAAATCTTACTTTAAAAAAACGACATCCAATTTTGGCTTTGCTTAACTGTATTTCATTTCCCAATGAACCGATTTTCAAAACTCAAATTTTAATTTTTTGGCGCTGATTTGATCATTATTTTCATAGAACATACTTGGTCTGTCAAAATTACCAGTTCATCAGTATATTGGAATGATGATAAAGATGTTTGAAATGTGCGCTTCGGGTCATATAGACCCGAACGGCTTTGGAGGGTTAATCAAGAGAAAAAAATATGATTTTTTCCTATTAAAACTCATCGTCTGATTTTGAATCGTGTTTAGGCTTCCAAAAAACCTTTCATGATTATTTTTACAAAACTTGTTCAAAAAATGTGGTTTTTGGATAAAGAAATAAAAAAAATACAACACAATTTGTTTTTTTTTCTGTTTGTTCTGGCAAATAAAGTGAAAAAATCTATGCAAAATCCGGGCTTTTCTAAATGAAATTCCGGCAACCAGGCTAGACCGGACTTTTTCCAAATCTTGTAATAAATATCCGGGCAAGCCCGGATAAAACCGGAAAATTTGCGAGCCTAATTATGTTATTAGTCAGATAAGCTGAATTTCTCAGGTTTTAAATTGTTCCATGTTTCTGTAACGAAGGTCAAAAAATATTACAAGTATTTAGCATTGGAAAAAAACAAATTCACATCAAATCGTTACCAGAATTTTATTTTTTATATACATATGTACAGATTGAAGTATATTAATGGTCATTTATTTAGTTGTTCTCTAATGAGATTTTAAAAATATGGATTGTGATTGAAAGACTTCGTTTTGGGGTGTCAATTGAACCCTTCAATGGTTCAGACTTCTGAATAAAATTGACATCATCTATACAAAAATTTTCGTTCTAGCAGTAAGCATTTCCCTGTTTAGGGCATGTTTTGAAAAATGGTGTGTGTTAATACCTATTTTAATGTTTTTTGAGACCGGTCTAAAGGGAAGGGACAATCGCCCTGGGTGCTCAGTGGGGCCCCCGAGTTAAAAACGTTACTTCAACTATACTACTTGAACTTCCAGAAATCTAATTTATTAAATTGGAATTATTAAGTAAACTAAAACAGCAAGGGAAAGGTTTGCCAGATTGCCCGGTTTTTGAATGAAATGAAACTTGATGTTTCCTAGAAGAGATTCTGGAAACTTTTATACAAATCATCTCTGGCCCGAAAAACTCTCGGATACCAAATTACACTTCATTTCGATAGTCCGTGTATACGTGATGGTGTTACAAAGAAAACGCCTCAATTTTTATATAAATATAAGATTTAGGAACAGTCCTATCCGGCCCGGGTTGCCCGGATTTCATTAAAAAAACCGGAATATTGCCTGGTTTTATTCACTTTATTTGAGAAATCAAGAAAAAAAACAAACAAATTTAGTGGAAATTTTTGATTATTTATGCAAATTTTTTAAGCAAATATTATAATAATAATCATGAAAAGTTTTCTGGAAGTCTAAAATACGATTTTAAATCTGCTGATAAGTTTTGATGAAAATAAGTTTTTTTTTCTAGATTTTTATGAGTATTTCCTGGGTTTTGACCAAATTTGTCCTAATCTCGACAATTTTGAAATCAAATGCCCGAATTTTGCCAAATTTTTAGATAAAATTACCCGGATTTGTCCAACCCGTATACGTGCTGAAAAAAATCAGGCAACCTTAAGCCCTTTCTGTGAAAAAGTAGCTCAAATTGTTTCACTTTAATATCAAAAAGTTATGTGGGCTCCAAGAAGATGCGTTGCAGAATTTTTCGCGCATCTCATTCCTAACAAATTTATGCAGAATCTAGGGATGTTTTAAAATAAATATTACTAAGAAACTGAGGAAAAACATCAATTATTTTTTCATCGAAAACCTAAGCGTAACAATCGTTTTTCACACACTGATAAAAAATTGAAAAATTGAAATTTTTTACAATATTTTGGAAACCGGAAAAGACCCAGATTGCTTTACTGGCTCACTCCGCTTAACTTTGAAAACCCTGACATTTTCGAATGTATCAATCTGAATCTGAATCTGAAATGTCTACTCAGCAAATAATTATCGATAACTTTCTCTTAATTATTAAAGGAAGAGTACATTTTAGAATAATATCTGGTCTTAAATTATTATATCCACATTTAGGAAAAAAGGTAACGACATTTACGGTGGCTGGATTCAGTTTATTTTCACTTTAATTTACTTTAACGTAAATTGAATATACATACCTACTACAGTAATTATCAATTTTTGAAAGAGGTTTTGCTGTACAGAATGGGAGGTAGAATAAAGGAAGAAGTACTCCATTTTCGTTATCCCTCATCCGTCCCTTAAACTTTTACCCATCACAGTCCCTGAAGTGTCAATTTGACACTCCTGACTTAACTGGAGAACCGATTTTTATTCTTCATTATTCACAAATAATTGGCACACCATCAAAAAGCTTACTTCTTGAGCCTCATCTTCCATCGAAACGTATTCAGTTAACTTTTTTAGAATTGAGTGTGATATCGTTGAAATTTTAAAAATTTTAGAACGAAAATAAATTGAACAGTATTTTTTTTATTCGAATCATAACTTGCCAAAAATCTAGCCGTGTCAAAAAAAGCTTTTGCAAAATAATGTTGAACAATCCATATTTTAAACATGATATGAGATACAGAAAAATCACAGCTAGTTTACTCTTTAGAATCGGTGATAAAGATACCTATTTTTAACTGTTGTGATATCAAGAAAAAGCTACTGTATTTTAACTCATGATTAATAAGAACGTCACATATTGTCGAGAATTGAGGGTCTCTTCAACTTTTTGAGAGAAATATTCAATTTAAGCCTACTTTAATGATCGTTTCGATAAATTTGGGTTTTGAGGTGGATCACATGTGCTCCATTGGGAAGATAACAACACAAAGGGTGCAAATGAAAAACAGGAAATAATTGCAAAAAAAAACATGGAATTTCATCACTTCATTGATCACAAACTAAACGATCCTATTTGATAAAAAACTTCTTTTGTATACGCATCCCTCGAAAGTCTATTTATTGAAATATTTGAAATTTTCATTTTTGCATTGAACATTGGCCGCCATGACACTTTTCGCAAGGAAAACAAAACATGCTGTTTTTCGAGAAAATCACGAGCTTTTACAAATATTTCGAGACATGTGGTCATTTAAGCAGATGAAATAAGTATCCTGAAGCGAATTTTTTTGTTGACGAAATGATTTTTATGAATATTGATTAGAAGCTTCACAAGAAGAAAAGTACGTTTTGTTCCCAGTGTATCACCAGTGATCCACTTTACTTATCCAAAAATTTATATGTTTCAGTTGAAATCTAAGTAAACCACCATTTGATTCTGCTTGCATAAGCAACCTTCTGCACGTTAGTATTTTTATTTGAAGGAAATTATAAAAACTTGTCAAGTTATTGAATAATAAATGACGACTTGATTTAAATTCGAAAAAAATCCGACTTTTTTGCAGCTTTTGATCTGCCAAGCAAAACCTAGCGAACTTATTTTCTTCAAATTTTGTGCAATGTTTCTTCACTCATATCTACACATTCGGTGAAAAAATGGTGTTGATCCAAAGCGCCCAGTTCAAATGCGAGCTGTGTAAATTTGTGGATCACCTGTGCTACCATGGGAAGGAAAGGGTTAAATATTTGTCATGTTGAAAGCTTCGTGAAAAACTATAATGGAAAGAAATCGGTCGGTAGACACTTCAGAAATTGGTGCATAACTGGGTTTTCATGTTCCTTCCGAACAAAATCCGCCCAAATTTAACATGCGACTTTGTGCAACACCTAGGATCAATTTTTGCTTGCAACTTGTAAGATTTTCTTAATTCGGTTGATTTGAGCACTCTAGTGCTCATTTACTAATTTTCAATAGAACAAAAGCTTTTAAAATAGTCATATATTTTTCTTTTTCTTTGTAGTTGAATACTTAAAAGATTTAAAAATAAATATAAAGGCTTTAACGAATAAATTTTTTCTAGTATAATTTTTTTGAAATAATGTTCATGTGATCGCACAAATTATCTATATATATAAAAATGAATGTTTGTCTGTCTGTCTGTTCCCTATAGACTCGGAAACTACTGAACCGATCATCGTCAAAATTGGCATATGAGGGTTTTTGGGGCCGGAGATGGTTTCTATAATAGTTACAAACCGCTCTGACTTAAGGGGGAGAGGGCTCCCGAACAAAATTTGTAGTTTTTCGAAACAAATTAAAGTCATGGCATCCATTTTCACTCGAGACTTTTTTTCCTTTGGGCGGTTTGTTTTTCGTCTCCATGGTCGAGGCGTCGCGAACATACGTCGCGAGAGGATAGTAACCATGACATAGCATACTGATCAGTGGGAATATTTTGGCGCGTATTTCTCAACCAAGCATATTTTCAATTCACGTGGTGGCGATATGAAGCCTTGATGTGATTTTTTGTCTACTTAATTCCTAGCTCATTTGTACAGCACATGATTATGAATGACGCCTAGATGTGACCCAGATTGACATTTAGCCGATCGAATAAAACATATCTATACATTTTTTTTGCCAAAATTTAGAGATTTTCTTTTTCTTGAGGGAATCAAAGCCAATTGAAAGATTTGCAAAAATACTTCCATATTTAGTTCGTGTTAGTGTAGGTAGCTTTTGTTGTCTTAAAAATATAAATTTAGTTCTGATGCTAATGAAATAATGGTATGACACTTTGCGGACAATTGAAAAAAATACAGAAAGTAAAGAATGTACATACAAGTTTTAAACCCATTTGAATCATAATGATAACAGAAAAATGAATAAGATGTTTTCTACAGGAGTTGATCGGAAAAATTTTGTTGAACATGTAAAAATGTTCTTAACTGTAGTTTTATCAAACGCCAATTAAATTTAAAGAAGATCAAAAAATCCGATCCGACACATGAACTGATCAAGAGCATTTTCTTTAAATTAGATAAGATAGGACTGACGTGTGCATAAGTTAGAGGCGAATCTACCAAGTAAGCTTCTCTAATAAAATAAATTAAATTTAAAGTGTGCATAAGTGAAAGGCATCAGTGAAATAAACTGATTTTTATTGACAAAAAGTGAGGGAATTCTATTTCCGAAAGAATTTTCATTCAAGGAACACTAGAGCATGTTCAAACGTTCAACTTTTCTCTGTTAAAAAAAATTAAAAATTATGTTTTCTTCTTGAAATTGTTACTTCGGCCCAAATACACAACTGAAACGAATTTTGAAATGAAAATGGGAGCTTTTTATTTAAATTATTCTGAATAAAACACCGTACTTTTTGCTTACATACCAATTCAAGTACGTACTTAGCTTGAAAAGTGTTTTTGTGTTACGTGGCTGCATAAAAGAGACTTTTGATCCGCTTCTTTTTTGAAAAGTGAGACATTAGAACTGATATTCAACTGGAAGCAAAATTTTTATGAGAAATTTTTAGTTTACCCTAAAAGTGTTAAAAACAATATTTCCTCCTGTCAACTTACACGGTGGGGCAAGGGCCAACGTCAAACTTTTAAGAAATTCATCTTAAAATAATCAATTTGTTGGAGAGACCAGAAGAGGTATTCCGAATGTTGAAACTGAAGCGGATATTTAAAATTCTTAAATGTCTTTATTTAGAAGGTCATTAGCTTTGACCTTAACAAACATAAATTTATACTGCAGGAATACTGCAGATATATGAATGAAACCTAAAAAAACAAACAAACAGAAATACGTTTTAAATCCATTTTAAAGCCATCACTCTGACGCATCTGAAAATAAACATTGCATTTACACTTGCCCCAATATACGGGACAAATGTTTAATATTTTAATTTTTTTGGAGCGGTCCACCAAACTCCCCCACACCAAAAGGCTGAATTGAGCCCTCTGGTAATGAACGCCACTGTTCTCAGCATGTCTGGCAGCAATGATAATAAAATTAAACGCGAGCAAATTTTAATCATGCTGAGAGCACAAAAATTTTTGATGTCGTGCGAGGAAATGTATTATTTAACTAAATTGACTACAATATGAATCTCAATGGATAATAATTTCCTTTGAAGAGATTCATTATACTATATTTACTATTGCACTATTTATTTTTTGCTAATTTTATCAAGTTATGTTCAATAATTCAATAAGATAATAATACAAACTACAAAATTTTTAAAGAATAATAATATTAGAAATTAACGCTATAAATGTACAAAAGGTAAACAAAACAAAGACTGGTTGATGATCGACTGTTTTAATGGTTCAATTTTTCTTTCAAAAGCTGTATCACTTTGGTTTTGAACATGGAACGATTGGTTATACTTTTAATTTCAGTTGGTAAGGTGTTGTATTTAGTAGGTCCAATAAACGAAATTCTTTTTTGCCCTAATGGTGTAGTGGATCGGCTTCGTTGCAAGAAATCTGACTGACGAGTGTTATGAGTTCGCAACCCCGTAGTAAAATGGAGGTTTTGAATATTTTCAATTGAGTGTAGATTATCATAGACATATATAACAGTTTGCAAATCACAGAGTTCAGATATTGGAAGAACGTTATGCGTTCTTAAAGAGTATAGCTGAAGGGTAGGGAATAACAAAGGAAGCTTTAAGATGTTTTTCAAGCATCTATTCTAGAGCGTTTGAAGTTTCTGTAAGTGGGACAAAGAGGCTCTTCCCCAGATCATAATAAGGTAGTTCAAATGAGAGTGAATAAACGCAAAATAAAATTTAAAGAGAACATGTTGCGGAACAAAATTTCTCAGTTTCCAAAGAACACCGCAAAGAGGAGTAATTTGTTTTTCAAGTGTTCAATTTGACGATTCCATGAGAGAGTTTCATCTAAGTAAATTCTTAAGTATTAGTATTTGAAATTTGAAACAACTTACTCTCTCAATCGTATTACCATTCATAGCTGGGTCATTAGTACGAGGCAGTTTTTTATGCGAAGAACGAAACAATATGTATTTGGTTTTTGTATAATTAAGTGAAAGTAGGTTTGAATTGAAATATTTTGAAAGCAGTTTTAGGTCGTCTTCAATGTGCTGTTAACTTAGTGTTAACTTAGAAATTTGTTTTTGTCAACATTTTTGAATATTTGACTTTCAAAGAGAAAATAAAAAACGCTGAGAATTTATTTAGTGATGCAAATGATATTTTTTAAATATTTATATTTTTTGCTTTGATAAATTTATTTAAAAAAACGAAATTTGCACTTTATAAAGTCGATAATTTTCAAACCATGACAAGTGCTGTTTGGGAAAACTTTAAGCTATAATATCTTATGTCCACGAGTTTGGCATATGGCAAAACATTTTTTTAACATAATTTTGTCACAAAAAGTATTGATATTCAAATTGCTTCGAAGGGCGAGGATGGTTTTTTTTTCAAATTTCTATGGCTTATTTTTTCAACTCCAAAAAATACACCATCCAAAGCTAATAGTAGCTGGAAGTGCTCATAATACAGAATATTAGGAATATACTCAAAAAACTGTCCCGATTCACGCTATTGACCGGTTTTCAAAATTCTATCTCCATAATGTACAATATGCAATAAATTCCAATATGCGAATCTTTTTTTTGCAATAAAAAATTAATGTAAACTCGAGCCGGGTAAATTAGCCTAGCTTCTTCAAGCAGTGGTGGACAAAATTTAAAAAGATGGGGCAGCTCCCATGTAAGTTTAAGATAAAGAGCTTTTCAAAGAAGAAACATACTTTATAAGAAGGTTTTTTTTTGCGTACGGATATTTGGCATAATTCAAAATAAAGATGTGATAAATGTTTTTTTGGATGTTCGTAACTTCTCACTTTGGGGGAAAAAGGTAAAAAATCCATAAATTTTGACATTATTTGAGTCATTATGAAGCTTTAAAAACAGAGAATAAATTTGAGATCTTGAAAAACAAATTTAGAGATCAAGTTTCAGTAAATAATATATACCATCTTTGAATTGCAATTCGGAACTCCAGCTGTAGCTCTCATTTCAAAGTTGTTGGTTCTGAACTATGATGAGGTTTAATTAAAAAAAAAAGAAATGCTTACAAAAATAATTTTTTACAAATAACATTTATTTTTGGAAGGTGTAGCAAAGCACACCGGGTCAGCTAGTTTTGTATAAAAATGTTGTTCGCAGTGTTTCAAACCTTATCTGTTTGCATAGGCCTTTTTGGGTGCAATGCAATTATTTTTTGGGAATAAATGGATCTTTTTATCACCGAATCACATTACTTGTTAAGTTTTTAAGCTACTTTAGTGAATTAAATAATAATTTTAAGATTATATTTTGATTTATTTGATGTAGCTTAAAATAAAACTTCTTGACGTCACAATCGTGTTAACAAAAAAAATGCCACGTTGTGACGTCACGGAACTAGATCGCACTGAAATAAATTGAAACTAAAATTTCAAAAAATCAAAACAGCAATTCGTCGGTTGTAACAAATTGATACTTTTCTGAAATTTTCTGAAATTTTTGGTCGTATAAATAGAAGAGCAAAATAACGATTTAAAAAAAATCAGAAAAGTGGAAAAAGTGACGCGTTGTGACGTCACGACTTCTATTGCTTATAATTAATAAAGATCCGTTCAAAAAAAAAAATACATTAAGAAATCGAACACAAACACATTGAGGATTTCAATGAAACTTGATGTTTCCACGAAGAGATTCTTTTATCTTAACTATAAGCTTATATCTTTTGAAGATATGATGGCTAGCATATTAAAAATGCTGAAACCCCCAACCCACAGAAAGTGTACTATGTATGCCGTGACCGGGAATCGATCTCATGGCCGCTGGATTAGAAGACTTGAAGGCTATCCTCTACGCCACGGGCTGCGGCTGCTTTACTTCACAAATTGTTGCGCTAGTAATTCTTATCTTCTAGGTACAATTTTTTTCAATGAGCGCAATAAACTGTAAAATTTACATACAATTTAAAAAAACAAATTGTTTTGCAATCGTTGTGACGTCACGTTGAAATGGGTTATATATCTTTCTCAACAATTTTTTACAAAATATGTTTCTCAGACACTATTCACCTACATCAAAGTCTAAAAAAAACGAGAAAACATGCTTCGAAAAAAAGACTGTAGATCAGCTACGGAATGCTCAAAAAATTTCAATAAGTATCCAAGAAAGCTGAAGTTAGAATGCACATAAGGATATATATTTTTTAATTTTTTTAAGATCAAGACCACAAAAAATGTAAAAAAGTTGTGTAAAAATTGTACTTTTCAATCAATAAATCGTCTAAATTGTTTTAGCTACTTTTCGAACCTTTTGTCAATTCGCAATTTTTCAGATTTTCTTGCTCTTAAATTTAACTTTGCACTGGAAATTATCGGTTGAGAAACAGGCCAGTTATAGTGGTTTTGTCGTGGGTGTCAAATTGACACTTCAGGAACTAAAAAAGAACTTCAAGAGCATTAGTATAAAAAAAAATATCAAAAATTTTCAAGAATATTTATGACTTTTTACCCAAGTCAGCAGCTGTATTTCTCAAGCTTCCGATTGCAATGCTAAAAGTTACAAAAACATGGAAAATATCAAATATAGTTTTCAAAATCAAAACTTACCAGTGACGTGATCAGATAGCTATGATAATCGCTCATCATCCCAATCTGTTGAGCTTGCTTGAGCACCTCGTAGATCTTCTCGATCGTACAGTCCAGCACGATGTGCGACTCAGCGGAGTTTTTGATCTGCTTCAACAGCGGTCTGTGGGGTGAGTGGATTATAATATTGACAATCCAGTCCAGTTCCGATTATCCAATCCAGTTCGGAGTATCCATTCCCGCCACAAAATAATGGCATCGGCGTCGTCGTCGTCGTCGTTAGATTGGCATGAAATGAGATGGGAAAACGTGTGAAAATTGGGTGCGATTAGTAATGGCGATGGCGTTACATTCTTTCTTTTCTTAGGTTCTTGGGGCGAGGCGTTTCATTTTCATTTTTCCCTATCTTCTGGACGTTGTCGTTGGAAAACCGAAAAAAGTCATGGTGCAAAGAAGTGGATCTTCCAGGGGTTAGACTGGAATTAGAAGGGGAAGGGATCAGTGTTAAACCCATTCGATGGCGTGTTTCCCAGGGATTTTTCTCGGTTGGTCTTTCGGTCGGTCGGTTCAGAATCAGCCCTCTTGCACATTATCCCTAATGGTGTGCTCGTTTGGAAGGAGAGAAAATTTGAAAGAAACTGAGGAATGTGTAAAACATTATCTAAATTTCCTAACCTCTTTTTAGTACCAAGGGAGGAAAACCTCCTTGAGGATTGGGAAAGGATATGGAAGTGTAAGGAAAATCTAACCACCAAAATGGTTATTGTTCGTTTGGAATGTTTTTCATACATGCATACTATCAGCATCAGCGTGCTTATTCGTTCATCTTGTTTGCGGTGCAAATTTTTACGATAGCATTTATCTTCAGGCTCATCTGGAATGATTGTGTGCTGGAATTTTCAACGTATGACTTTGCCCTCGTCTGAAAGCGAGGTTCTTTTGAAATTTGGGGGAGTCAAGCGATTTAATAGTTGGCAGTAAATCTACTGAACAAACAAAGGCAGCAAACCATTTGAAACATTTCATAGTTGTTGATACTACCGCAATAAAAATTGACAAAAGTGCGAAATTGTCAAAATTGTCAAAATTGTCAAATTTGTCAAAATTGTCAAAATTGTCAAAACGGTCAAAATTGTCAAAATTGTCAAAATTGTCAAAATTGTCAAAGTTGTCAAAATTGTCAAAATTGTCAAAATTGTCAAAATTGTCAAAATTGTCAAAATTGTCAAAATTGTCAAAATTGTCAAAATTGTCAAAATTGTCAAATTTGTCAAAATTGTCAAAATTGTCAAAAATTGTCAAAATTGTCAAAATTGTCAAAATTGTCAAAATTGTCAAAATTGTCAAAATTGTCAAAATTGTCAAAATTGTCAAAATTGTCAAAATTGTCAAAATTGTCAAAATTGTCAAAATTGTCAAAATTGTCAAAATTGTCAAAATTGTCAAAATTGTCAAAACGGTCAAAATTGTCAAAATTGTCAAAATTGTCAAAATTTTCATATTTGTCAAAATTGTCAAAATTGTCAAAATTGTCAAAATTGTCAAAATTGTCAAAATTGTCAAAATTGTCAAAATTGTCAAAATTGTCAAAATTGTCAAAATTGTCAAAATTGTCAAAATTGTCAAAATTGTCAAAATTGTCAAAATTGTCAAAATTGTCAAAATTGTCAAAATTGTCAAAATTGTCAAAATTGTCAAAATTGTCAAAATTGTCAAAATTGTCAAAATTGTCAAAATTGTCAAAATTGTCAAAATTGTCAAAATTGTCAAAATTGTCAAAATTGTCAAAATTATCAAAATAGTCAAAATTGTTAAAATTGTCAAAATTGTTGAAATTGTATGAATTGTATAAATTGTAAAAATTGTAAAAATTGTAAAAATGGTCAAAATTGTCAAAATTGTCAAAATTGTCAAAATTGTCAAAATTGTCAAAATTGTCAAAATTGTCAAAATTGTCAAAATTGTCAAAATTGTCAAAATTGTCAAAATTGTCAAAATTGTCAAAGTTGTCAAAATTGTCAAAATTGTCAAAATTGTCAAAATTGTCAAAATTGTCAAAATTGTCAAAATTGTCAAAATTGTCAAAATTGTCAAAATTGTCAAAATTGTCAAAATTGTCAAAATTGACAAAATTGTCAAAATTGTCAAAATTGTCAAAATTGTCAAAATTGTCAAAATTGTCAAATTGTCAAAATTGTCAAAATTGTGAAAATTGTGAAAATTGTGAAAATTGTCAAAATTGTCAAAATTGTCAAAATTGTCAAAATTGTGAAAATTGTCAAAATTGTGAAAATTGTCAAAATTGTCAAAATTGTCAAAATTGTCAAAATTGTCAAAATTGTCAAAATTGTCAAAATTGTCAAAATTGTCAAAATTGTCAAAATTGTCAAAATTGTCAAAATTGTCAAAATTGTCAAAATTGTCAAAATTGTCAAAATTGTCAAAATTGTCAAAATTGTCAAAATTGTCAAAATTGTCAAAATTGTCAAAATTGTCAAAATTGTCAAAATTGTCAAAATTGTCAAAATTGTCAAAATTGTCAAAATTGTCAAAATTGTCAAAATTGTCAAAATTGTCAAAATTGTCAAAATTGTCAAAATTGTCAAAATTGTCAAAATTGTCAAAATTGTCAAAATTGTCAAAATTGTCAAAATTGTCAAAATTGTCAAAATTGTCAAAATTGTCAAAATTGTCAAAATTGTCAAAATTGTCAAAATTGTCAAAATTGTCAAAATTGTCAAAATTGTCAAAATTGTCAAAGTTGTCAAAGTTGTCAAAATTGTCAAAATTGTCAAAATTGTCAAAATTGTCAAAATTGTCAAAATTGTCAAAATTGTCAAAATTGTCAAAATTGTCAAAATTGTCAAAATTGTCAAAATTGTCAAAATTGTCAAAATTGTCAAAATTGTCAAAATTGTCAAAATTGTCAAAATTGTCAAAATTGTCAAAATTGTTAAAATTGTCAAAATTGTCAAAATTGTCAAAATTGTCAAAATTGTCAAAATTGTCAAAATTGTCAAAATTGTCAAAATTGTCAAAATTGTCAAAATTGTCAAAATTGTCAAAATTGTCAAAATTGTCAAAATTGTCAAAATTGTCAAAATTGTCAAAATTGTCAAAATTGTCAAAATTGTCAAAATTGTCAAAATTGTCAAAATTGTCAAAATTGTCAAAATTGTCAAAATTGTCAAAATTGTCAAAATTGTCAAAATTGTCAAAATTGTCAAAATTGTCAAAATTGTCAAAATTGTCAAAATTGTCAAAATTGTTAAAATTGTCAAAATTGTCAAAATTGTCAAAATTGTCAAAATTGTCAAAATTGTCAAAATTGTCAAAATTGTCAAAATTGTCAAAATTGTCAAAATTGTCAAAATTGTCAAAATTGTCAAAATTGTCAAAATTGTCAAAATTGTCAAAATTGTCAAAATTGTCAAAATTGTCAAAATTGTCAAAATTGTCAAAATTGTCAAAATTGTCAAAATTGTCAAAATTGTCAAAATTGTCAAAATTGTCAAAATTGTCAAAATTGTCAAAATTGTCAAAATTGTCAAAATTGTCAAAATTGTCAAAATTGTCAAAATTGTCAAAATTGTCAAAATTGTCAAAATTGTCAAAATTGTCAAAATTGTCAAAATTGTCAAAATTGTCAAAATTGTCAAAATTGTCAAAATTGTCAAAATTGTCAAAATTGTCAAAATTGTCAAAATTGTCAAAATTGTCAAAATTGTCAAAATTGTCAAAATTGTCAAAATTGTCAAAATTGTCAAAATTGTCAAAATTGTCAAAATTGTCAAAATTGTCAAAATTGTCAAAATTGTCAAAATTGTCAAAATTGTCAAAATTGTCAAAATTGTCAAAATTGTCAAAATTGTCAAAATTGTCAAAATTGTCAAAATTGTCAAAATTGTCAAAATTGTCAAAATTGTCAAAATTGTCAAAATTGTCAAAATTGTCAAAATTGTCAAAATTGTCAAAATTGTCAAAATTGTCAAAATTGTCAAAATTGTCAAAATTGTCAAAATTGTCAAAATTGTCAAAATTGTCAAAATTGTCAAAATTGTCAAAATTGTCAAAATTGTCAAAATTGTCAAAATTGTCAAAATTGTCAAAATTGTCAAAATTGTCAGAATTGTCAAAATTGTCAAAATTGTCAAAATTGTCAAAATTGTCGAAAAATTGGCTAGAAAATCAATCTTTTTTGAGGTGATTAGTGGAATGTCAGTTATGAAAAAAATCTCTTCTTACAAAAGTCAAACAAAAAAACGCAACAAATCAAGTTTAAAGTTCATTCCTTGACATCTCTATCCGGTTATGACTAATTCTTCCATTTTGCTTGTCAGCGTTTGTTTTCTGCCAAACTAAATCTGCTTTCTCACTTTTTTATTCACAACCCCCTCCTATCGAGTTTTTTTTTTCAATTCCTCAAATTGCTTGTTGACCGAATTTCGTTGTGCAAACTGTCTGGGAAAACAAATCTTTACTGGGTTTTGTTTTTTTTTTTCACTGACACATTTCAACGTCTAACAGACATATGAGCAAAAAGGGGAAACGTTACTTTACGATGCGATGTATTCTTTCGGTCGTCGAATTTGCATGCAAAAGTTTTGATTCGAACAGAAGTTAAAGTTTTGTGTGTTTTCTTTCTTTTCGCGATTTCACGATTGAGAAACATTCGTATGTATGTAAAATTGGTACAAGCGAGAAAAATAAATCGATAACGTCTTCATGAGTTGGAAATATTCGCCTTCAATCGTACTGCATGGTTTTGATTGTAAATTTGTTCATATGAGAGCCATTATGAAAGTTGAGTGAGATTTTACAATGGTAATCAAGATAAAAAATGTAAGAAAATTTACATAGCAGCCTGATAGCTACGTTAATAAAGTTATCACTCTTTCTTACATTGTTTTGAGGAATAAGAGCGCAGTGCAACTTTAGCTTAAAGTTTAAGTTTTCGGATTTCAAATTTTGCGTAATAGGTATCATCAAACTGGCTAAGGAGAATGACCAACTTGGAAAAACTAATTTGCAATTGAATAATGAATAATTTCCCTCAAAAACGATTTATTTAAGAATTTTTAAACATCATATCAAGAAACGGTGAAGTGGTGAAGGACAAAATCTTACAAAATAATCTAATTCAGGAAGACAAAATGTTCTTAAAACAGTTCTTAGAATATAACCACCAGAAATGTTGTTCCTTTATGCAATTGATAACTGAAAAATACGGCATTAAAATACAGAACTGAATTAACAAATTTACAAAAACAATAAAAAATCAAATAACAAACACTTATTTCTTGCCTACTATTTGTGATATAAAATTGATATTTGAATTGAAATTGATATACCTATATGTATTTTCTCAATTCTCAATCGGAACGCTCCGTGAAAATTTCAATTTTAACGTGAAACATCATAATCCATTTTGTTCCCGAAAAGCGAACACAATGTGTACCTTTCTATTAATTAAAAATATTCAATAATTTAAATTCCACAAAAAATAAACCCCTCCTCCTGCAAGGTCTCACGTGAATTAATCGAATCCCAGGGCTTATCGGCCTTTGATTTCCTAATCCAATCAAAATCTCTACCGTCGTCATTATCCCACGCGTTTAGCAAACACACCACAATGAAGTGTTAAACTTTGGCAACTGTAAATAAATTATGCGGGGATTAAATGGGAGGAAACATCCTTCGTTTCATTTCGTCGACCCAACATCTCGCTTCTTATCTCCTAGTAGATTCCTAGTAGATATTAGCTACAAACCCACATCACGTACCTTCCGAAAAATGTGTCAACAAGCCACCGAGAAAACGTGTGTCCCCAAAAAACCAAACCAAACCAAACGAGAGTCGTTAATCAAATTATTGCTAAATCTCGGGGATAAAACCCCCGGACCAACGGAATTCGGGGGGACACAAGTCGACAATCAGTAGCGCTGGTGGTCGGTATCACCTCGATCCGATCTCGCCCCGCTGTCGCACAGTGGGCCAGGGTACATAAAAGTTTTGCCGAAACACCCACCGAGAATCTATCCATTTATTTTCTGATCCATTTGTCAATATTCGTTTATTCAAATAATATCATTTTTGGAGGAAGTTTGGGCTCCAGGTGTTTAAAATGATCGAAAAAACTGAAAGAGATTTCATTTCGTCAGAAAAATGTTTTCTCTGAATAGAGAACAGGTAGGACATTTGATTTCTAATCAGCTATGTATGTCTCGAAACCAGTATGAGGAACAGACGTAGAATTTCTATATAAACGTTACCCAGTAATGCATCTATGCTTTTTTATCAAAGAACTTGGCAATGTTTGAAATATTAATGAAAATATGACAATGATTTTTTCAAAGGTGATGGAAAGTACAAGAGAAATATGAGATATCAAACAAGGAAAAACATGCTTAATATAACAAAATTTCTTTTAAATATTTTTGTTCTAGTTAAAAATTTTGGGAGAGTGGAGAATCATAGGTCACTTTTTTCTTTCTTTTATAACTTTTTTATTATAAAAGATAAAAAAAATCGGTATGGTTTTCTCTATTTTTAAGGTGTCATTAGGCAATTTTTTTAATTTTTAATAAGTTATTTTTCTCAACTTCTGACTGTTTTGAAAAAAAAAAAACAATATTTTTTTAGTTTTGATGGTGGGGAGTCGTGGGTCACTAAATCCAAATTGTCCAAATAACATGCAAAGTTTATGAGTTGATCCAAAACTATAATTTCAAAATTCATTTCGTTAGTTTATAGCAATTTCATATTTTAAGTTCTGAATAGTTTTCTAAAAACAAAAAAATATAGATGGCCCAAGATTTGTGGCCCACGATTCCCCACAAGCTATGATTTCCAAATTTGTTGCGTTTGTGTGACTTATTGATGTTTCATCAAAAATTCTTTTTTCACGTGAAAGAACATGACAAAACTAAGATCATAAGCGTATGAGCATATTTTTGTTATGAACTTTAGGTTCCCCATCGAAGCAATTAGCGGGTGCTTTTTTTTGTTATGTAAGTATTTGTTTTTTAACTTTTTTAAGCTTGATAAATAAGAGAAGCATATGATACGTACATAAGTCAATAACATATAGAAAAACATGCTTACGCAAAGCGACGACGATGACAGTTGGATTGAGATTTTTATCTCAACACACATCTGAGATATTTAGAGTGGCCCACGTTTCTTCATGCCCCACGTTACCCCACTCTCTTCTACATATGTAATTTGCAAAACTTAAATTTTTGGAACGAAAAGTTTCTCTCAAGTTTTGAATGATTTTTTTTGTAAATAAATCATGAAGGGGCCAATGGATCCCTTATAGAAATAAGAAGAGGCATTCCTTCGCGAAAAATGACTCAGGATAATTCCTCTGGAGTACAATTTTACGAATAATAATTCAAAGACAGTGTATTTTGGTTTATAAAATAGGGATTATATTTACTTGACGTAAAACTTTTAGCTTTGTGCTATGGGTTTCGTGATACAAACTACTTTCAAGATACAAAGGAACTGTACTTTTAGCGAAAATATTCTTAAATTTTAATTCAAATTTTACCTAGATATTCTAGCGATATATAGAGAACAATGTTTAAAACTTTCCCTCAATAATAAACTTTGTTTAAATGTCTTCAAAGTTATATGAAAGATGATTGGGCAAAAATGTTTAAAACTTGGTTCTCTTCGTGTACATTGATGTACTATACACGGTTCGAACTGCGAGTATTTAGACTTCTAAGGAAAAAACATCAGAAGTTCTTTTTTTCGTTTTTATGTCCTGTTTAGTAAAACATTACAATAATCATGTTTAGTAGAATATAAGAATAACCATGCCTTTTATTTTTATCAAAAGCTCAATCCTCGCTAACTTTAAGCATAAGTCATAATATGCTACGGTCTTCAAAAACGTAGTGCAATGAATGATAATCCTTAAGATCAAAACTCTACGTAGAATGTGCTTCAGTGACTGTTATGCATTTTAAAATTCCAACTTTAAAAAACAGAAGACTTTCAGTTTTTAATGTGTTATAACTCATATTAATGAAATGTTATTTTTTATTCATTAAACCAAATTTTAATATAGCCAGCAATGTTCAAAAATTTCGAAATATCTCTTCCTATTTTTAAAAACATACCTTTGGATTTGTAGGACTAGAGAAGATAGAGAAAAACTGATAGTACATTTGGATTTAGAATCCAAATAGGATTCAGCCCAACAAGTCAAAATCAGGACTTAAACTCTTAGCATCACGAAAAACTGTGAATTTCGTGAACTTGTGATATGATTAATTGTATTGTATGGTCCGAAGCTTCTGTAGCTTTTTTTATTTTGAAACGTTATATCTCAGTCTGGACGATCATACTCAAAATTTCACTCTAGCGTCTTTAGTAGAGTCATATGACTTCAAATAACTTACTTATCATCTAAACGAAGATTTTAACACTCTACTGCACACGAAATCTTATCTACATGGTATTTTTAATTTTAAGGTAGAAATATTGCAAAACATTTCCAACTTTTTGAATGCGCCAAAAATTAGCAATTGAAAAATCTAACATCCAAAAACTAAGTACATTAACTGACAAACTAGATTGATTCTTACTGCAAAAATTGAAATAATTGAGAAACGTTTTTCACTATCGGCAGCAATTGGTTAGCTAGATTTCAGGTTATTATTATTTACGAATCTCGTAAATTTTCAGATAACTCACCCTTATTTTTAAAATCTGTCATTGCTTTGCCGATGATTTTGTTACAGTCAACAGTTTGCGGAACGGAAGTTCTAAATGATGATTTGATTTGAAATTCGTTTATTTTAAAGGGTGCCTCATCATTCTAAATGATGAGTGTTGCAAAATAGAACATTCAGATTCTTTTCGAGGTTTTTTTTTATTGGAATTGTTTGGTTTTATAAACTCTTTGTCGTTGTTCACTTAAAATATATATTTAACTAATATTTATTACAGTCGTTTTCTCCATACAATGTAAAGACGACTGCATCAGCATCCTCTAACGGACAAAATGGAGGCACTAAATCGAGAAATTCGTTTGACTCGTTATAGCGTGTATTCCGGATTACACTAAAATTAGGGATGCCAGTTCTAATAAATTTTGTTTTATTCCTGGATTCCTTGGATTGAGATCAAAACATACCCAAACAACCAAAAGTCTCGTTAAACAGGTCAAACCCAGATTAATCAGCTCAATCAATGAGCTGATGTTCATTTACATTACGTAACAACATTACGAAATGGTTTATAAATCAAACATCCGTTCCAATTATATCAGTTTGTAAAAATTTGAATCCAATTTATAAAGTTTGATACTCGTACAGCAGCTTGAAATTATCAAGATATTTAATACATGAATTTCTTAGAAAAACTTTCAAAGTGTGATAAATTCATGGTAAGTAAATTCAGTTGGACAAAAATTTTTAAAGGGCAAAATTTATTTTTTCCAAAAACAAACCTTTTAAGTTAGCTTTAACACGTTCATCGCCACGCTAATTTTGATAGTTCTACTAGCCGGGCCCCAAGGAATTCCCGGAGCGAGAAAGTAAAGAAGGAGAACTCCAAGCATTGCAACGTGTGGCTAAACTGAGCGGCTAACATGAATATGAGAGCGTCACACGTTTTCGATGTGACGGAGCCTCTCAGGAAATACAACAATCTCCGAACAACAAAAAAATATTTTTCGATTATATTCCCTTTTGTGATATTCGTTCACATTTCATGTTCATGAAATGGCGGATGCAGTTGACAAATCACAATAAATCCTATTGAGGAACATTTTGTAACTTCATGTTCATAGAAGGCTTTTTCAGGCCCCATTTGTATCTTTAATACTGAGTGGATGTGAATGAAAATTCACGAAATAGGTTTTTTTTTTTGGAATACTCGAGAGAATTCGGTACCAATTCCCTTTGGAACCTTTGTTAAGCCAAATTAACTTTAACATATATCCATCGATAAGTAATGTTTGTGTCTAATATCAAAAGAACTATAATGCTGGATGAATCAGCACCATTAAAGATTTTCGTCCTGACCAATGAAATTTGAGGATTAAATCCGATTTTCTAACAATTTGTTTTTATCATTGTACGTAAACTACAAAAGTGATGAAAATTTATTCGGACCGCATCCCTGATTGTGCAACTTCAAATCTCTGCAGACTGCAGTTCATATCGAAAAACACCATTGAAATATCATCTGAGCTGAAGATAACCATCGGTAAAATTTACTATTTTATTATAGATTTGTTCGATGATCTCAAAACTTAAGCACAAATTTGATCCTTGATTTTTTTCTGAAAATTAGGACAATTCAGGACATTTTAATTTAAAAAATCAGGACAATTCGAGAATTTTCGCAAAACCAAGATGATTTCTCAAAAATAAGAACAAATCTTCAAAAATCAGGACACATGGCACGTGTCTCCCGTTTTCTCGTAAAGTGGTGTATGTCGGTTAAAGTGTATTTGCTGTCTTACTAAGTGGAACGAAAACATTTTTTTTTATCAAATTCAATGTTTTTAAGTCTAAGCCATACATCATTTTCCTTGCTCCAATTTAGATCATGTGAATTTTTAGTAATTGAGCACATTTTATTGGCATTGGAAATTCCGGATTTTTTTTATTCCCGGAAATTCCCGGTCTGAAATCCCGGGTAGGACACTCTGATACTGATACAAATTTGCAACAGTTTTTGTATGAAAAAAGTGAAAAATCGTGTTTTTAAAAACAAAAAATGCTCCTAGATAAGATATCAGTTTTAAGAAAGCATAACAAATATATTCGCGTGTCTCGAAACTCTTCCTTCAAATGTATATCAAGGAGAGGGGGTCACCAATTTTGACATACAATATAAATTTAAGTTTGTACTTCCGTTTTTTCAAAGGCTGGTAATATTTTTCCTATAAATTTTTTATAAGAGGAAAACATTTTCACCATTATCTGACGAGATTTGACCAATCCTCAATATTTGGGGCTTGAAATTAAGCAATTCTACGGCAATTTTACTAAAGATGTCCAAGAGTCAAATTTTAGTAGAATTCTTCTATATAAAGCCCCAGAGTCAAAGGACTTCAAACCTCGTACGATAATATTGAAAAGTTTTTTGGTTTTGATTGACCCTCGAAAAGCTTGATCCACTGTGCGTCGTTGTCAGCGCGCGTTGGAGGAGAACCAACCCTAAATAACTCTAAACGGGCCGTCGCCGGCCATTCTCACCGGATCCGGATCCAGATCTGGTGGTCCCTTCGGACGGATGATGTGTAGCTGGCCCGTATACGAGTGTGTACACAATCCATTAGAGCAGAGAAGCTAGTCGAAATGATCCGTTCATTCCACGGGACACCTTTGTTCGACTGCTGAAGCTGGAGCTGGAGCAACGCCTCTCTCTTGAAAAGGTATGAGGTGGCATACAGCCGACAGTCAATTAAGGGGTTTTCAATTAGATAAAAGCCACCCACCATTAGTCTTAATTACCGGGAAAGGCAGGTGGCAGGTGGAAGAAAAGTGGAACGAACCTAACGACACATAGGGAAAAAAAGCAAAAGGAATCCCTAAAGGACAAACTGTGGAGCTAGTGGACCCTGACTTTGATTTTTGCACCTGATGACGACGACGGTGGAACCGGTTTTACACCCCTAGTAGATTCGAGTCGAGGCACTTGAGTGGACCCATTAGAGAGACGACAAGCAGCAGCACACCGAAAAAAAAACATAGAAAAAGACCCGTGTTTCGTTAAACGAAGTTAAATCTTTTCAAAGCGATGGAATAATGCGATTAGAACTGAAGTAAAACTGCCAACTTGTTATAGGATGCAAAGGGAAAAGGGGATCCATTTTAAAACAGGGTTTCCTTTGAACATGTGGTTCGGCTGCAGACCTGCTCGTATGGAATTCCAATTCATTTGAAATTCCGGTGAGATTACAGAAAAATCAAGGGAACATTTTTATTTTACACGTATTTTCTGTAACCGCATGTTCCGACATTTTGACTAACCTTACAAAAAATAAAGATTATCTAGCGCAGCAAAACTCGGTGAAAATAGCCCAGATTTTCCCCGGTTTTATTAAGTTTTTTTTTACTTGTTAATTATACTGATGTGTTTTGACGTACAAATTTTTTTCATTTTTTTAATTTTGCCCAAATTCGCCTGGATATTGCCCAGATTTTCAGTTGAACGCTTTGAAATTGAGTGCCCGGAGTTTTCGAGGTGTTTTTTATTGTCGAAATAGCCCGGATTTTGCAAGGTTTTTTTTGTCAAAAAAGTCCGGATTTTCCCGGTCTGGATGCGTGCGGGAAAATTCTGGCAAACTTAATCTAAAAGCAAGCATGTCCAGCGTAAACCAGAATCGACTAGCGATCTCGTGCGAAAAAATTGTAATTTGAGAATCACTTCGATAGAATATTCTATGGGATAATGATACGGCTTAAAGTCTACGTAGGAGAGCTTGAGTAATAAAATTCTGATTAAAATTTGATTCTTTTTTCTAAATAACATCAGTGACTCACATTTCCGGTTATAAAGGACTAGTTTAAGCTAATGTGGAGTCGAGTCAATGCGGATTGCGCGCAATCGCTTCTCTTCGCAACACCTGTATCGTAACATAATGAAATTAGTGGAGAATTCATATGATTCCTGAATTTTACAAACCGTCAAACTAATCTATTTGAATCCTGCTCACTTTAATAGTGTTCCACTTACGGTAAACGTCTAAGGTCGTTAAGTTTGCCTAATTTCTTCAATTAAAGGTCGAGGAACTTCACACACATGAGGGTTTTTATTCTGTCGTTCTGATAACCAGAGATAACCAGAAAAAAAATAACCAGAACTGAGTCGAGTCGATAGATTTTATGATATTTGGTCTAAAACCTGCCAACAATAATTAAATAAGTATTTTTTTCTCAAGTTCAACACATCTCGTATTTATTTGATTATGAATGAACTCGTTTTTTTTTATTAACGGCAGTCAGAAAAATTTATAAATGCTTATAAATGAATTTTACTAATGTTATGATTATTCTATTGGAAAAAAGCTACAACAAATTCAGATGATTAACAGCTCTGAATTGTGATTTTCATTGTGCAAATTAATATTTTTTTAGAACTTTGTCATGCACCCAGAATTCTAATTTAATATTGTGACTCCTAATAGAAGGAACCGAATCTTACTTTAGTAGCTAAGTCAAGTCTTAGCATAATGTGAATCAACAAATGTTATACTGAAAGAGAATAATTTTTAAAATTGCTTTTATTGACTCAAGAACAAGAAAGTTATTTGTTTGAGTGAATAATAAAGGATTTTTAAAAAGTTTTGAAAGCTTTGAAATAGTTTTATATTTTTTTTAAAATTTTCTTTACTTCTGTATGACTATCGTTCCACAAATTAGGAATAGTCAAATACTTTAATTAAAAAGATTCAAAAAAATTTTTTCCCGATTTTAAAATTAATCTTCATAACAACTAAACTAAGGATGCCCGATTGCCCGGTTTCATCCGGGTTTGTAGGATATTTCATTCAAATTTGTTTGAAAAGTCTGGACCGGCCATTTAACTTAATTTTTGCTCGGATTTATTCACTTTTAATTGTTTGAAATTATTCATTTATGCGAAAAAAACGCAAAAAAGTATGCCTAAAATACGATTGAAAATCTGCGGATAAATTTTGATAAATAAAATTTTTGCTGAAGTTAATTTTCATTGATTTTCGTTGAGTTATTCCTGGGATTTCACCTAATTTGCCCGGGTATTGCCCGGATTTGTGGTTTGTCAATTTTTAAATCAAATGACCGAATTTTGCCAGGTTTACATAAAAACTAGCCCGGATATGTGCTGGATAAAATCTGGCAACCTTCTGATATAAGATTTGGAGTCGGATGAAATAAATTCAAAAAGCAAAATTCATAATTTTTCCTTAATTTGGATAGTTGTGATTTGAGGAAAAATTATGGCATAAAAATGCATTTTAAAGGTGTGATCCAAAATTAAGCCTAGAATCCAGAAAAAAACGCTTCTAATGGACAAAAAATGCATTTTAAAGTTGTGAACTTAATTTAAGCTCAGAATCGCGAATGAACACTTTTAAGCGCCAGACAATTTGAAATCAAAATAAAGCTTAAAATCCCAAAAAATCGCTTTTAAAGTTGTGATCCCAAATTCAAATTAGAGTCCCAAAAACGCTTCCAAAGGCCAGAAAATGCATTTTAAAGTAGTGATTCCAATTTAAGCTTAAATTCCCGATAAAACGCTTCATTTTAAAGTTGTGAACCCAAATTAAGCCTAGAATCCCGAAAAAAAAACCGCCTCCAAAGGCCAGAAACTGCATTTAAAAGTTTAAGCTCAGAATCTAAAAAAAACGCTTCTAAAAACCAGAAAATTCATTTTAAAATTGTGATCCCGAATCAAGTTTAGAATCCCGAGAAAACGCTTCTTTAGGCCAGAATATTTGTGATCCCAAATTTAGCTCAGAACTCCGAAAAAACGCTTCTAAAGGCCTGAAAATTTGAGAATTCAATTTAAAATTAGAATCCAGAAAAAAGGCTTTCAAGGCCGAAAATGCAT